>NW_012105864.1:1125350-1176341 GCF_000951045.1 Mandrillus leucophaeus
ACAGGCAACCTACAGAATGGGAGAAAAATTTTGCAATCTACTCATCTGACAAAGGGCTAATATCCAGAACCTACAAAGAACTCAATCAAATTTACAAGAAGAAAACAAATAACCCCATCAAAAAGTGGCCAGAGGATTGGCCAAAGGATATGAACAGATATTTCTCAAAAGAAGACATTCATACAGCCAACAGACACATGAAAAAATGCTCATCATCACTTGCCATCAGAGAAATGCAAACCAAAATCACAATGAGATACCATCTCACACCCGTTAGAATGGCAATCATTAAAAAATCAGGAAACAACAGGTGCTGGAGAGGATGTGGAGAAATAGGAACACTTTTACACTGTTGGTGGGACTGTAAACTAGTTCAACCATTGTGGAAAATAGTGTGGCAATTCCTCAAGGATCTAGAACTTGAAATACCGTTTGACCCAGCCATCCCATTATTGGGTATATACCCAAAGGATTATAAGTCATGCTGCTATAAAGACACATGCACACGTGTGTTTATTGTGGCACTATTCTCCATAGCAAAGACTTGGAATCAACCCAAATGTCCATCAGTGACAGACTGGATTAAGAAAATGTGGCACATATACACCATGGAATACTATGCAGCCATCAAAAGGGATGAGTTCATGTCCTTTGTAGGGACATGGATGCAGCTGGAAACCATCATTCTCAGCAAACTATCGCAAGAACAGAAAACCAAATAGTGCATGTTCTCACTCATAGGTGGGAACTGAACAATGAGATCACTTGGACACAGGAAGGGAAACATCACACACCAGGTCCTATTGTGGAGTGGGGGTAGTGGGGAGGGATAGCATTAGGAGATATACCTAATGTAAATGATGAGTTGATGGGTGCAGCACACCAACATGATACATGTATACATATGTAACAAACCTGCACGTTGTGCACACGTACCCTAGAACTTAAAGTATAATAATAATAATTAAAAAAAAGAGTAATGTGGCTGGGTGCAGTGGCTTACACCTGTAATCTCAGCACTTTAAGAGGCAGAGGCGGATGGATGGGAGTTGATTTGGGGTGGAGAGTTCTGTAGATGTCTTGAGGTCAGGAGTTTGAGTCCAGCCTGAGGTCAGGAGTTTGAGTCCAGCCTGGCCATCATGAAGAAACCCCGTCTCTACTAAAAATATAAAAATTAGCCAGGCGTGGTTGTAGGCACCTGTAATCCCACTTACTTGGAGACTGAGGCACGAGAATCGCTTGAACTCAGAAGGCAGAGATTGCAGTGAACCAAGATTTCCACTGCACTCCAGCCTGGGCAACCCAATGGGACTCCGGTAAAAAAACAAAACAAAAATAATAATAATAATAATAATAATAATTTGATGAGTATAATTTCTGTACCGGTTTGTAAAAAAAGAAATAGGGAGAAAATTGTGTTCATTGATCTTGAAGACAGTTCTTCTAAACTTGACCACAATGCTTTGGTGTTTTTCTAAGAAGAGTGTATAGTACTCCAAATTGTTCAAAGCAGTTTATTCTCCTAAGACATACGATTGTTTTCTGAATGTGAATCAGTTTCCAATTTCTTTTTTTCCCCAGTTTTAGAATTAGATTGTTATGATTAGCTTATAATCAGTATTTTTCACTTTTAAAATACATAGCATTTCATTTTATGGAAACATATTTCAATATTGCTCTTGTTCTACAATCTTTTTCTAGATCTAGCTAGAATGGCTAGCCTCAGGATTACCTGATGAGATTGGTTATGTGGTTTGATTCAACCACATAAAGTTTGCACCTAGCTCCTCCCTTCCCTCTTTGATCACAGTGGTTATTTTACCTGTAGTAATTAATTGCTTTGGCATGAATTCCGTATTGGTCACCTTTAGTATGCTTTGAAGGTGTGACATATCAAACCAGTAACATGAGTGTCGATTACGTTCAGATAACTTTACTGCAGTGGTAGAACTGCAGTAAAGAGAATTTGTGGGTAAGCAAGAAGGTTAGATTAGCAAAGAAGATTTTTGAAAGGGGTAAAAATGTGGGGCAAAGCCAGCTTTCTTTACAGTTTCACCTACAGCTAAAATAACTTATGAGGGGAATGAAGTGATCCCTGATAACAAAACAGAAACCTTGCCACAAAGCACCAACTAAGGCCCTGAGGATCCTTGCTTGGCCCAAGGGTCACCTCTGATGAATCTTCTGCTCCACTTTTTGCCTGCAAAGTTGGTCCTAGATCTAAAGGCCTGATTATCAATAACTGGGCACATCATTCAAGGGCATCATCTTTATTTCTGAAGTTGCATTTGGTGAAATGTATTGTTCTTTATTTATTCAGATACATTGTGGAGCAAAAGGCTAAATGATTTGTTTTCGTTTCGGAAGCCCATGTTATTACATAGGCACTTACTCTTTGGAAGTTTGTTAAATGTCATTCCCAAAATAGTTATTTCAGGCCAGGTGTGGCAGCTCATACCTGTAATCCCAGCACTTTGGGAGGCCAAGGCAGGAAGATTGCTTGAGATCAGGAATTTGAGACCAACCTGGGCAAAATAGATCTTGTTTCTAATTTAAAAATACACATAAAGTAAATAAAATAGTTATTTCACATGGTTGTATCTATGTGTTTATGAGTTTGTTTTCCATGTGAGACTGTAAACTTCCTGGGAGACACGGACAATGTTTTTTTTTGTCCTCTTTGTAACCCTGCCTGGCTCATAGCAGGAGCTCAGAATATGACAAAGATGGAAGGTTTGAATGAACAATGTTAGCAGGTTTGGTAGGCATCTCAAGATGCTACCATATATTATCAGTATTAATTTCCGATTGCTATTCCGATTGCTGTTGTAACAAATTACCCCAAATTTAGTGGGCTTGATTTTAGCTCATTGAAACCCAATTGAAAACTGTCTTACTTAAAGTTATCCTATAGTTTGTATTTAATCTGTTTTATAGTTTCTGATTGGGTCCCAATGAGCTAAAGTCAAGTTGTCAGTAGGATTGTGTTCCTTATGGAGGCTCTAGAAGAGAATCTTTCCTTGCCTTTCCCAGCTTTTAGAAGAAATCTGCATCCCTTGGCATATGGCCCTTTCCTGTAACTTCAGAGCCAACCACGTGGCATCCTCAACTCTCCCTCTGACTCCGACTCATCTACCGTCCTCTTCTATTTACAAGTACCCTTGTGACTATATTCGACCAGAATAATCCCCTCAACTCAGTGTCAGCCAATGAGCAACCTCAACCCCACTGTAACTTAAATTCTTCTTTGTCATGTCACCTATTTACAGATTTCAAGGATTAGGACACAATCTGAGGGGGCTGTTATTCTGCCTACCACATTGTACCAACAGCACTTTTTAATAAAAGGGTTTTCCATATGAACTGGATGACTGCATCCTTTTTTCCATTTTACCATAAACCATGTAGAAGTACACAAATGGCACGTAATTATTTTGAGAATAAGAGCCTCAGTATATAAATGAATCCCACCCAGCTTTTTCTCAAGCAAATTGTTTCCATCTGCTTTATGTCTGTATAAATCATAAGGACCTGGCTGGATGTGGTGGCTCATGCCTCTAATCCCAGCACTTTGGGAGGTCAAGACAGGCAGTTCACTTGAGGTCAGGCGCTCGAGACCAGCCTGGCTAACACGGTGAAACCCTGTCTTTACCAAAAATACAAAAATTAACCAAGCATCGTGGCTGGCACTTGAAATTGCAGCTATTTGGGAGGCTGAGGCAGGAGAATCACTTGAATCCGGGAGGCAGAGGTTGCAGTAAGCGAAGATCATGGCACTGCATTCCAAACTGTGACTTCTTCTCAGAAAAAAAAAAAAAAAACTCTGCAGGAAGAACTCAGAAATCTGATGCAAATGAGAAAGCCCCATTTAAAGCAAGGGTGAGCTTTGAAAATAAACCACAATTGTGTTTCAATAATAGCCCATTAACAAAGGTTAATTTTACTTAAATCCCAGAACATTTTGATTTCTAGAATGAACTTCAAACAATTAGAATCTGTGGGGTAAACTTTTCAAACAAAATCTGAACACATTGTTCTGAGTAATACTATAAAAATATTTTGTAATTTAACATCAATTTTTTAAAGTAAAAAATCAGTAAGAAACGTATTTAAGCAAATAATAAACAAACTGATAAACTTTTGAATTTACCAGAGAAAACCAGAACACTCAATTTTAGCTTTTAAACTAATGAATACTAAATTGAGACCATTTCTCTGCAGAATGAACTTTGTTTTTCTTCTGTGGGAAATGGAAAGGGTACTAATTAGGAATATGAAACATTATCGCATAATGAAGTTGCTGAATTGCTCCAAATTTGTCCTGAGTTTTCTTAGCTTCAGGGCTGTGTTGGTAATTTTATTCTCTATCTTTTGTCCAAGAATCAGCTGCCATCTGCCTCAGAGTAAGTTTACCTAAACTGGCACTTTTGCTACCATTCTAATGGTTTATTTATTTAACTAATGGATTCTGTCCTCATTAGAGGCTGTTATATTAAAATTGTGATTCTGAGTCCAGAAAGAAATATATTGTATTCCAAAAATGTTAAGACTATTTTTTGGGTCTTTTTAGACTGCTGTCTTTCTATATTTATATAAACAAAATTAAATACCACAAGTTAAGAGAGAAAACCCTTAATGTAAACCTCTTCTATTCTGTTTTGAATTTTAAAAAGATGAAAATTAGGGGAAAGAAAAGAAATTTAGCCTATGCTCTCCTGGCCAAGTCTGAGTTCTACAAATATTCTCATAAAATAATTCCTGATAGCAACCTACATTCCCCTACCCAACTATTGAATATCAAAGCTGTATCTCTTGGATTCTTCCCTGAGAGTCAAAGACAAGATATTAGCAGTACCTGCCCAGTGGGGGTGTTCTCTACTTCTAAATGACTTGTGTCATGTGAGGCTCCTTCTAGAGTAAACTCTGTGCATGAGTTTGCATCTTCCTGGATTTTATGTTGAGAATGTGAGTTTGACTTGGTTCTGACTTTATTTTCTATTTTCTCCTAAGATTGGGTTATTTTCGGACTTAGACCTGGTGATTAGACCCTGACTTCCTATCTAAATCCTGATGGCTTTCTTTCTGAAGGGACCTCAGCCTCTAACCTCCTCTCCTCTCATTGCATCCCGTCAGGGCAGTTTCTCCTTTGGAAAATTAAAGAGTGATCTGTCTGATGCTGAGCACTAAGATTTCGCAGGGACTCCTATCCTTCTTTTTGTCTTCCTCCCTGGATAAGGTACAAGAGGATTCCTTCTCCTGGATGGTGGAAGAGGGGAGAGGCCATGTGAGTAAAGAGAGGACAACCCTGGGCATAATTAAGGTTTACTTCAAATCACTTTCTTAACCAACAGACTTGCTGCCAACATTAGAAATTCACTGACTAAACATTTCTTCTGGCTTAGGAGTGGGAGGGAGTAGGGAAGGAGCTAAACTAATTCCAACTCCATTCCCAGCATCTACATTCTCCATTGCCCGCCAGTCCCCAGTGAAAGCAAATGCTTTAAATACTTCCAGTTCATAAGGTGCAGGTTAAGTCTTCTGAGTAGCAGAAGAATTCTCAAATAACAAGCAATTATTCAACATATCCACACTATTTAGAACAACAGAATGATATGATAGTTGATTTTTAGCATTTTGCTTATATTGGGACTTGTTCTCCCTTTAAATGAAATGTCACTAATCTAGTTTAATTACTCCCAGTAGTGTTATAGGAAAATGCAGCGAAAAGAATGTGACTCTGTGACCCATTTTTTAGACCTGGTGTTTGTGTTTCATATAGGGAAGAGATTTGATTTCTCATTTTGGTACCCTTTTAGCATGATTTCATTCATTATTTTATTTTCTTAGCTAATATAACTGAAGCACCAAATATAGAAGTGCCAAAAATACATCTTAAACTTCTTTTTTCAAAGCATTATTGAAGTTTAAGTGACATGAAATACAATTTCATAAAAGTCGATATGTGTATAAACCCATAAGACCATATCCACAGTCAAGATAATCAACATTTTTTACTCTAGGCTGTGTTCAGAATGCTCAGAGAACATTAGTTGAAAAAAATGGGGCCCAAAGCTTCCCAGTTCTGAAGTACGGCTCGGACTACAGCAGAAAGCCTTGGCCTGTGGGGACACTGTGCGCTTTTGGCACTTTTTGGAGGAAGCGGCTGTGAACTATTATTGGCAACTCCTGGTCTCAGGTATCCTGAGAAGTTTTCCACTTTGTAAAGGTAAAGATAAACTGAAATGAGAATACAGAAGTCTTTTATTCAAATCTTCACTATTTAATGGGGGTCACTTCAACTCAGACAACTAAAATGAAGAGTAAACTCAAGCCCACTGTGTATTCTCTGCTTTGGTTGAATGTGGTTCCACAGATGTGGGCAGAGCATCTGCCTGGGTTCCACAGATGTGGGCAGAGCATCTGCCTGGGCCCAGAACCAGGGAAAGCCATGAAGACACAGGTATGGTGAAGCATAGATGGGACTAGAAGCCTCAAGTGAGTTCTGGCTCTTCCCATTGTCTCACTAGATTTGGAGTAAACATGATGTACAGTGAAATCTGACCCACTCGCCTCCCCAGGCTCACCTCCCACTACCACCCTCTCTGGTATCCAGCTCACAACCTCATTCAGTTCCTAGAAAGTGCTAAGGGTTCTTGCTCCACAATTCCTTCCTGCCCACTGTCTCCTGTAATGCATTCCCCTCCCTTCTTAACTTGGCTCACTCCTATTCAGCCTTCAGCTCTCCCTGAAGCATCATGTGTTCAAGAAGCCTTTCCTCATTCCTCATGTGAAATTTAGCTTCACTGCTGTCTCTTCTCATAGCATCACTTACCTTTCTATACTTGGACTTGGAGTTTCTGCCTACATATGTGTATAATTCTTTGTTTTCCGCCTACTGCCACTCTTCCTTTGTTCAACCACCCACCCAGCCACCCTCAACGCAAGCTTCTTGAGGACCAGGTGAGTTTGGTTTACTGTACTAGTCTGTTCTCAAACTGATAAGAAGACATACCACAGGCTGGGTAATTTATGAAGGAAAGAGGTTTAATGGACTCACAATTCCACATGGCTGAGGAGGCCTTACAATCATGGCAGAAGGTGAAAGAGAAGCAAAGTCATGTCTTACATGGCAGCAGGCAAGAGATCATGTGCAGGAGAACTCTGCTTTATAAAACCATAAGATCTCATGAGATTTATTCATTATCATGAGAACAGCATGGGAAAAACCTGCCCACATAATTGATTTACCTCCCACTGGTCCTACACACAATATGGGATTATTACAATTCAAGATAAGATTTGGGTAGGGACACATAGCCAAACCATATAATTCACCATTGTGTCATCAGCACTGGCTGATGTGTCTGACTCATAATAAGTGCTCAACAATGTTCCTTTGCTCCTTCTGGTCTTGTCTTACATTCTCTGTCCCTTACAATCCATTCTCCATTCATTCACCCAATGCAGCAGAGTTAGGACTCTAAGATATGCAGTTGATCTCTCATTTGCACACTCAAAAGCTTGGAATAACTTCTAATGGCCTACAGGGTAAAATCTGAATTATAGTGTAGCAGGGTGTTCAAAACTCTTCACAACCTGAACTGGGGACTTTTATTATTAAATATGTTTATTAAGCATACACTCTGCACCAGGCACTGCGTAATCCCTAGGAATTCATCAGCAGACAAAACAAAGATTCCTGCTTTGGATAGGTGGAGACAGAATAAATAAATACTTTTTATGGAGTGACAGAAGGAGATACATGCTGTGGCAGTAAGGAAAAGTTGAGCAGGAAAGTTGAGTAGGGTGTGGGTGAAGGGGGATGTTAAGGGGTTCATGGAAGATTGTAATTTTAAATAGGATGGCCAATATAGGTCTAATTGAGGGGATATTTGAGCAAAACTTGAAAAAAAAAGTCAGGGAGTTCTCTGATTTCTATGGAATGGCTTCTGGGAAGAGAAAACAGCCAGTGCAAACACTCTAAGGTAGGAGTGTGCCTGGTGTGTTGGAAGGACACCAAGAAGGTCAACGTGGCCTGAGCAGAGTGAATGAATGGGTGTGGATTAGGGAATAAGGCCACAAAGGCTATAAGAACCAGATAAGACTGCCAGCCATTGTAACAACTTAGACCATCACTTTGAAGAGCATTTGGAACCATTGCAGAGTATTTAGCAGAGAAATGATGTAGTCTGATTTAAGTTTTAAATGCATTCTTCTGCAGATAATTGGGGAAGTAAGATGAAATAGGGAGGCAAGTCCATGGCCACTGCAGTAATCTAGGAGGCTTGGACCATGATAGGAAGTGTGGAGATGTGCCTGGGTGCTGTTCATTTCTCACCATGGTCAGCCTGCATATACATGGGCAGAGCAGCTTTTTATTTGGTGAAAAGCCACAGGTCAAAGAGTACAGACACTGGCAGATGGAAGGTGGACTAAAGGGGAAAGGCCCAAGGAACATGAGCAGGGCATTTAAACAACATCTACATTGAGGTGTCCTGAAATAAAGAAAGCATCCAGTAAAGAAAGCATGTTCTAGAGTAGATCAGTGGATGGACTAGTGCAAGATGGAAACATTGCTGAGCCAGTTAAGGTTCAGAGACATGAGAGTAAAGTCTGTTTGTGTGGCTATGAGCTTTGCCACAGCCAAGTTCAACTGCATGAGCATGGCATGGACTGGGCAGGGAATTGACAGAGTGTGCAACAGTAGTGATTATAGTAATTGCCTATGAAACTTAACCCAAGTGAGATGAAGACAGATGACATCAGAAGGACAAGAGAGAATGGGAGATGATAGGATCAATGGAAAGCTCTTAGGGGTCATAGGACTGAAGGGAACTGAGGTGCTAGGAGGGGTGAGCTGAGAAGGTAGCAAGTGTTGGTCAGGGTAGAGTATGTGAAATCGAGTTTAGGGATGGGTGGAGACTACTGAATAAATTTTAGAGTATGATCATGAGAATGAGGAGTGGAGGGAATGTGGAGGACAGATCACTGGCAGAGAAGAGTTCAAGGAATAGAGAAGACTGAATGTTAGGAGGATCATCTATGAGAACATTGGAATTTCCAAGAATGAAGCTATTCTTGTGATATTATAGAGTGACAATGAGCCAGATGCTAAAATCATCAAGAAATGAGGGGAAATGTTCTGGGGTGAGTAGTAGAGTAGTGGGTGATATAATTTAAAGACTCTAGAGCCAGAGCTAGATTGTTAGCTTAATTTCTTGCCATTCTTCCCCATCCAAACTATAACCATGAATAAAAACAGACATCTTTTGAGAGTTTACCATGAGGCAGGCTCCCCTGTGCCACCAAGTACTTTACATGAATGACCTCAATCCTCTTAACAACCTAAGAAAAAAGTATTATTATTATTATCATTTTGATCTTACACTTAAGGGTACCAAATAAAGGAGTGGCTAGGTAACTTCCCAGTGTCACACAACTACAGTAATGAAGAAAGCCAGGATTCAAATCTAGGCATGGCTCCACTGACCACACTCTTAGCTGCTACACTTTAATGCCTTTCTCAGCTAAGACTAAGACCATGGTAAACAGGACCATGAGAACAAGTCATAGGCTGGATAATACATCGAAATTAAAGTTGATGTTCTCTAGGGCACTGCTACCCAAGTGTAATCCACGGACCAACAGCATCAGCATCACCTAGAAACTATCCAGAAATGCAAATTCTCACCCCCCACAGCAGACCCCAGGAATTAGAATCTCAGGAGCAGGAATCTCTGTTGTAGCAAATCCCACCAGGTGATTCTAATGCATTCTAAATGAGAAGGCCTGTAGGAACTCTTCACAAGTCTAACACCTTGAGTATGGATATGACATAACATTACATTCAAAGCACCCATGACCTCCTTGCCATTTTATCTCTTTTGTTATCTGATCTGACCCAGATTTTTAGAAATCAAACCAGTCATCTTTCTGAGCACAGTTAGACTTCTTAATCCACATTATGCTATTAACGAAGACTGAATATAGGAAAGAAGAAAATGTATATGAGACAGATGAGGAGTTTGACCTCAGATGTGATAAATGAGAGACATCTTCAGAATCCTGGGTAATTATGTAGGAATCAGTCGGAAATAGAGGTCCCTGGTTTGGTAGTAAGGTTAGGTCTTTGAAAATAGATTTAGGAATCATGAGCCCACACTAACTGAAGCTGTGATTTCAGGTAATATCATCTAGGGAGAAACCAGAGAGAAAGAACAGAAAAAAATGAGGCCAACAGAGCAGGGAACACTAACATTTGAGAGGTGGGCTGACGGGGAGCATACTGCAAATATCTGAGAAGAAATGACATCGGATACAGGAGAAGAAAAAAGTGCTGTTTTAGAACTCAAAAGAAGAGAGTTTCAAGGAGGAAGGTATGGATAACAATGGTAAGACTCAGAGAGATCAGTGGACTGAAAACTGAAAACAGATTTGATGGTGTTTGGTGGTAACATTTATCAGAATGTAGAAAGCATTGCAATAGGTTGAGGAGTTAATAAAATATGAAAGTATGTCTTCAACAGTTTTTCAGGAACTGCAGTGGTCAAGGGAAGAAGGTGAGTACAGTGCTGGTCTGAGAAGGAGAAGGATGAAGGGAGACATTTTTAAGTAAAGTAAGCTTGAAAATGCTTATAGGTTGAAAGAAGGAGACAGAGGAGAGAGATGGAGTAAGGATGTAGGAAACAAGATTTATAATTTTTTGAGACTTAGTCTTATAAAATTCTGAGCATTTTCTGTTCCCTAGACCCATAAGAAATATTTAATAGATGAATGAAACAATGTTTGGGATATAGTACACTTCAGAAAGAAAAGGAATGGCTCTTCTATTGAGAAAGGTTCTAGTTCCCTTCAAGATGTACCCACTTCTCCAACCATTGTGCACCTGTTCACCCCAAGAGCTCCACACCCGTCCCAAAATATGTTGTGCCTTCACTATCTCTTCACATTCGTCTTTATGGTTTTACTGCTTTCTGACATGTCCTTTCACCCACTCGTCCTGCGAGAGTTATCACCAATGTCATTTCCATCATGAAGTCTGCTTTTCTGTAAGGCAGAATCCATCATGACCTCCCAAAGGCCACTACAACCCTGTGTTCTTATGCCTTCTGGAGCATTTAGCAAATTCACTACCATCACAGTGTGTGCTTGTCTGAATTCCCCTCACTGGACTGGAAGCAAACCTTGTATCTGCCTGTATCAAGCTCCTAGAACAGTGCTCAGGACATAGGAGGCAGTGAAAAACCATTTACTAAATCACCTGAGTGAAAAAACTATTGAATATTGCTTTTCCAAAGCTAGATAAATTTTTGCGAAGTTCAATTTTTAAAAATCAGCCTATAGGTTAGTCTCAGGAAATATATAGGCTCATTTGAAGATGTTGAAATGTCAAACCCTAGAGCAGTGAGAATTATGGTCACTCAATTAAAGTTACAAAAGGATTTTAATTAGCTCTGGTCTAACATAAGCACAGTGATGAAGTGAGACAATAGTCCAACACCTCTCAGAAACAGAAATGTGGGACTTGTACAATGTACAGATTGAACAATTGGAATTTTTCTAAATACATTCATTAATCAAAAAAAACCCTTTTTGTTATTGTTGCCTGATACCAAGGCAACATTGATTGAGGTACAAGATATACCAGCTGCAATCAAAACCATGTTGACAGGTACTTATAAACACATTGACACTGAAGGCATCTCCTGATAGCTTATCAAATTAAGACATTTTGTTATTGCTTATGCATCAGATACAATTTTTCTTTTCCTCTCCAGCAGCCATTTCCAGTCTCCCTCCCTTGGTAACTGAAAACCAGTTTTGTCCAAACCTTTGCCACCTTGTGCTTCATGGGAACTGAGTGTCCTCACAACCCTAGAAAATGAATCTTAATTAACGTTAGTCAGTCATGGAAAGTCTATTATTCTATCTAGTGGTTGGCTTACAGAAAGGCAGACAACAGAATTCTGCCAATGAGACAGAAGGAAGTATCTTCTTCTCATTCCTATAAGGGATCTGAGAACAAGGCCTACTTTCTTCCATTCTTTGGACACAGATGCTCGGATCTGTGGTAGCCATATTGTGACAGCTATAATTTAACCAAGAGATAGTAGCCATATTGTGGCCAGGAAGTGACAAGTCTGAGTGCAAAAGCCAATGTAATGACAAAAGAGAAAGGTGGAAAGAACTGAGTCCCTGGTGGTGTATTTGAGCTACTGAATCAATCAACGCTGTGAGGGCCTTACTGGTAGACTTTTTTTTTTTTTAAAGATAATAAATAAAGTTCCTAGATTGGTTCAGTCAGTTGAATTTTGTCCTCCATAACCTTCAGTTGAATGCATCCTAAGTGAAGCTATTGATTTCAAGATTTAAGGAGAGTTTTTCCAGCATTACAGGCTACTTTAACATTATCCTTTACTGTGACTTCTCAAGCTACTGTTAAAAGATGTAAATTCTGTTACTGATTTTTAAAGATGAAAATACCCAGGCTAATAAGCAATTATATCAAGTGCAAATTTCTTTATTCAGTATAGATTTATTTTTTAAAAATAAGCACTCTTGAGAATTTGACCTGGTTAACATTACATCTCCAAACCAAAGACAAGCTTTTTTTATAGCTTTCAGTTCCAGACCTGACCTACTATCAAGATTGATGACAGAGGATTTTTCTAGCATACTCGCTTTGTGGGACACACGAACTGAAGAAATTTCCACATCGGCTTTCATTTTGAAATATGTTGCAGGAAGAATGTGGCAAGTGTTTTCAGCTATTCTTATTTGCATATATTTAACACCCATTTTAGAAAAGATACATTTAGTAATTCCAACTTATTTATGACTGAAAGAATGATGATAGTGAGAATAATTATTCTGACTTTAGTAAATATTTATTGGATACTTGTAATGTACCAGGGATTCCCAGGAGGAAGTGTAACATAATGCCAAAAAATAAGAGCTTCAGTCTCAAACAGATGTGGATTGTGGCCTTGAAAGGTATTGTGCATTTCCCAAAAAGGAACACTGAAATGGGAGAATGTGTTCCCCACTTGATTCCAAGGGTGAATAGCGGGGATTTCCTTTCCTCTGGAGGAATTTCTCCTGGGAGAAGGTAAAGCTCTTTGCCCACACCCTATTTCTCTCCAGGTAAGTGATTTTCCTGATGTGGGAAGAAGAACTAGGCCATGGTTGAGTAAGCTGCTTCTACTCTCCTTTTGCTTGGCGAGGGCTCCAAGACTCACTCCATGAGAAGTCCTGCTGGTCAATCACAGCCCCGGAGAGTTTGACCAGAGCTATGGTTGACCAGCAGGATTTCTCACGGAGTGAGTCTGTCCAATTCAATCTAGATTTTATCAGTTATAAAGCTGACTTTTTAATCTTCATAAATCTAACTCCTGCATGCCTCTTTCAGTTGAATCTGAACTCCTGTGAGGGTGGAGCTGTTGTCCTTAGAAGCCCTGTGAAACCCTAGATTAGATGCCATGCTGCTTTTTTGCACATAGTAAAAAAAAGGTGGCAGGGTTGCCATGGGAAAGGGGCATGTATCTTTCTCATTTTGATTTTTTTTCCCCTAAAAACATGTACAAAATCCCTCGTCTCAGTCTCTTGCAACCAATAGTTCTCTTACAAATTGACTCCTGGAAGCCTTACCTTCCTGTTTATTAGGGAGGCTCTGAAATCTGCAACAATGGCAACAAAAGCAATTGCTGCGGTTTTCTGCAACCTCACTAAATGCTAGGTAGGGGTGTCTCACAATTGTATGTGAGATGAAGTGACGTGTCAAAGCCAAGCGGAATTCTGCAAAGTTCTCACTGCATGTGCAGCTAGGTCTGCGAGTGTTCTGAAAGCAGCACGGGCATAGGAACATTGTTCCACGGAGCCTGGGCAGGAGTGGCAATGTCAAGCCCTGTCCTTGGTAGCTGTGACAGCAAGGACATTAACTAATGGGCAAAGAGGGGAAAAATATAAAAATGGAATATTGGAGAACACATATAAAACACCTCACTTACATCCAAGCAATACTTGGAGGAGAAATTTTAGGAGGTGATTTTGGGTTATGCAATTTAAGAGCTTAGATCATCGCAGATATTAATGTGACCCCAATATGACTCATAGGCTGGAAAGAATAAGAGAGGATGGACTGCAGTAAAAATTGTCATGTTGATATGTTGGTGTCATAATGCTGGGTATGAATTCAATTTTGGAACATTATTATGAGTTTTTGTGCTTAGGTTTGAACATAACTTTTATTTATTTCCTATTCTTAGAATTTACCTTAAATTGTACCACTAGAGCATCAGGGATCTTGCCTCTTGCCTACAGGCAAGTCTTGTAAAAGAATCGTTTGCATCACAGGCCTTGAGAATGGTTCTGACCCAGTTCCTGAAGCCCAGCCTGCCATACATTTTGGAGGGAATGTGGGGTAGGATTCCCAGCTAACCCCAGCACAAGTGCCATCATATCCAACATCACACCCCCATCATACTCGCATCACATCTGCATCATACCCACACCGTACTCTCATCACACCTGCCATCATACCTTCATCATACTCCCGTCACACCTGCCCTTGTACTGCCATAATACTCCTATTACATTTACCATATACTCACATCATAATCCCACCACACCTACCATCATATATTCACAATGCTACCATGACATCTGTCATCACACCCACATCATACTCTCATTACACCTGCCATTATACCTTCATCATACTCCCATCACACCTGCCATTGTACCACCATAATACTCCTGTTGCATTTACTATATACCCACACCATAATCCCACAACACCTGCCATCATATACCCACAATGCTACCATGACATCTGTCATCACACCCACATCATACTCTCATCACACCTGCCATTATACCCACATCATAATCACATCACACCTGCCATTATACTGACATCATAATCCCATCACACTTGCCATAATATCCCCATCATACTCTAATTGCACCTGCAATTATACCCACATCATAATGACATCACACCTGCTATTATACATTCATCATACTCCCATCATATCTGCCATTATATGCCCATCATACTACCATCAAACCTGCCATTTTACCCTCAGTGTACCCCTATTACATCTGCTATCACACTCCCATCACACCTGCAATTATACCCACATCATAATCCCTTGCACCTACCATCACACCCCCACCATGCTTTTATCACACTTGCATTATACTCCCATCATAATCCCATCATACCTGCCATCATACCTCCATGATACTCCCACTAAACCTGTATTATAACCCCATCATACTCCCATCACACTTGCCATTATACACACATCATAATCCCATCTTATCTGCCGTCACACACCTGTGATGCTACCATCATACTTACCATCATACCTTCAGTATGATTTTAAGATTATCTCTTTATCAGGGTTTTTATCACCAACTTCTAGGATTTTTGAAACTTAAAAAAAACTCTTTTCCACTTAAAGGTATTGTTGTTTCTTAGGGCTGCCATAACAAAATCCCATAAACTGGATAGCTTAAAACAACAGAAATTTATTCTCTCACAGTTCTGGAGATAAGCAGTCTTACATAAGAGTGTGCTGTTAGGGTTGCTTCCTTCCCAAGGCTCTGAGGGAGAATCTGTTCTACTCCTCTCTTTCAGCTTCTCATGGCTGCTAGCAATTCTTGGCTTTTTTTGGCTTGTAGATGTATCACTCCAATCCCTACCTTCATCTTCACATAGCCTCCTTCTCTCTTGTCTCTGTTCTCCTTTTCTCTTCTTCCAAGGATACCTATCATTGGATTTAGTGCTTACCCTCAATCCAGGATGTTCTCATCTCAAGATTCTTAACAATTATATATGCAGAGACCTAATTTCCAAGTAAGGTCAAATTCACAGTTACTAGGAGTAGGACTTGGACATATCTGTTCTGGGGGCACTATTCAACCTGCTAAAAATGAACAAGTATAATTGATATGTCTCATTTTTCTCTTCAAGTGGTTCAGAGTTGAGTCTACTCATTGTGTCTCCCATCCTGGTGATTATTTTCTTTTAAACTCTAGTCCAACAGAGCTGATTCACATAAGGTGCAAATTGGCATCTCCCAATACATTCTTCTTTGTGCCCAACTTCTGATGTTCACCAACTGCTCATCAATATTAATCATGACACCTACTATCTCATTCTTCTTAATGTAACTTGTGGCTTGATTCTTTTGGGAGTTCTGAAGAATTGCTAATAAGTAGCAGATTTCCTGTTTCTAATGGCAGCTAGTGGGTCTAGGGAGCATAGCTCTTTTGTGAGGCTCTCGTTTTAGGAATTTACTCAGAGTTTATGCAAGTAAATTCTGTACAAGTTCGGGAGGTGTCTACCCTTAGCTCAGGGCCCAAAGTCATTGACAATTGTGTTGCCTCAGAATTCTATCAGTTCTCATATTTTCCTAGGGTTCTTCTTTTAGCCGGTAAGATCTCAACTCAGGAATTTAAGTGTGATAAACAGTAATGTTCTTTTAACAAGTATTTCTGGCTCTCTTGATGGTACGTGATCGTAGGATTGCATTTCCTAGCCTCCTTGTCCATAGGTGGAGCCATGTAATGTGTTCTGGTCTATAAATGGTCAGCAGCAGTGAGGTTTGTCACTGCCACTTGGGAGTATTTGCCAGTATAGGACCTTCAGAGTATTCTGACCCTCTGCCACAGTGACAAGCAATGTTCAGACAATGGTTGCGCCATCACTGTAGTTTTGGAGTGAGATCATGAGTGCAAAAACTGGGCCCCATCTGAGCTTCTAGCAGGGTCACTCAGATTTTGGGATTGCATATAGTTTACAAGGAGATTTAATAACCCCAAACTCTCTGTAATATTGTCCCCATAGTAAGTGAAAATCTTTAGGCAAGTTGATCCTTGAGAATAGCTTTGGATATCTTAGGCAACTGGCGGTTAAAAGCAAAATAACTTACGTTACTGAGTATAAGTCAAAATATTACAGACATTCTTTATTATACTGTTATGATATTGTATATGTAAAATCGCTTCAATAGTTTTGGTTGGACAAGATGAATAGTGTTGTGTGTGCATTAAATAAAGTCTTTATAGAAAGAATAAATATCTCCTGGGTAGACCATACTTACTGCAATTCAAAAGCACCTTTCTCTCTGAAAGCCATGCCACTACCAGCCCAATCTCCTCCTTAGGGGGATGCTAATACTTATTATTATTATTTTTTAAAATACTATATAGCTACCATAATACAGGATCTGGTGATGAAAAGGCCAAGATCCAAGAGACTTATGATCTGGAGGAGGATGAATTTGTATATAAACCAGCATATCCATTAAAGTGCTATAGGTTCTGTGGTCAGTCTTTATGAGGTACGGTGAGAAGCTCAGATAGGGTGCAGATGTGTGTCAGAAAAGGAAGTGAGCCTGTGGTCCAGGCATAATTAATAATAGTGCCCCTGTTCACCATTGAAACTGTATGTATTTGGATGATAAATTGTGTGGCCATTCTGGTCGAAGAAAGGGTGATCTACTCTACCTGAAACTTCAAAAAACATCAGCAGCATCTTACGGGTGAAGTTCACATCATTAATGTAAAAGTGACTACTAATTTGTGAGTTGCCTGAGGTCTGAGTTTGTGACTTAGAGTTTTCGGTGCTAAGCCTATGATATGTGTGTGTGTGCGTGTGTGAGTGTGTGTGTGTGCGTGTCTGTATGCATACATTTTTCACCCTCTTTCTTCTTTAACTTCAATTCTTCAATCTGATCATCAGTCAGTCCTTGCATATTAGGAGGGAGAAATTTGTCATGTTCTGCTACTTCTTCCATTTCTGAGCAGAGGTGCTGCACCTTGAGCTGCTCATTGTAGACCTGGCCCACTGGCACCATAAGCTCCTCCCGCTTGGTGCTCCCTGGCGCCAAGGAACTGGCTCTCGTTGCCCCACTTCATGTGCAGCAGGACCATGGCGGTCCGTGTGAGAGTGAAAATTAAATGAATATGTAAATTGAATGAGTGTTATTCAAATTGAACAAATGCTATCAACCAACTAAATGACTAACATGATTGAATTACTAAATAACTAAAGTGATTTTTAAAAGATCACCTTTCTGAAATTTCAGTAGGTTTTTCTGGAGGCTTCAGATAAAACCACTTAGGAGAAAATAAAGTCGTTTTACAAATAACCTTAAAAGTCAATTGGCCTTAGAAAAATCCCTCGAGTACTCATTGTCTTCATCCACTAAGAGATAATGACATGATGATTCATTTGATGGAAATCTCCAAGAAATTTCTGGAAGAAATTTGCTGTAAATTCAGAGCTATTGTGCTCTGGTCCCAATGCGGAGGGAACTTGGGAAGGAAGGTTCAAGACTTATTTGGCAATTATAGATGGAACTGGAAGGTAGGGCTAAGAAGGAAAAAGAAGCAACCATGTTTCTGGCTTTCTATGAGTTAACAACTAATCAATAATCCACACATTTTAGTTTCAGACCTTTTTTCTTCTTTGAACCTTCAGAGAAGTCTTCACAAATGAAGGGGATTGTTTGCATAGATGCAATTGCCTTTTCTTTTTCTTTCTTTCTTGTCTTTTTCTTTTTCTTTTTTTTTTAGAGATAGGCTCTAGAGTCTTACTCTGTTTTCCAGGCTAGAGTGAAGTGGCATGATGATAGCTCACTGCAGAATTGAAGTCCTGAGCTCAAGTATTCCTCCTGCCTCAGCCTCCTAGCTAATATGTATACATTTGAGATAGGTTCTTGCTATATTGACCAGACTGGTCTTGAACTCCTGGCCTCAAGCAGTCTTCCTGCTTTGGCCTCCCACAGTGTTAGGATTACAGGCCTGAATCACCATGCCTGGCACCATCACCCTTTCTGAAGCATGGAATCATCTACTAAGAGACTTTCTCCTTCTTCCAAAAGCCTAGCCTGGGGTGTCCATATAAAATCTGATTGTGTATTTTGTGTGATTTTTAGCAGCCCCAGAGACCACCACTTAAAGAAGTTCTCCAACCTCTTGCTGGTACTTGGAATTCCTTCATCAGAGATAATTTTCACTCTGTACAGGAACAGGTGATATGCTTAAAGTACAAAGAGCTGCTAGAAGAGCTAATATTCTCATCCAAACAATTTCAGATGATTGTAAAACTGGCACATCCAATCCTTTAAAGTGAATAGGTTTTGATTAGTATAAGGCAGTGGACTGCAAAGATACTGAAAGATCTTAGAAAGAGATGGTTGAGGAAAGGACACATGGGGTTTTGTGCTTTTCAACTTTGCTTAGAACCAACTCTGTTTGTTGTTCTTCCAAAGTATTGCCTCGAGACAGTCAGGAAAAGATAATAAGGGAAATGAAGAAAATCACTCATATAATTGCATTTTACTGAGCAAAAATATTACTAATTGAGGTATTCACGGAATACTAAAATATTACATCTTGAACTACAAATGGGGAGAAGGGTGTGTACGCTTTGTGTAAGTTGGTATATGCAAGGTTTCTGTGTTTGCTCTAACAGGCCTCAATTCCACTCACCTTACACTGCTGTCAACTCCCAAGAAAGACATTATTCTCTACATTTTTCAAGTACATGACTGTTATGACAAAGTAACACATGATTGTAAATTCTGTATGAACAAGCAGCAAAGATTTGGGGGACAATGGGACTCTTTTAATGTTAAAATTTAGTTTTGTTGTAAAGACTTCTAGCTTATTAAGATGCTTATTTCATTTTTAGAATGAAATATAACAAAATAAAAATGGGGTCTTTCAATAAGGAAGCCATTAAATTTTTAAACAATTTCTTTGTGTAGTTAATTCCTTATTCAAAATTATTGTTACACATTTTATTGTAGAGGCTTTGCATTTTGAGCAAGTAGGATTTACTTGATTTTTCTTTTCCAGAGAAGAGCTATCACACTTCACTGCCCCAATAACCTTCCCACGACATTCTCCCGTACAAAATATTGTCAATGCGAAAGCTGCAATGGACTGAAGCCTATCTGTAACTCCTTCAGAATTGAAAACGGGAAGATTAACATGTTTCTTATTCATGAAACTGGAGAAAAGGCAAAATCAGAAACTTTTGTGATCAGCATAGGTCCTTCTTATTACATCCCAATTCCTGTTTCTATAAACAGAGCATGAATGATTTGTCTCACAAAAGGTTTTTAAAACAATCCACTATAAATATAAGTAGTACATTTTTCTCAGCTTTTACTAGTATGCCTGTGAAAAAAGGGTGAGGATGACTTCTATATCTTTGGATATTAATAGTGTTTGGAAGATAACATAAGAATCTACTTGAGATGCGCCTGTTTCAGTATTCTCCAGTAGCACTGACATAAGTGACCAAGCTGGACAGAGACTGGCTCGCCACTCACTGAAATTATTTCCTCTTTTTTTGGTGGAGGAGGAAATAAGAATCTGCATTATCCAATGTGGTAGTTATTAACCATATGTGGCTATTTAAATTAAATGACTAGTAATTTAAAAAAATTAAACATTCAATTCCTCAGTTACACTAGCCAGATTTTAAGTGCACCGTAGCCACGTGTGATGAATATCTACCACTTTGCACAGAGCAGATATAGAATATTTGCATCATTGCCAAAACTACTGGACAATATTGGGCAAGACTTCATTTACCAGTTTTCTTTCCAGTTATTGACTTGTAGTCAAAGAAAAATGGGAAGTAAGGTGGTGTACCAGGTCATAAAACCTCCCCAATACAATTATTCAATCTCTTTCCCCTTCTGTCAAAAACTTGGAAGTGCCGTGTTGCAAACAGAAGAGCCACAAATTAGTAAGAGCCTTAGTGAGTAACAAAGGCCAAGAAGGGATCACAGATGACTTGACTAGCTTTCAGCAAACATCAGATTAACGAGGTGGCCTTTGCACCTATTTTTTGAGATGGCTTCTAAGTAGCTGTCATTAAGTTGATTGAGAGGCATGGGAGGCTGGGCATTAAGAAAAAAAATCTGGCTTGAGTATTGTGTCTAGGAAGAAATTTGGGAAGTCAAAAAGCATATTAAAAGTCTACTAGCTTTTTAGGAAACTATTGCCAAGAAATGAGAAGCCTGGACTAAAAATTGAGATTGAAAATATTCCTAAAATCTCAAACTTGCACTAGTGGCTGCAGGTTCTTCATTGGGGCCCCTTTCCAGATCCCAGATTCAGCTGTGACTTCAGTGGACAAAAGATTAGATCTTCCCAGAGGGCAGAGCCAGAGGCACAGAGAAGAATATGTAAGTGAGTTCCTTTCAGAAAATAAGAATCAGAGTCTCATCAAGAAGCTTCCCTCACTGCCAAAGCAGGGTCATTGCACAATGCCTGGCCATCAGGATTCCATTATTGCTATAGGCCAGGGACCGCCGTGCACCCCCCATTCTCGTCGTCATCCTAGCCTTGATTTGCCACTGCATTTTGAGCATGTATCAGGGAGGAGGGACAAGTGGGGACAGATAAGTTGCCATTTTAATCAGAAGTCACCAGATAACACAGAGTCCCTTCCAGAGCTGACAGATGAGACTAAACATCACCTGAAAATCCTGGACTTTAAGCTGGATTCAGTAACTGAGGGGGATTTTGAGTTGTCACCCTTCAAAATCCTGAGTCCATTTGGTCTAATGTCATTTTAGCAATGAGAAAACGTGGCACTTAGAAGTTGAAAGTGATGGGTCTACGATCAAATGTCAGAGTGAGAAATAGAGCCCAGGTCCCTGGACATCCAGTCCAATATCTCTTTCACAGTTCAGCATGTCCGCTCATTCTAACCTTACTAATGGAGGAGTTCAGACTTTCCAGCTGTATGTAAACATGATATTGGCACTGAGGAAACAAACTTATAAATTGATGCAATATTTTCTAAAAAGCATTCATTTGAACGAGTAAATATTTCCACATTAAGATAAATTAATTACAGGCTGATATTCTAAGCATGTGTAGAATATTTGGTGTCATCACAAATTACAATTATTGCTCATTTCAGTGCTCCATGGATATGTTGTAAGGAATTTTAATATCTGCATTTTATACTCTCATGATACATTTCTCAAACAGCCCTGTTCAAAGAAATATTTTCTATTACTTAACTAAATCATGTTAATGTTTGTGTTTTGTGTTTTTTATTCTTCTCTGTCAACTTTCTATGCACACAATTGGCATTTATAACTGGAGATACTATTGGCAAATTCATTGCACTTTACTGCTGTGCTGTTCTGAGATAAAGAAAATAAGGAATTACTATGTCGATTAACATTTTATATGAAGAGTCTTAGAGTTGGAAGACATCCAGAAATCATTTAGCCCATCCCACTCACCATACAGATAAATAAACAGGATAATGACCAATAATAACTATTACATAAAAGGAACCAATAAACATTTGCTGAAAAGAGTGCATAGAACTTCTTCTCAATCCAAATCATTTAACCAGTTAATGAAAATGTTCCAGGCATCTGACTCTCAAGTTGATACTCTTTCCACTATATCACGAAGATCCATTTGATATATTTGATCTATTAATGATAATAATTTGTATTAAACATATTTTCACTTGGGAAAGTCAGGCCATTAACTGCTGCTAGTTATTTCTCATTTTGAACAATCTCACATTTTGTTCTGGCCCCCCAAATATATTAATATACTTACAGTTTTGAATATTGTCTTTCTTCACTGGAGTCTCTTCTGTCTGTTTTGTTATATTTAGGGGCAAATCAAAGGGGGATGTTGCAAAATAGAAAATGAAAATTGGATGTAACTTTTTAAACCAAATTTTACATATTTCACCTTATTATTTTATGCTTGGTAGTATTTTCTTCTTTATCTTATGCACTATGGATGGCATCTTTGAACTCAGGACAGAAAAGTCAGGCTTCATGAACCCTGAGAACTTTTGCTGCAATGTTGGCGCTTGTTTGTTGACTGATGGTTGGATTTTTGGTGTACGGTTCTCAGTTTATATTAGCATCTTTTGTCATGATAATACTTTATGTCAACTTAAATAAATTATTCATTGAAACTCATTTTCCTAATAATTTATTATTATTACTTCTCAAGTTTTTTCTTTTGGAAAAAGATGAATCCTTATGTTTTATAATTTCTCATGTGTATCTCTTACTGGTCCTTATGTCTTATTTTCCTGCTTTATTAGAGTTTGTATTGATCTCTATCACTTAAATTCATTTTATTTTATTCTCTCTGTCCTGGATCACTGGAGCCATATAATCTTATTACTCTGGAGCTAAGAGGAGCTTTACAGAGTTCAGAATCTCAACTTCTCTACTATTTAGGATTCCTTTATTAATTCTCCTTCTCCTTTGGGTTCTGTATTTTGAAAGACTTTTGTCTCAAAACAATGCACTTACTTTAGTAATCTTTAAGTTGTCTTTCTACCTTTTGCTACCAATGACATATGTGATTGCTATTCAGAATTTCTCATCACAGAAAGACTGGTTGTCACTGGTTGTGTTACTGCACCAAGGTGATAAAATTCTTGCCAATGGAGAAAGAAAAAAAATAAAAACAATAAAACTTAATGTTTCCGTAAGTCCCCACAGTGTTAATTTGAGTGAATGCAGTTTTCCATTTGGAGATTTGAAATGCTGAAAATAGTTTACAGAGTACTTCTTTTTAGAAACTCTTAGAATCAGGAAAGCTTTGGTTGTGATTCACAGATTTAATCCCAGGTAGGCAAACCAAGATCTGCACTTTCAGTAGGGGATGGGTCAGATCCCAGTTTTATTTTGAGTCCTAATTCATGTCCCTTCCATTATTCCAAACTTCCTAACTTCAGTAAGATACTGGCATAAGAAACCACCATATTCACATACATGCCGTAAGTCCCTGAAATGCAGTATCAATGTATGTAGATTCTTCAAACCCTAGGATACCGGATGCTAGAGTCACAGTGTGTTAAGAGGGTACCAAGTCAGCAAACAGAACTTTTGGTTAGGCAATCTCAAAACATCAGATGACTTTGAGACTCTCTAGAAATATTCTTAAAATATCTGATTAAGTTTAAGATGTGCGTAGGCTGGACTGGTTTAAAAATTTCCTGAATCTGACCCAGTTCCACACAATACAGGATAATTCTGAAGCTAAGGATGTCACGATTTCCCCTAGGAAGTCTTTAATTTAAGCTGCTATCTGTTTTAATAACTGCATTAAAGCAGGGACCCCAACCCCCGGACCATGGACCAGTAGCAGTCCTGGGCTGCACAGGAGGTGGTGAGTGGCAGGCAAGTGAACGAAGCTTCATCTGTATTTACCGCCATTCCCTATCACTGGCATTACTGCACGACCTCTGCCTCCTGTTAGATCAGCAGCAGCATTAGGTTCTCATAGAAACGTGGATCCTATTGGAAACTGCATATATGAGGGATCTAGCTGGCACGCTCCTATGAGAATCTAATGCCTGATGATCTGTCTCTGTCTCCCATCAACCCCAGCTGGGACCATCAAGCTCATGGCTCCCAATGATTCTCTGTAATGGTGAGTTGTATAAGTGTTTTATATACAATGTAATAATAAAAGAAATAAAGTGCACAATAAATGTAATGTGCTTGAATCATCCCGAAACCATCCCCAGACCCCAGTCCCTGGAAAAACTGTGTTCCACAAAATGAGACTTGGTGCCAAAAAGGTTGGGGACTGCTGCTTTAAAGGCATCTGGTACTATTCTAAGTATTTCACAAACGTTAACTCATTTAATCTTCCTAACAGCCCCAAGAGGCAGGTATGATTATTACTGCTACATTACCAACAGAGAACCTGAAGCTCAGAGCAGGTGAGTATCACTGGAGATCACACAGCTAGTTAAAAATAAGGTGAGTTAGAACTCCAGGCAATCTGACCCAGACTTTATATTTCTTCACCAATACATAATAGTGTCTGGCATCTTGCAGACTAACTTAATACTCTGTAGTTAAGGGGTAGTGAAAAGATGGGAGACCCTGGAGTGAGCTTCATCTTTGAGTTTAAGGCTTCATCTTTGGGCTCAAGGTCATGCATTGGGCAGTTGTGTTTGTGTTTCCTGCTACTTATTTATTAGGGTCAATACAATAAAATTGTTACCAGGAGGGCAATTGGGGGATACCTAGGAGGGCACATCAACATGTACATATTTTATGATTACCATGTTATTTAATTGTTTAAAGGGATTTTCATGGATTTAGGAGGCTGGTCATATATTAGCCATGGACAATGGGTGTCCATCCCCTTCCTTTCTCCCTAGCAAGATGTAATTACTATTCATTCATTTTGATTCTGGCATGCCAATCTCTATTCATGGGGAAGAAATGTGAGTGTTGAGTCATTATTTTTCTGGTTTAACATTACACATTGTAAGGAAAACAAGACAATGTTTTTCCTCCTTCAACAATAAATTACAGAAAAGTAACATTAGCATCCACATCACATCAACACCATAGTAGGCAATCATCAAACTAGGAAAACGCAGAATTCATCTTCTGTGAACTAGCAGGACTGCTGTGCTGTTGGTGAAATTATCCATGATTAAAAAGAGGAGAGTTCAAACTGGAGTAACCTGCTGGGGATGGAAATGTTGACCTCACTTTGGATTTTATTATTTACAGGGAAACTTTTTTTTTTTTTTGCTTCCCTCAGGCAACATACATGTTAGAGGAAAGCAAAATATATTATTGATGCTTGGGTCAAAAAATAAATGTATTCCTCTAAGGGTGTTCCTTTAGGTTAGAGTTTGTAACATTCGTCTGTAGCAATCCATAGGGGCTGTAGATGCATTTGCTTGGAGACTATTCCAGCTGCCCAATCTTTAATAAAACAACTGGTGGACAATTGTTTCATTTACCTCCCACTGTTGAATGACATTGATTCCTGGGGCTTACTGGCTCAAATGCACCAAATTGGAGGAGATCATGGCAGTGCATAATGTGGTCGCAAGGAAGTGCATTGTTTATTCTGTAAAGTGCATCAGGAACGGCAGCTTCCTTTCGTGAGGATGTCTGTTCAGCTGTACAACTAGTCAGGATAAAGGAGAGTATAGTTCCCTGGGGCCTATGTTTCAAGGAGGAAGAAAAAGTGATCATCGAAAAACGTTGTGTGGAAATGTTCTTTTTTTCTTTCTCTGCAGTGTATCTTTTGGTATCTGTTTGTTTGCAAATATCAATCACCTTCCAAATTATTATATAAGTGATCTCTTACATTTTAAATAAAGTTGTAAGAAATCACTTATATAGTAGTTTGGAAGGTGATTGATATTTGCAAACAGTGAACTTATTTAAATACCAAAATGCAATGCATTTTAAATTAAATAACTGTTGAGGAACCTAAAAGGAAAATATGTTCTATTTTTATCTGTTTGGCATCATTACAATTCCATTCCAAGTTCAATCAATTTAGAGAAAAAATTATGTTCCTGTAAATTTCATAAGTGCCCAAATGATCCCAGCTGGTCATTATCATCTCACAGCATCTACCAAACAGCATAGATATGTCTCTAGTGGGAAAACAGAATGCACCAAGTGTATGAAATGAGCAACTATTAACTGCCTGAAAAAGACTTTTTACTTTGGCAGTTGGAAGGTTTTTGCAGGATAAATGAGTAACAATTATTATAACCAAGTTTTGCTTTTTCGAATAATAGGCTACCAACTTAATTAGTAAACATTTACTCCTGCCTGCAATCTGTAGAAAATGTGTATGAATTATGCAAGTCTCTGAGCATTTTCATCCATTTTATCATATACACAATTACTTAAAATTGCCTTCATCTCAGTTTTTTATTATCTTGGGAGATATTTAACTCTAGAAGCTGTTTCCCTGGATAGAGAATGCAAGTTCTTCTTATTAAAAGGCAAAATAATTGTATTTTTATTTGGCAGTATAATTTTGTTTTGATGAAAAAACACTTTAGCCATCATCTGGGCCAAGGTTTGTGTAAGAAAAGCTACAACAGAAAATTATTCTTTCTGGAACCCTGTTCACCAATGCTCACTGGCTGATTCTCTGCTTTTTCTTGAATAGCCATCACTTTAGATTTTAATGGAAAATAGAAGATGAGGAGAGGAAAGATTCTCAGATTCGGTAATGATGATGAAAACAGCAGGATATGAACTTATTTTTAATTCTCAATGCCTAACTAGGGGAATGAATGTATAATCCACTTTGCCAAATTATGGGCTGAAAATTAAAAAGTTTTAAGGTGATTGTGGGTGCCACTATGTGGTCAAGAAATAGTGAGATGATAATTAGGATAAAGGCTTCAAACTCTATGTGGATCAAAATAGCCTGGGGAGCTATTGGAGTTGGGATTTATTTGGTTAATTTTTTATAAAAAGACCCTATTCACAATCACTTAAGCAATGAATGGACTCAAAGACATGATAGGAGTTTAGCATCCAGAATGGTCTGACCTCTGTGCTTTCTCTGATCTCTGTACAGCCATTCCCTCTCTGTCTTCATGTGACTTTTTCTACTTCTCAGTCCGTATGGCAGAAAACTCAGCAAATGTTTAATCATAGAGAAAGAGGAGTGGAGACATAGAGACAGAGAGAGAAAGAGAGAGAGAGAGAGAGAAATAGAGAAAGATAATTTCTTTCTCCTAATTCCAGTTGTGACATTTCTGGAGAATGACCTATTGGCCCATTTTAACTCAACTACTCAACCCTAGACCAATTCTGGTCATGAGGGAGATGATCACAGGTTGCAAAATGGTTGTTCTTACACTAACTGTGTGAGGGGAGGGGTGAGATACGGGCACAGTTCACAGAAAAGGGGTCAGGAGCTGGGCAGGCACAATAGTAAGGACTAGTAGAGGAGTTTTAAGAGACATATCTGGCCAGGCACTGTGGCTCACGCCTGTAATCTCAGCACTTTGAGGGGCTAAGGTGAACAGATTGGTTGAGCCCAGGAGTTCAAGACCAGCCTGGGCAACATAGTGAGACCCCATCTGTACAAAAAATAAAATTAGCCAGGCATGGTGGCACACACCTGTAGTCCCAGATACTTGGAAGGCTGAGGTAGGAGGATCATTTGAGCCTGGGAGGTTGAGCTGCAGTGAGATGTTACTGTACCACTGCACTCCATCAAGCCTGGGTGACAGAGTGAGACCCTGTCTCAAACAAAACAAAACAAAATATCCAAACATTGCTAGTTTCCACTTGGATGTAGATAGCTGGAAAAACCCTTGCTCCCAAATGACAGTTTTTAAAAATCCAGAAAAATAGTACCTTTAAACTTGTCTTGAACATTCCTTTTCCTACTCATTGGAATAGTGGAGAGGCAACCAACTTGCCCAGAGTCTAGGGAGAGACGGGTGCCTGCAGGGAGAGACAAGAGCTGCAAACACTGACTTGCCTGGGCAGATGAAGCTGACTCCATAAGCAGACTCCTGCTAGGGCTGGTAGGTAAACAGGTGGAGCCTGGCTGAGTGAGTGTACACTTCAATGGGAGGGTGAATCCCCTGGGGGAAAGGGACTATAAATATGGGGGGGTCCCCCATGCTTGCAGGGGGGACCTGCTTCACAAACTCCTCCAGGCGATCACAGAAGACTGGGAAAATCCTAGGAAAGTCTGCAGAATGGGAATGGAGGCATCAGAGGCAAGAAACTTGGAGTGAATTCGTCTCCTCTTTCTCCCCTATGAAACAAAATCCTTAATCTGTGGGGACAAGAGCAAGAAATCGTCACCTGTAGAGTACTGGTGAAATTTCTCTGCAGTTCAAGAAGAGAAGTTTTTAAAAAAAGTCTTGAGCCTCAGGGGAGGGGTAGTAATATATTTTGGATTTAGAATGACACCAGGATTGTCCAGCATTGGGGAATATACCTGTATCCTGAGGGTTTGTCAACGCTACCTGGGCTGCCTCATGGGAATAGCCAGGATGCTGTCTAATGATCTTGATATGCACAGGTCAGAGATGGTGCCTCAGTCTACTCAGACCACTAAACAAAGTACCACAGACTGAGTGAGTTATGAACAACTGGCATTGATTTCTCATGACTCTAAGGTCTGGAAGTCTGAGATCAGGATGCCACCATGGTCATGTTCTGGTGAGGACCCTCTTTCTGGTGCTGACTGCCCAACTTCTTCTTGTGTCCCTAAATGGAGGAGAGAGCGCTCTCTGGGTTTCCTTTTATAAGGACATTGTATTCGTCTGTTTTCATACTGCTGATAATGACATACTCGAGACTGGGGAATTTATACAGGAAAAAGGGTTTAATGGACTTAAACAGTTCCACGTAGCTGGGGAAGCCTCACAATTATGGGGGAAGGCAAGGAGGAGCAAGTCACGTCTTACATGGATGGCAGCAGACAAAGAGAGGTTGTGTGGGGGAATTTCTCTTTCTAAAACCATCAGATCTTGTGAGACTTATTCACTATAAGGAACAGCACAGGAAAGACTTGCCCCCTGGGAGAATTAACTCAACTAACTCCCACTGGGAGAATTCAAGATGAGATTTGGGTGGGGATGCAGCTTGGGGGCTCCACCCTCATGACCTAATCACTTTCTAAAGACTGCCTCCACTGGGCACAGTGGCTCCTGCCTGTAATCCCAGCACTTTGGGAGGCTGAGCAGATCACTTGAGGCCAGGAGTTCAAGATCAGCATGGCCAACATGGTGAAACTCTGTCTCTATCAAAAATACAAAAATTAGCCAGGCGTGGTGGTGCATACCTGTAATTCCGGCTACTTGGGGGACTGAGACATGAGAATCATTTGAACCTGGAAGGTGAAGGTTGCAGTGAGCCAAGATTGTACCACTGCACTCCAGCCTGGGTGACAAAGCAAGTCTCTGTCTCAAAAATAAATAAACAAATAAATATAAAAATAAAGACTCTGCCTCCTAACACTGTCCCAGTAGGGATCAGATGTTAACCTACAAATTTTGGGGAGCCACAAACATTTAGTTCATAACAAGGACTGTGAATGGAAAAGCCCTGGCCACTAGTATTTGTGTGGCATCAGAAAGGAGTGAAGTTCTTCTCACCTATATTAATATTTCTTGGCCTCCAACCTGGAATATTTTGTTTTGGTGGACCTGAAGCAGGCCTTAAGAATCTAGGTTAAAATAAACCTTGTGTTTCCTATAAAAATATCTACAGCTAATGGGTTCAAAATTTAATAATTTGATTTTGTAATTAATATTAGCTATTCAGTGTTCTAGGCAAGGATATCTCAGTACCAGCACTGTGTGACTGGCAATCATGAGAGTTTAAATAAAAAGCAAAATAACTGAGCAGCTTGAGAGCAGTGCCTGGGCCCATCTTGTACACCAACAGGGGTTGCCAGATTTAGCAAGAATACAGAACATGCCAGCTGGGCATGGTGGCACATGCCTGTTGTCCCAGCTACTCAGGAGGCTGAGGTGGGAGGATCACTTGAGCACAGGTTGCAGTGAGCTATAATGTCATTGCACTCCAGCTTGGGTGACAAAGGGAGTCCTTTTCTCTAAAAAAGGAAAGAAACAAAGAACATCCAGTTAAATTTGAATTCCAGATAAACAATAAATATGCCCAATGCACTATTTGAATGTTTATCTGAAATGTAAACTTACTGGCTATTCTACATTTTTATTCGGCAATTCTAACACCAGCGCATCTTTAACATCATGTCTGGATTATAGTGAGTGCTTAACAACTATGTTGAAAGATTGAATTGAAGGATGTCTTTTAACTCTGAATATAAATTAAATTCACTCCTGGTGTGAAATGAAACAATCAAGTTTTAGACACATTGACAATTGAAGGGTCCTAGAGTGTTTAACCTCCATATATGCTTATATGTACCATGCGGGAGCTCAAATTTTTCTGTACCCTCACTCTGTGGTACCTGTTGCAATCCTTTTGAATCCATGCTCTCAGGAACCATGGCCTCCTGAACCTATCTTCAACAAATCTAATGCTTTTAATAACTGCTGATTTTTAGAGAAGTGGATGAAATATAAGACTTATGGAAGTGGGGCCAGGTGCAGTGGCTCATGCCTGTAAACCCAGCACTTTGGGAGGCCGAGGTGGGAGGATCACTTAAGCCTGGGAGTTCAAGACCAGCTTAGGCAATATAAGGAGACCCTATCTCTACAAAAAAGTTTTAAAAATTAGTAAGGTTGGGTGGCATGCGCCTGTGGTCTCAGAAACGATTTGTTGGCATAAGTAGCCTGATCAAATGGTTTTCGTTTTGATTTGCAAATGTCCCTTCCTTCTCTCTAATCTGTTCCTAGCCCTCCCCTCTGCATAGCTTGCCAACATTTCACGCGGCTTGTGATTATTTCTGAATTTGCTTGGATCACTGGGTGAGTTTGTGATCATGGCGTTTAATGCTTTTCACTCTGCTGAAGATAAATGTTTATATTCTTTATTTCAAGGAGTAGCTTTGTTTTTCTTTTTAATATATTGAATAGGTCCTAACAAAGTTGTGTCCACTTTGTCTAAGTGAAATTTCCAGGTACTAAAAAATACTTCCTTGAAGCTTCAAAAGTTATTTTCATAAAGGGTTTCTGATGAACGTCCTAAATTATTCTAAATGATTGAATCCCTCTCTTCTTAAAGACAACACTAGGGAGAGTCAACCTTTGATGATTTTGGCTTCTAATTCTAAACCTCGTTTTTTGTGACAGAGGTCAGGTATTAATAATATCACATTTGGGTCAGACAGATTTAGATTTAAATTTTTGTTGGTCATTTACACTTTTCAGGCCTTAGTTTCCTCATCTGCAAAGCTGTAACAATGATTGGAAGATTGCTGTGCCTTTAACTGTGTTTTTAAAAAAGTTGCATCTATAAGAAGATCCTTAAGGCTTTCATGTAAGTCTTCAATTGCAGTTCAAAAGTCTTCTTCAGTTGAGAAACGTGTTCCTAGTATTTAATTTATTTTTGTTTGTGGTAACTTGACCTTGCAGTATCACTGCCATTTTTTTTTTTATTGACCACAGTCACCCACAATAACAGCTTGAGAATTGCCTGCTTTTTCTTTTCTTCTTTATTTTCCTAGATAGTTATAACTTCCATTTCATGATCACTGAAATTTCTCCAACAGTCCCTTTCTTTTCTGGGATGTTTTTAGTGTTTAAATTCAAATTATTTGGTAGTTATGAAAATCATTAGGATGCTCTGCTTCTCAAATTGTTTCCAAGATTTAAAACTTTGACATACTACAAATTCAAGTTGCCAGGTTGGTAGGATTTATGTTGGATTCATGCTGGTTTTTATAACCATTCATGTTGGATTTTATAACCATTCATGCAACACACATCAAACAGATATTTATTGAGTGCCATCTATCTACTAGGAAATGTCCTGAAATTTGAGGAAATGGACAAAACAGCTAAAACTATATTCTAGCAGATGGAGGCAGGCAAATAAAATTGCAAATCCACATGGAATCATACCTACGGATAAAAGTAAAACCAGTAAGGAGAGAGAAAGTTGTTAAGTGATGTTTGATCAGAACTCCAAATGGATAGAAGCAGCCTGAAATTTTCTTGTAAAGAGCACTCTGAGTGGGGCAAACAGCACATGCAAAGGCCCCGAGGTTGGAACGTGCTTAACATGTTTGAGGAATTGTACGGGAGCCAGAGCAGCTAACTCAGAGTGAATGAGGGAAACAGTGAGGAATAGGAAGGCCAACAGGATAAGCAGGTGAGGTAGGATTTTGGCTCCAGCCACATCAATCTTATTGCTGCTGCTTAAACCTTGTTCTCACCTCTGGGCCCCTGCCCTTGATCTTCACTGGAAAATGATTCTATCAGATTTTCAGATGATTTATTCCCTCATTTCTTTCAAATGCCACCCTCAGGTGCCATCACGTCAATGAGGCCTCTCCCACTCCTCTGGTCACTTTCTTCCTTGCTTCGTTATCAGTAGTATTATTATTGCTATTATTACTTAGTGTTCATTTAAGGCCAATGGTCTGTCTTCTCCAGAAAATGTAAGCTCCATGAGGGCAGGAACTTTGTTCATAGCTTTTGGCTCAGTGTCTTGTACACATAATAATTATCCCCCCCCCCATATTTGTTGAATAAACATGAATGAAGGCTATCATTATATGAAAAATAATAGAAAACTGATTAAATATATAAATAGTCATGAGAAAGGGGATTAAGGCAAAATATTTGGAAGAAAATAGTTTGAATCTTGAAGTATGTAATAGATACGTCAACTGTAAAGTAAAGACAGTGTAATACATGTTAGAAAAGAAGCAGAAACAAACAGTCGAAACCTTGAAAAATTATGTTTCATCAGAGTGAGTTATTTAGACTGACTTCCTGAGAGGGACTGTGAAAGAATAATCAAAGATGGTCTAGAAAGTTATTAGAAACCCAGTCTTGTGAGGGGTCTTGTCCTAACTTTTAATTACAGGCCACTTATCTCTCCTAGTCCATGTCTCTCACATATAAAAATCTGACCTTTAATTATAGAAGTTTTTTTCCAATAAAAATAGTAGAAATGACTCTAATTAATTGAAGTTGGTAGAGGGTTGTGGTGGGAGATGGGAATAATTAATGGGTACAAAAATAGAAAGAATGAATAAGACATACTATTTGATAATACAATGAATAAGAATAAAACATACTATTTGATAATACATCAGAGTGACTATGTCAATAATAACTTAATTGTACATTTAAAAATAGTTAAGGGAGTGTAATTGGATTGTTTGGAACACAAAGGATAAATGCCTGAGGGAATGGATACCCCATTCTCCATGATGGGATTATTTCACATTGTATGCCTGTCTCCAAACATCTCATGTACCTCACAAATATATATACCTACTATGTACCCACAAAAATTTAAAAATTTTTAAAAATTGAAGGTGTATATTTTTTTCTGGCATAAATTGTTTCCAACAGTGAATAAAAGGAAAGCAAATGATCTTTGTCCTTAGTGTACTGGGTATGAGAACTCACTAGATGAAGCCAGAGTTGAGAGAGCGATCTCTAGACATGCATGTGGCCAACAGACCTATGAAAAAATGCTCAACATCACTGATCATCAGAGAAATGCACAAAACTCAGTGAGATAGACACCGTATCACATCAATCAGAATGGCTGTTATTAAAAAGTCAAAAAATAACAAATGCTGGCAAGGTTATGGGGAAAAAGGAAGGCTTGTATGCTGTTGGTGGGAATGAAAATTTAGTCCAGCCACTGTGGAAAGCAGTTTGGAGGTTTCTCAAAGAACTTAAAACAGAGCTACCATTTGACCCAGCAATCCCATGACTGGGTATACATCCAAAAGAAAATAAAACATTCTACCATAAAGATACATGCGTTCATATGTTCATTGCTCCACTATTCATAATACCAAAGACATGGAATCAACTCAGGCGTCCATCAATGGTGGGTTGGATAAAGAAAATGTGGTACATATGTATCGTGGAATACTATGCAGCCATAAAAAAAACCAGTATCATAACCATTGCAGCAACATGGATGCAGCTAGAGGCCATTATCCTAAATGAATTAATGCAGAAACAGAAAACCAAATACCACAGGTTCTCACTTACAGGTGGGAACTAAACATCGGGTACACATGGACATAAAGATGGCAACAATAGACACTGGAAACTACTAGAGGGAGAAAGGAAGTGGGGTAAGCACTGAAAAACTAACTATTCAGTGCTGTGCTCACTACCTGGGTGACAGAATCATTTATATCCCAAACCTCAATGTCACAAAATATACTCACGTAATAAATCCGCACATGCATCCCCTGAACCTAAAATAAAAGTTGAAAGAAAAGCAGCCTCTAAGTTGGTTTTAACACTTCAGACTTTTCATTGTAGGTGGGTACCCAGAACAGCTTAGGTCAGTTGTTTCTTCTACCTAGTAACTTAGGGTGTACATCAAGAAACACCATAGCTGGGAGAAATAAATATGCTATGATATATTATCAAAAAGCAGTGAGTAAACGATTTCTCTGAAGATTTTAAAGTAAAAGATGAACAGCTGGTTTTCAGCAATCTTTTGAATGGTATGTGTGGGAGTGATAACAAAGGAAAAATCTTGGACGTTTTCTTACAACATATATAGTTACATGTCACACACTTTCAATGTCAATTAACGTCGAAATCCTCTCTGACAGTGAATGACTGTTTTGTCTTGAGACCTCCTAGACAAAAAATATAAAACTTCCCTAAGAATTTCTTGTGCTTATAGCAAAGACTTGGAATCAACCCAAATGTCCATCAGTGACAGACTGGATTAAGAAAACATGGCACATATACACCATGGAATACTATGCAGTCATAAAAAAGGATGAGTTTGTGTCCTTTGTAGGGACATGGATGCAGCTGGAAACCATCATTCTCAGCAAACTATCGCAAGAACAGAAAACCAAACACCTCACGTTCTCACTCATAGATGGGAACTGAATAATGAGATCACTTGGACTTGGGAAGGGGAACATCACACACCGGGGCCTATTGTGGGGATGGGGGGAGGAGGGATTGCATTGGGAGTTATACCTGATGTAAATGATGAGTTGATGGGTGCTGACGAGTTGATGGGTGAAGCACACCAACATAGCACATGTATACATATGTAACAAACCTGCGCGTTGTGCACGTGTACCCTAGAACTTAAAGTACGATAAAAAAAAAAATGAATAAAATTAAAAAAAAAAAAAGAATTTCTTGTGCTTTAGCACCTCTCTAGTTTTTCCTTTGGCTCATCAAGAATCATTTTTCTCTTCTTACTTATTAGTTTATTTTTATGTATATGTAGTTATGGGGTAGAAGTGCAGTGTTGTTACATGCATAGATTGCATGGTGGTGAAATCAGGGCTTTTAGAGTATCCACCACCCAAATAATGCATATTGTATCCATTAAGCAATTTCTCATCATCCACCCCATTCCCACTCCCTCAACCTTTTGAGTCTCTGGTGTCTACCATGCTGTACTCTATGTCCATATGTACACATGATTTAACTCCCACTTATATGTGAGAACATGCAATATTTGTTTTTCTATGTCTGAGTTGTTTCCATCACAGTGATGGCCTCTAGTTCCATCTGTGTTACTACAAAAGACATGATTTTACTATCTCTTTATGGCTGAATAATATTCCATTATGTCTATATACATATTTTCTTTATCCAATCATCAGAAAAATCTCTCACTCTCTTTAGGTCGGTTTTATTGTCTTGACTTTACAATGGTCATTCAAAACCTTTCATTTCTTTTCTCACTGAAATCCTTTGTATTATGAAACCAATTCTGATTTATTCCTTAGCCTTCTCTTTTTGAGGCAAACCTATATAAATCCTTTATTTTCTCCTATCATTGGTAAGACAAGGAATCCCTTAGTAAGTCTATTGGATTCCACCTTCTCTCAAGGAATCATTGCCTAATCTGGATACAATATTATGTTACTAATTAAAGATGCTTCCCACCTGTTTAGTATATGGATGGTGTTCAATGCTTGTAACTGATTCTTGAATGAATGAATGCTGAGGCTCTTATAAGTATCTGTTATAAGGTAAAACACTATATAATTATGTCTTGCGCTTTACATCTTAACAAAATTTTGATATCCTTTTCTAATGAGTCTCCAGTGCTGGCCTTGTAGTTAACACATGGCTAAATTAGGTCACTCAGAGATTTCCTGTTAAATTTTAACCTTGTAACCAGCAAGCCTTCTTCCTTCTTGTATTTAAAGTTTCCCCGTTTAGAGAACAGCATAATTTACTCTGATGGCATCACTCTGATTAATAAATTATGTTTCAGTATATATTGTAAGTTTCATAAACTCAGCTTTCCTTTCATTCTATAGATGACTCAAAGGAAAAAAAAATATTTGTCGGATTAATAAATGGATGAAATAAATATCTAACAATATTTAAAGTACCTCTGTGGAGAGAAATTAAAAATGGGATTCAGAACCAAATAAAAACATCTTCTTCAGGGTCCACATCCTTTTGGAGGGAAAGTGGGCAGATCCTGTAGATTCTCACATCAGAAGGGTAGAAAGAAGGGGAAGGGAAAGGGAAAATGAGTAATAGCTACAATTTTTTTTCTTTTTTAGCGCTTGTAGTTTATATAATACCTTTTAGTTCTCTTAATGCTTGCATTAACTACATATTACTATCCTCATTTTACAGGTGAGAAAACAGAAGCTCCAGAAATTAATTAGTCCTCCCCAGCTATAACTGCTGGTAAGCAGTACTTTGTATGAAGCCAATGTTCGCAAACTGTGTCTTGCTGCCATCCATCAATTGCAACAGCCCGGAGTTGTCATAATAGCAGCAGTACTTTACTTTACAATTTGGACAGCAATTTGAACTATAGACAAAAGTCACTAGGGCCTATAATAGACTGTTACAACAAAAACTTCCATAAGGGATGTATTGGACATGGTTAGGGAAGAAAGGACATGAATCAAAACAGAAGTGGAGTTTTTGTTTCAACACATAGACATTTTTCAATTTCCTCACTCAAATGGAAGCCACCTATGGGCTATGAAATTCAAAAAACATGTCACACATGCACATGCATGCTTATAGCAGCGCAATTCGCAATTGCAAAACTATGGAACCAACCTAAGTGCCCATCAACCAATGAGTTGATAAATAAAATGTGGTATGTACACACCATGGAATACTCCTCAGCCGTAAAAAGGGACAAAGTAATGCTTTTTTTTTTTGTCCCTTTGAACCTGGATGGAGCTGGAGGCCATGATTCTAAGTGAAGTATAATAACTCAGGAACGGAAAACCAAATATTGTATGTTCTCACTTGTAAATGGGAACTAAGCTATGAGGATGCAAAGGCATGAAAATGATATAATGGACTTTGGGGACTTGGGGGAGAAGGTGGGGATGGGGCTGAGGGATAAAAATCTACACATTGGGTACAATCTACACTGCTTGGGAGAGAGGTGCATCAAAATCTCAGAAATTACCACCAAAGAACTTCTCCATGCACCCCCAAACCACCCAAACTCCAGAAACTATTGAAATAAAAATAAAAAATAATTATTAAAACCAAACTAAACCAAAATATGATGCTATGGTACATAAATAGTTTGGTTTAAATTGGATTCAGTTTAGGATTTTTGATACTATAATTAAATATAGTTTCCTTTATGATACAACAGAAAGTGTCAATACCTCAGACAAGATGATGAAGGCAGTTTATGAAGAAGTAACACAAAAATCCCCCCAACAATTTCACCGATCAGGCTTTTTTTTTCTAGATCCAATGTGCATAGGCGAATACCTCAACTTGACTGCTTAGAATAAGCCTTATGTCCAAATTCACGTGTTTTCATCTATATTTGTTGATTGTACCTTTCTTGAATTGGGTTGAAAGAAAAATTGTAGATGACTTCCTGCTCCACAGCCAAACATATGGAGAAGTAAAAATTAAAAAAAAAGAATTTATTGGATAAACAAATGATGATCATTATGTCAATAGACACTGGAAAAGAAGCTCTGATGTAATTTATTCATTTACTCAATTGAGTGTATTCTAAGTTTAGAAAAATAGTACAAGACAAAAAATTCTTTCAGTATATAATCATTGCCTCCAGAAACTTGAAATAACGTTAAACAGCAGCTTAAACGAGTGCATAAATGCGTTCTAAAGAGAGAAAAGAATGAAAGTACAAGAGGCAGTTGAATCCAAAAGAAGACATATGTGTGGGAAGATGGTCTCACGCCAGACACTCAGCACTGAGGAAGGAGACTTGAGCTGCACCTTAATGACTTGCAGAGATCAGAGCTGATTATTGGGGATTCAATCTAGCCTGCAGGTATGTTTTCTTTAGCTAATTCAATTTTTTAAAAACATTTTAAATTAGTTTTACGTATTTAAAAATTAGGAAACTGCACATCAAATTCCAGAGTACCAGCTTCTCTTAAAAAATTATAAGATCTGGTCACTCTGGGTCTGCATTTTGTCATGGTCTGGAGCTATAGCATTGGAGTTTGTCACCTTGGTATAGAAATAACAGACAAGCAGGTGCAGTGATAAGCACAAAGGAAATTCGCCAGGGGCCTTCAGACTAATCTGACTTGGACCGAGGGCTTTCAGGGAGAAAACTTTGAAAAGATCAGTTGGAACCAAACTAAAGGCATTTGGAAATTCAAGGCAGGCAATTTGGATTTATCTGAAAGGTTCTTCCCACTATGTCCCCATAGATTATTCTTATTTATGACTTGAGCTGAAGTTTCTGAGGTTAAAATCAAATGTCAGACTTTTTCAACTTGTGCAAAACATAATTAATAGAGACTTTTCTTCACCCAATTTTTTTTTTTTGCAATTTTTCTATCCACAATGTTTTTCTTGAAATTTGGCACCCACTGCTTCTGTTCATCTGCTAGCAAATGTTAGTCCATGTCAATATATGAAGATAGCCAAGGATGATTTATTCCAAAATATAGACTTATTGGGTTTGGTCTAACAGTTTTTGCTTTCTTGAGATCTTTCCCTTAGAGTTTATATTTTATAGTACATATCACACAGTCTGTTAAAAAATATTGCTTCTAATTTGAATAATTAACATTTCATAGTTGTCTGTGAACAGCATGGTATTTATCTAAAGGATATAAGATTTTTGAGCCCCTATCAAGTGCCAGATGTTGCACTAAATGCCCTATATGTAATATCTGATTTTATTCTCTTCACAAATGCTTCAGATTAGGGGATAAAGTCTCCAAGAGGACATGCACTCTACCTAAAGATGCATAGATAGCTACTAAGGGCAGGATCAGGATTTAACCCCAGGCATGTCTGAAGTCAAAGTACCTTTTTTTAAAAAAATTTATGACATTCTTGGAGCAACGTGACTTAGTTATTCTTGAACTTGAATACGTTTGAGAATCATGACTGTAGGCAATTGGGAGCCACTGTCTGTCTTTGTTCCTCATTGTGTGTGCATTTGTTGTTGTCGTTGTTAAGTAATCCAGTGTCCTGTAGTTTGAAAGGGTGGATTTGGTATTGCAGTGTAGTGTTGGTAACAGAGAACAACTGAGGCAGGTATACTGATACATTGAAGATAAATGGTGCCCAAAGACAATGCAATGCATTTGCGCTGTCTCTCCCTATCTGGTGTTGATATTTGCCTAGACATGAATAAATACAGAAATAATACTAGGGATACTTTTGTATGTTTCATGGACAACAAACATAAAGTTAGTAACTCAGTGCAAAATTGCAATAAAAATATTCCCTGGCATCTTTTGACAGCCCCACAAATTGGTGCCCATAGAATGTGTATGCTTCTCAATATCACTTTTGCTTCACCTCTGAGTCAGCAGGCCAATTAGGAGGCAATTAGATTAGATGCGTAAGGAAACAGAGCTGGCTAGCACTAATTTAAAAAAAAGAAAAGAAAAAGGATGGGAGTGTAGTAGTCTAAATAATGGCCCCCCAAATACGTTCATACCCTACTCCCTGGCTCCTGTGAATATAACCTGATATGGCAAAAGGGACTTTGCAAATGTCATTAATTTAAGGATTTTCAGATGGAACAGTTTAGCTTGCAATACTCAGGTGGGCCTGAGATAACTACAGTGGTCCTTATGAGAGGGACACATGAGAAGCCAGAGGAGATGGTGATGATAGGATGTCAGAAGCCGAGATTGCAGTGATGCGCTTTGTTGATGGAGGAAGGGGCCAGGATCCAAAGAATGCAGATGGCCACTAGATTATGGAAAAGGCAAGGAAGTGGATTCTTCAGAAACAGCCAGTCCTGCCAACACCTGAACTTTAGCTCAGTGAAACTGATAATGGTCTTATTATTTATTGTGTATGTATATATAAAGTATTTTTAAAAACCAATTCTGAGTGATTGAGAGAATGATGTCACCAGCAGTAGAAAAATGGAGCTTTCTCAGTGGGAAAATTGGTAGACATCTACATTGCTTAAGGTACATGTTATTCATCACCTGTGTTGTACTTAGTACACTCATTTATAGTAGAGACTTAATGATCATTCCGAGGAAGTTTGTGTGGATGACAATTATTTGTAAGAATCTGAAGTACTTACTATATGCCAGACACTGGGTTATGCGCCTAACCAGCATTTTCTCACAACTTCCTGACAACCTAAGGAAATGTTGTTGACAGAGAACCTAACACAGTCATCAGAAGTCAAGGCATCAGAGCTGCCTACCTGGGTTCAAATCTTTGCTCTATTACATAGTACTCAGACCTCAGACAATGACCTGATTTTTCTGAATTTCATCTGAAAAAACAGAATGATGATAATAGTACTATCTATCTGATATGGTTTGGCTGTGTCCCCACCCAAATCTCATCCTAAATTGTAGCTCCCACAATTCCCATGTGTTGTCGGAGGGACCTGGTGGGAGGTAATTGAATCATAGGGGCAGGTCTTTCCTGTGCTGTTCTTGTGATAGTGAATAAGTCTCAGAAGATCTGATGGTTTTGTAAAGGGGAGTTGCCCTGCACAAGTTCTCTTCTCTTGTCTGCTGCCATGTGAGATGTGCCGTTCACCTTCCACCATGGTTGTGAGGCCTCCCCAGCCACGTGGAACTGTGAGTTCATTAAATCTCTTTCTTATATAAATTGCCCAGTCTAGGGTATGTCTTTATCAGCAGTGTGAAAATGGACTAATACACTATCTCATAGAGACATTATAAATAATGAATGAATTAACTCATGTAAAACCCTTTTAATAGTAACCAGCATGTTGTAAAAATAAATTAATGATAAATAAGTGATAATTTGTTTATTATTAATAAAAATAAATTAATGAGTTATTTCACTTAGGGTAATGACTCTCCTAAGTGTTTCTCCCTTATAAAGGAATCTAAAAATCTTCCAAGCTGAAAATCAAGAGCCATTATATTGGTCTTTTTCTTCTCCTGGGGCAGCTACTTCCTGAGGTTGTAAACAGCATCAGACCAGCTGAAAATTAGATGTACTAGGATATGAGTTGAGATTGCTGAATCAATATCACATTATGGTCTTAGAGGCAAGAAGGTGAGAACTTGTCTCATTCCAGTAGTAAATCCTTGGGTGTTCTTAAAGCTGCCAATCATAAACCAAACTTTGCAAAAATCATCTGGAGAGATTACAGCATCAGTTCCTTTTCACTCTAAATTAGTAATAAATTTTAATACTATAATGTTATTACAAGTTGAAGAACCTGAGATTTAGAGAATTAACTTAATCAAGGCCATACAACTAGTAAATGGTAGATAGGACAGGAATGTCAACTTAGGCAGACTGGGTGAACACCAGTAGATAGAGCTAATTCAATTAAAAATAAATAAATCCAGTGTGAACAAACCACACAAATCAGGATTTAAAAAAAATCCTTTGGACTAAATTACTTTCCTGGTTTGCTGACATGAAAAATCTTTCTTTGCCCTATTATGTTGTGTTTGATCAGCTAGACACATTGTATTTTCTTGATTCATTTAGAAGAGCAGAAAAATGGTGACCCATAGTCTGCTGAAAATATATAAGTAAAACTCACAATTATTGATGGATAACTTTCATTCTATTCCTCCACTATAGAGAGAAAAATTGGAAGGATCCTCACATATCTCTAAGGGGTAGCAAAAACTGAGTTCATGCTATTTTGACCTTTCCTATAGCAACCAATAATAGTTAAAATTAAAGTTGGGAACTGTTTGTTATTTTTATTAAAAATAATATCTGCTCCTGAGTTCCTTCTGCTTTTTCCATGCAGTATGAGGAAATGGCCAAGGTCAGAATTATCAAGCCACATAGTATGTGTAAAAGAATCTTAATAATTATCTGTTAATTAACACTGATATTAAAGACTTAATTTGTGTGCTCTTTTGATATGGGAATATTGCTTAAACTAGATATGTTTGCGTAAAACTAGTTTTTCATTTTGAATTAAAGCAGGATTAGATTCCAATCCACAGAGTTTTGTGATTATTTTTTAGTTTGTAAAAATTTTCACTTTTGTGAAACAGATACATGTTGAAGAAATTCAGATACCATTTTAAACTCACTTCAAATAGCACAAGTCAAGTCACATTTTTCTTTAACGGATCAAAAGAGCTGTGTGTATTTATCTCCCCATCATCCCCAACATACACACAAATTTCCATATCAAACCAAACGGTGAACTAGCTGTTGGTGTTGCACAGACTTGAAAAATAATATAAAGCCTGTAGGTGGGAACGAAAAACCATAGCTCTATGGATACTTATTCCAATGTTGTCTTCAATCAACCATCATTTGACCACCTTCTTGTTAGAGTAGTTTTCAAGGCAATATAGTATTGGTTTCTTTTCATTCTGAAATCTCTCCAGATGATTTTTACAAAGTTTAGTTCATGATTAGCAGCTTTAAGAACACCCAAGGATTTACTACTGGAATGAGACAAGTTCTTAACTTCTTGCTTCTAGGACCATAATGTGATATTGATTCAGGAACCTCAACTCATATCCTAGTACATCTAATTTCCACCTGGTGTGATGCTGTGTACAACCTCAGGAAGTAACTGCCCCAGGAGAAGAAAAAGACCAAAATAATAGCTCTTGATTTTCAGCTTATAAGATTTTTTAGATTCCTTTATATGGGAGAAACAGTTAGGGGATCCATTATTCTAAGTGAAATATCTCGGAAACAGAAAATCAAATATTGCATGTTCTCACTTACAAGGGGGAGCTAAACAATGGGTACCCATGGACATAGAGACTGGAATAATTAACACTGGAGACTCCAAAAGGTGGGAGGGTGGGCCATGGCTGAACAATTACCTGTTGGTTACAGTGTTCACTATTGGGGTGACAGTTGCAGTACAAGACCAGACTTCACTACTGTGCAATAGATGCATGTAAGACAGAAACCTGCACTCGTACCCCCTAAATATACAGAAATTTAAAAAATGAAAAATTAAAAAACAGGGAGTCGTCAGATATCCCCAAGAACTAAAATTGTCCAGCCAGTGGGTAGAGGGTGGAGAGAGGGCAAATGTGCTTTTCCTTGGAGTTTCGTTTTGGTGTGGTGTTTGGAAGTTATGGAGGATGCTTATCTGTTCCTGCACATCCCATTGTCTCTCAGGGGAGGGTATTGAATGCACTCTTTAGTAAGAGAAGCCGTGGTAAAGAGATTTTTATTGTTAAGGGAATGCTTCTTAAATGATAAGCACAGAATTTTCAGCTGCTGATTAGTGAGAGAAACGATAACTTGAAGACTTTAATGTTTCTTATTTACTACTGCAGTAATGAAACCAGAGCTGTGGAAAATATCTCTAATAACCTCTCTCTTTTCCGTGAACCCTCCCTGAGAAAAAGGGCTCCAAAAGAACTTTGCCAGCAAGTATAAAACACATGAATATTTCAGATGAAGGGAAATAAATTACTAATGTGACTTAGGTGTGAAGCAGAATAGTTACTAATGAAGTCAGTCATGTGACAATCTAAAGAGATGTTTTATGATCAATCTTATTTCAATTTCTCTTCTCTAATGCATTTGCCTATTCCTTTCACCTTTTTATACAGACATCAGTTGCTTAATAACAGGGACATGTAGTGAGAAATGTGCCATTAGGCAATTTCATCATTGTGCGAACGTCATACAGCGTACTTATGCAAAGTCTTCTACACACCTACCCTGCATGGTATAGCCTGTTGCTTCTAAGGCTACAAACTTGCACAGCAGGTTACTGTACTGAATACCATAGGCAGTTGTAACACGATGGTGAGTGTTTGTATATCTAAACATAGGAAAAGTACAGTACAAATACAGTATAAAATATTTTAAACAGGTATCCCAATTAAGGCACCCCTATAAATGTCCTATATAGGCGTACTTATGAATGGAGGTTGCAGGACTGGAAGTTGCTCTGGGTGAGTAAATGAGTGGTGAGTGAAAGGGAAGGCCTAGGACATTACTGTATACTACTTTATGCACACTACACTTAGGCTACAATAAATTTATTTAAAATATTCTTTCTTAATAAATTAACCTTAAGCTTACTGTAACTTTTTAACTTCATAAACTCTTCAATTCTTAAAACTTCTGATTATTTTGTGATAGCACTTAGCTTAAAATGCAAACCTATTACACAGCTGTATGAGATGGTTTCTTTATATTCTCATTCTATAAGCTTTTTGCTATTTTTAAAATATTTTATTTTTAAAATATTTTGTTAAAAATTAAGACACAAACACACAGCGTGGAGCTACCATCTGTTATAACAGCGCTTTCTTCTTCCGGAAGATCTCCTGAGAGACCCACCTGAAAGTCTTTTTGCGAACAGTCACCCTTTCCAGAAATGTGTCCATGGTGGTTTGCTTGATTGGCTTCTCTTTCTTCTGTCAGAGATTTGCCTGTAAGCAGATAATGCACCATGAATGTTCTTCTCTATTAATGAAAACATTTTGACGTTGGGGTCCATGTTTTCAAACTTTTAAAGGAATTTGTTGAGTCTGCAAAAGCTTCTGCTAAATTTGCTGCTGAATTTTCTTGAGGGTTCTTCTTTATCTTCTCATGTGGTTTTCTTTTTTCTGGCCTCTTGTTTCAGCTGTGTATTCCTGTTCCAGTTCCAACAACTCCTCATTAGTCAATTCATCAGAAACCACCTTTATTTGTGAGCTTCTCAATGCCATCCTCATTTACAGCTAGCTTAATAAAATTGTTTGCCATCTCAACCACACAGTCTTATTGATTTTTGCAACCTCCTCATCCTTGGAAAAATACTTTAAAGTTGTGAACAATCCTCTTGAATATCTTCTTCCAAATGCCGTTTACACACTCCTTGGTGACATTATGCCAAGCTCATGCAAGTTCTTGAGGCAATTATATATGTCATAATCCCTCCAAAATTGCATCAGTGTCTTCTGATTGTCCAATGGAGAAACACCACTTCCATACTGGGATGAAGACCACAAATAAAGGAGGATGTCTGAGAGGATTATCAACAATAAGCAAAATCTATCAAAATAAGTTCCCACTTGCGCCTCCATTTCTCTGGCATAGCAATTTGAGCGGACATCTTAGGAGAGGACCTGGGTCGTTCATGACTTCTTATTGTTCCTGTAGTTCACTGTCAGTGGGTGCTTATTTACATGCTTAAAGACCTGGGATTCTCACTGTGCCATATCACAAAAAGAATTCCATTTTTAGCCTGTTCCACTGCTCCCAATCAAGACTGTTATCCTCTCCTTAAGAGCCTTGAAACCTGACATTGACTTTCCCTCCTTGCAGATGAAAATATTTTCAGGCAGCCTTTTCCAGAATAGAGAAATTTTATTCCTACTGAAGATTTGCTCCTGCAAGTAATTTTCCTCCACAATTAACTTACTCAGAGTTTCCAAAACTTCTTCAGCTGCCTTCACATTATCTCTTGCAGACTCACCAGTCACTTTTAAATCAGGTAATAGTAATAATTCTTGAAATATTTAAATCATCCAGAGCTTGCAGCAAATTCAACATCATAATGGGGTTCAGCCTTTTCTTTCAACATTCCAGGCAAACTTTTTGCTTTGACCATGATTATCACAATGCTGTGAGAAATACACCTGTATGTCTGGTCTTCAGTCCAGGTCATTAGAAGTTTCTCCATGTCTGATATAGGCCCTTCTTGAAATTTTGTCAGTCTCTTTGCCTTCAATGAAGCAGGTCCTCTAACAGCTTCCATCATTTTGTTCTTGTTCTTCCAGATCATAGTTACAGTGGAACTGGACAGGTCTGACTGGCAAGAAATAACTGTCACTGATTTCCTACCTTGGTAGTCCTTACTTCACTTTTAATTTCATTTCGACATCAGTCACTTGATGTGGTCTTTTGCTGGCAGTATTAGCAGTGGATTTTGTATGCTTAGGGGCCATGTTAAACAAAGCAACATGAGTTTAAATTATGCGGAAGAAAAAACGATGCAATCAACAAGCATGGTAAACACAAGATGTATGAGGCCGCTACTGGTGTAGCACAGCATACTGTTTCACAGTAAACTTGTTTATAATTTGAAGGAGTACATTGTAAAATCACAATAAAAAGTATAGTACAATAAATACATAAATCAGTAACATAGTCACTTACTATCATTATCAAGTATCATGTAGTGTCCATAATTGTATGTGCTATAATTTTATGACTGGCAGCATAGTAGATTTGTTTATATCAGCATTACTATAACCATATAAGTAATGTGTTGCTTTATGATGTTATGACAGCTACAGCATCACTAGATGTCTTTGTTTTGTGTTACTATAACAATCTGTGAGGCTGGGTGATTTATAAAGAAAAGGTTTATTTGGCTCACAGTTCTGTAGGCTGGGAAGTTCAAGGACATGGCTCTGGATTCTGGTGAGGGCTTTCATGGCGCATCTAAACATGGCAGAGGTCAAAGGAAAAGTAGACACGAGCAAAGAGAGACAGCAAAGGCTTTATAAAACTCACTCTTCAGGAACTAATACAGTCCCATGAGAACTAACCTAGTCTTGCCAAAGTGATATCTCAATCACTACCACAAGAACAGTACTGAGCCATTCATTAGAGATGTGCCCCCATGACCAAACACTTCCCACTAGGGCCCACCTCCCAACACCACCACACTGGGGATCAAATTTCAACATGAGTTTTGGTGGAGATAAACAAACCATAACCAAACCATAGCAATAAATGATAGGATTTTTTCAGATCCATTATAATCTTATGGAAACACAGCCACATATGTGGTCCACAGTTAACCAAAACATTATATGGTACATGACTGTGTCTATTTTGTGTCGTAGGCAAATTCATCATAGTGTTTACAAAGCTTTTGTTCTGTTTACATAGCAGATGGCCTCAGAAGGAAGAGATAGTGTCTTCCTTTGGGTCAGAAGGCCTATTTGTCTCACGACTAGTATAATAAACACTATGTCTCTGGGGCAATGCTTGGGCAGGTTTGCTTGCAGACCACTTTATAAGATTCAAGGGTTCCTACACTTAGAATTCCTCAGCTGTGACACAGACCCCCTTGTATACACAGAAGATATGTGGACCTGCCTCTTCATTGCCCCTGTGGAACATGAAGGACAAGAGGAACCAAATGTGAACATGAAGCTCATGCTGTCTGCTGTGCTGAGAATGAAAACACTTTTCTTCTCTGACCTTGGAGTCTCATATCTCCCAACATCTATGAAACAGTGGAAGCCTAACTTTTCAGCTTGAAAAGAGTAGAATTTCAGAACCTTTTCTATTTTATTGTCTTTGTTCTTTTTATACATTATTCATCTTTCCCTGATTTCAGGATGGAGGTTGGTATGTTGACTACCGTTTGCTAAAGTTCTCAAGGCACTCTTAGGTCCCTTAAAATGAAGGGTGAAGAGAGTAGTGATGGTATAAGTGGAAAACTTCAAACGTGATTGTGTTAGGAGTAAGTATTAATAGAATAAGTAGAACAAGCTGGAAATTTCTCAACAAGCCAGAGCAGTGGTAAAACCAACCCTTCCTGTAACAAAATATATGATGATTCTCTCTTATAAATGGACCATTGCAATGCTGTAAAACACTAAGAAGAATGTGCTTTAAACTTGAAAATCTGTTAATAGGAACAAAAAGAACTATGAGTTCTTTTAATTTTGTTGTAACAATTTCTTTTTAGATTAATGTCCAAAAGAGTGAAATTCATCTGATATGAAAGCCTACTGCTTTTGGGGGGAACACATTTAATATTAAATGACCAGAGGATAGTAGAGTTACAGGAAGGTATTTATTTTTAATTTTTTAATCTTTTGTAGAGACAGGGTCTTACTCTGCCACCTAGGCTGTAGTGCAGTGGTGCAACAATAGCTCACTGCAGCCTTGAACTCCTGGGGCTCAAGCAATCCTCCAACCTCAGCTTCCCAAGTAGTTGAGACTACAGGTGCATGCCACCACACCTAATATTTTGATGTCTAATATTTTAATGGTAGAGATGGGGTCTTGCTCTCTTGCCTAGGCTTATCTGAAACTCCTGGCCTCAAGTAATTCTCCTACCTTGGCCTCCAAAAGTGCTGAGATTACAGGGCATACAATATTTAAAATTGGTATTTAGTCAACTCCCAAATGAGTTGGTAAGCAAGGGGGCCATTTATGTTACTTTCTTACAAGGGCTTACTACATTTTCACCTGTTACATGCTTGTTTTTTTTGTAAAATTATCTTTATTAAAGATTGAATACATAGAAATACATATTTCTAACATATGTGAAGTGTCTAAAGATTAAAAGTAAAGTACATACCCTGTGAGTTTCTCATCCAGCTTAAGAGACAGGACAGTAGGAATTGTCGGAGTCCCACATCCCCTTCCTCAGTTCTATCCTATTCTCTCCACTACCTCTCACAGACGTAACATTGAGCTGAACTTTGTATCTACCATTTCTTTCTTTATAGTTTTCTGGTACATGCATTTATCAATCCATAGACAGTTTGAATTTTTAAAAACGGGAATGAACACCTGTTGTAAATTAACCATCATTTTAACTTCACTATCAAAAAGCAAAGCTGATGAATTTTACAAGCATGTTATAAATCCATCATGAAAAATTTATTAACCTGCATCTAAAATGAAAACTGATTTAAATAAGCTAACATAAAACTATCAAGAATTAAAACTAAAAGAATATTACAATTAAAGGGAAAAGTTAAAGAACTTTGAAGGAAAAAATCTTACACACATACATTTGCCTAACGTGGAGTTTACAACAAAAAGGTGACAAGTTGAGTAATTTTTTTCTTGTTATACAGTACACCAGAGTTATACGCAAACTTTTGAAAATAAAAGTTTCCTTTCATAGCCCAACTATGAAGCAATTATAAAGTTTTTTTTTTTTCTTAAGTGTTCTCACAGTTATTAAGGCAGCTAAATGAAGCACAAATAATGAAATAAAACATTGGCATTTAATGTTCTAATGAAAGTTTGATCTAATGTAAATGAGGAACAAGAAAACCATTAAAATTCTTTTAAAAAGGCATGTTCTTAGAAATGAATTTTAAAAAGCAGTTCCCTTTGAAAACATTTTAAATTATGTGCCCCAAATTTAAGCCACTCTGTCGCTGGTCTCCAAAGCTAAGTGAACAGAACTACTCTTTTCAATTTGAAATTTAATTCTCAAAAAGAGAACTGGCCATTATTATTGTGTCTAGAATTGGTGGGTTCTTGGTTTCACTTACTTCAACAATGAAGCCGCAGACCCTCGCAGTGACTGTGACAGTTCTTAAAAATGGGAATGTCCAAAGTTTACTCCTTCAGACGTTTGGATGTCTCTGGAGTTTCTCCCTTCTGGTGGGTTTCGTGGCCTCGCTGTCAGGAGTGAAGCTGCAGACCTATGTGGTGAGTGTTACAGCTCTTTAAGGCAGAATATGTCGAGTTGTTCCTTCTGCCCGATGGGTTCCTGGGTTCCTGGGTTCCTGGTCTTGCTGGCTTCAAAAGTGAAGCTCCAGACTTTCCCACAGAATGTTACAGCTCATGAAGACAACATGGACCCAGTGAAAAGCAGCAAGATACAGTACAAAGACTGAAAAGACAACCCCTCCACACTGTGGAAGCGGATCCTAGCAAAGTACCACTGGGAAGCTGGAGCAGCCTGCTTTTATTCCCTTATCTGGCCCCACCCACATCCTGCTGATTGGTCCATTTTACAGAGAGTTGATTGGTCCACTTTACAGAGAGCTGATTGGTCCGTTTTGACAGAGTGCTGATTGGTACGTTTACAATCCTTGAGCTAGACACAGAGTCACAGAGTGCTAGTTAGCTAGATACAGAGCACCAATTGGTGAGTTTACAAACCTTGAGCTAGACAGAGTACTGATTGGTGTATTTACAAACCTTGAGCTAGACACAGAGTGCTGATTGGTGCATTTACAATCCTTGAGCTAGACGCAGAGTCACAGAGTGCTAGTCCTCCAAATCTCCACTAGATTAGCTAGATACAGAGTACCAATTGGTGTATTCACAAACCCTGAGCTAGACACAGAGTGCTGATTGGTGTATTCACAAACCCTGAGCTAGACACAGAGTGCTGATTGGTGCACATATGATCCTCCCTCTAGATATAAAAGTTCTCCAAGTCCCCATCCAGTTCAGGAGCCTAGCTGGCTTCACCCAGTGGATCCTGC
>NW_012105864.1:1176612-1212169 GCF_000951045.1 Mandrillus leucophaeus
GCCCTGGTTCCCGCCCGAGCCTCTCCCGCCACACCTCCTCACGAGCAGAGGGAGGAGGCCCCGGCCTCAGCCAGCCCAGAGAGGTGCTCCTTTGGGCAGGCTGAAGGGCTCCTCAGGCGCCGCCAGAGTGGAAGCCGAGGCGGGAGGCCGAGGAGACGCTGTGAGGGCTGCTAGCACATTGTCACCTCTCGTTATGGAAATAAAGTGCTGTACATTTTTCCAAAAGTGAGTATATATATTTATATCATTGATTTCCCTTTGATAATGTCACTTTTTTTGACGACATGAAATTTTAAGCATTCAAATGTATTGATTTGAACGCAACGGGAAGTTGCATTATGCAACTGATAAATACTAGGTGTTTATGCTAAGAATGAGGAAGGGAGTAGTGTAATCATTTTATGAAGCTCTGTCAATTATTTGTTCATATAAACAACTGATCAGAAGGCATAGACATGTATGTGAAATAGCTACACAAAGAAGTTTCTCAGGAATCAACTTATTTTACAGTTTACATCAACTGATATTAATTGTTTAACCTACTTCATATTGATACCCACATTCAATGATGTCGTATTGATACCCTCATTCAATGATGAATTCATAGAGTAAAATAGACATGATTTCCATCACTGGTTTAGCATTTGCCCATTGGTTTTTATTTTATTTTATTTTTATTTATTTATTTTTGAGACGGAAACTCACTCTGTCGCCCAGGTTGGAGTGCAGTGGTGTGATCTCGCCTCACTGCAACCCCTGTCTCCTGGGTTCAAGCAATTCTTCTGCCTCAGCCTCCCAAGTAGCTGGGATTACAGGTTCGCATCACCATGCCTGGCTAATTTTTGTATTTTTGGTAGAGAAGGCATTTCACCATTTTGGCTGGACTGGAACTCCTGACCTCAAGTGATCCACCCTCCTCAGCTTCCCAAAATGATAAGATTATAAGCGTGGGCCACCGTACCAGGCCATTAGTTTAAAACCAAAAAGCGTGTTTAGAATGTATTAGGTTATTTTCTAGACTTAGAATATGTTTATGTGTCTGAGACTGAGAGGTACAAACAGTTGTGGAAGGAAATTCTCGCTCCAATGATAACCTGTTCATGGGGCTTTGTTTACTTCTGTCAAGCAGAACCAGCCTTGAAGCCAGTGACCCTTGTCCAGGTCTCTCCCATGTCCCAGTGTTGTCTCCGCTGACTCCCTGGGCCATCAGTTTTTCTTCATTCTAATCCATCCTCCTTTTTATTTCTATGGTCACGAAACCACAAGGGAATCAAATAATGCCACTTGTTTGCTTAAAGTGTTTTCCCAGCACCATCTCCACCTGGCCAGAGCATCATGAAACCTCACAGCTTACATGAACAACTCACCTCCTCCAACTGTGCTGTGGCTCCACACCTTGCATGTGCCCTCTGTAGTAGGTTGAATTACGACCCCCAAGATACATTTCCCCTACGAACCTCAGAATGTGGCCTTATTTGGCATTAGGGTCTTTTGGACATAATAAAGCTAAGAATCTTGACCAGGTGTGGTGGCTCACACCTGTAATCCCAGCACCTTGGGAGGCTGAGGTCAGTGGATTGGTCACTTGAGGCCAGCAGTTCGAGACCAGCCTGACCAACATGGTGAAACCCCACCTCTACTAAAAATACAAAAATTGGCCGGGCACAGTGGCATGTGCCTGTAGTCCCAGCTCCTCTGGAGGCTGAGGCAGAAGAATTGCTTAAATCTGGGAGGCGCGGGTTGCATTGAGCTGAGATTGCACCACTGTACTCCAGCCTGGGTGACATAGTGAGACACGATCTCAAAAATCAAAACAAAAATAAAAACAAAAATCCCTAAGGGTCTCGAGTTTCACCTTGGATTAGGTAGGTTTTAAATGCCACGACAGGTATCCTACAAGACAGAAAACAGAGATACACAGAAGGAGAAGGCCACATGAAGACAGAGGCAGAGACTAGAGCGATGCACCTACAATCCAAAGAACACCAAGGATTCCCAAGAGCCATCAGAAGCTGGGAGAGAGGCATTGAACAGGATCTCCCTCAGCCTTTAGAAGGAACCACCGCTGCCAACACCTTGCTGTTGGACTTCTGGCCTCCAGATCCATGAAGGAATAAATTACCTAGGTAATGTATTATGGCAGCCCTAAATAACGAATACATCTCTTCTCTGCTTAGGATGCCTGCACCTTTTTTCCATCAGGCAAATGCCTTCCCCAAGACTCAACTCGAATATCTTATTTACCTAGCAGAGGAGGCAGAGGTAGAGGTTAAAAGCCTGGGCTACGTAGACTCATATCCCACTTCTGATCCTTAACTTATTTATGCCTAGTGTTCCATTATTGGAACACTAAGCTTGTGAGAGTTAATTATATCCTACTGCTCAAGGTAATCACCAAGGTCTGATTTTCACAACAAAATTTTGCAGCCTCCAGCGTAAATGGGTTAATGAGTTTTTAAAAACTTTGATCAGGTGATTTGATATCTCCGGACTTCAGCTTACTGTGCAAAAATGGGGATAACTGGAAGTTTTTTTGTTGTTTTTTTTTTTGAGACGGAGTCTCGCTCTGTCGCCCAGGCTGGAGTGCAGTGGCACAATCTCGGCTCACTGCAAGCTCCGCCTCCCGGGTTCACGCCATTCTCCTGCCTCAGCCTCCCGAATAGCTGGGACTACAGGCGCCCACCACCTCGCCTGGCTAGTTTTTTGTATTTTTTAAGTAGAGACGGGGTTTCACCATGTTAACCAGGATGGTCTCGATCTCCTGACCTTGTGATCCGCCCGTCTCGGCCTCCCAAAGTGCTGGGATTACAGAACTGTAGAAGTTTTAATAAACATGCTGGAAGATATAAAGCACATGGAATACACTCCAACCTATAAAAAATCCTCAAAAGATGTTAACTATTATTTTTATGTGCAAATGTTCCTACTTCAGGAAAATATTTGTCACCCACTCTTTAATGGAAATAATAGTATAACCATAAGATACTTGATAAATGAGCTAATGCACATGATAGGCTTCAAGGAGGGTCTGGTTGTGGAAAATGGGGAGCAAATGTTCACTACTGTGATTATGTGCAACATTCTCTAAATTCTTCCAGATGAAATCATTATTTCCTCCAGACTTCTTGTAACAGATCCGTGTGTGTGTGTGTATATATATGTGTGTGTGTGGAGAGAGATATATATATATCCCCTCTGGAATATTGGGGTGAGTGTTAGTCTGGTCTCATGCTGCTAATAAAGACATACCTGAGGCTGGGTAATTTGTAAAGGAAAAAGGTTTAATGGACTCACAGTTTCACATGGCTGGAGAGGCCTCGCAGTCATGGTGGAAGGTGAATGAGAAGCAAATTCACGTCTTACATGATGGCAGGCAAGAGAGCATGTGCAGGGGAACTCCCCTTTATAAAACCATCATATCTCATGAGACTTACTCACTATCATGAGAGCAGCACATGGAGACCTGCCCCCATTATTCAGTTGCCTCCCACCAGGTGCCTCCCATGACACATGAGAATTATGGGAGCTATAATTGAAGATGAGATTTGGGTGGGGACATAGCCAAACCATATCAGGGTGTATGAGATTCACACTGACAGGATCTTGCACACAGCATGAAGCTTATTAGGCAGGCAATCAAAGCCAAATTGATGAGTGCACTAATGGTCATGCACATGAATCAGCTGGCACTGCTGTCTCCTGGCAGTTTGAACCTGTTTCTATTAATACTCCAGTCGTTTACTTTGATGTTCAATGAGGTGATTACTTGTCTGTCTCTCCTGAAATCTGGGAAGCTCCTGGAAGATGGGACTCTTGAATTTCCCAAAGATCCGAGCGTCCTGCTCTGCATGTTGCAGTCCCTCAGTGAGCACTTCTTGCTGATGATGTCTATGTGATGAGCAGAGACCTACTTGGCTGTGGTCACTTCTCACACTTGGATTCATTCCTTCTCTCACATCTTTGCTTCCTCCTATAGTGACTGGCTCAGGTGCACACAGAGGTTTATGGTTTAATTGGCAGTTTGTTTTATCATCTGTGTTATGGTTTATGGTTTGAATAAATGAAGCGAGGAGGTTATTTTTTAAAAAAAAATAAAAGCAGTATTGCCGCCTATATCTGCCCGAATGTCAGTTGAGAGATGGCAGTTCCAAGCCACCTGTCATGTCCCAATTCTTATGCCAGGGGAATAGTTTTTCTAGAGGCCAGGGCAGTGGGCTATAGTTCTTTTCAGTTCACACAGAATGTTTAATGTTTATTAAGCACTGAGTGCATGTATATAGTCCTGTTTGACATATTTTCTAGTCTGCTGCAAGCTATCCCTGAGGTTAGGTAGAAGAGAGTACAAAAAGAATGGAATGGGGAACTCGTACAAATTGTGTGCCCTACTTATGTATCAGAAATGCTGTGAGATGCTTTTCCAAGAGCCATGTTAAATGTGCTTTTACATTTGGATCCTGTCAGTGGGGTTCTTTAACTATCAGCATCACAAACTTAAACTCTTAAGCGCAAGAAAACCAAGAGTAAGGGAAAGGAAATGTGCTGGAAAAACAAAAGGGAAAAGCTCAACAACCAATGGGATTTCAGAAAGGACAGGAACCAGGTGAATTCCAGGAATTTAGTAGCATTTATTTAATCATTCATCAATAAATATGTTTTCATTATCTAACCATGTGCTAGGCAAATGTCTTCTTCATTAACAAGCCAGAACAGATACCTACCCCTCCTATAGGATTGAGAGTGGGAGAAAACAAGTAAACCAGTAACAGCACATAGGAATTTCACATGGCAAAAACAGCAATAAAAAACAACAAAGAAGTCTAGGCGTGGTGGCTCACGTCTATAATCCCAGCACTTTGGGAAGCCAAGGTGGGCGGATCACCTGAGGTCAGGAGTACAAGACCAGCTTAGCCAATATGGTGAAACCCCATCTCTACTAAAAATACAAAAATTAGCCAGGCTTGGTGGCAGGCGTCTGTAATCCCAGCTACTCAGGAGGCTGAGGCAGGAAAATGGCTTGAACCTGGAAGGTGGAGATGGCAGTAAGCCAAGATTGCGCCATTGCACTCCAGCCTGAGCGACATGAGTGAAACTCTCTCTCTCTCAACAAAAAAAAAAAAAAAAAAAGAAAAAGAAAAGAAAAAAAAGAAAAATAAGAAAACGAAAAAAGAAATAAAGTAGAAAGTGACAAGACAGGGAGATGCAGCTATTTAACATGGTATTCTCAGGAAAGTTCTTCCTGAGAACATGACTTTTGAGCAAAGATGGGAATATAATGGTAGATGAAACCAGGTAAGTGTCTGGAGGAAGAACATTCTGGTTAGAGGGTCTGACAATAGCAAAGGTACTGGAGGCAGAAAAGGCAGAAATGAACTTAAGAAGTCCCAGAGGTCCCGTGTTGCTGGGCAGGGTGGGAATAGATAGTAGACCACTTGTTTTCAATTTTTCTGGAGCTCAGATGAACATCCCTGGAAAGTGCAATGTTATTGACCTAGCTTGGGTCATGTGTCCATACGTTGGCCAGGAGAGACAGAGACATTTGGAGAGACAGTCCTACCCAGTTTGCAAGCTAGGAGAGCAGGAAAGTTTGTAGAGGAAAGTGTAGTCTCTAATTCTATTACTAGAAGAAAGATGATTGTATGGAAAGGTCACTGTACAAACCTCTTAGGGAGAGTCAAGTGCTTTTGGTGTCTCCTCTCCAATTTAATACTATAAATGATTACTGAGTATGTACTATGCCCAAAACACTGGGTCTGTGTTGTGGGACAGACAAAAGTGGAGATCCAGCCCCTGAATGATCAGGGAACAGTGAGGCATCTGGTAGAGATGGAACAGTTTTAACACTGGTGCAAAGAAGATAGAGGGTGAGGAAATCTGCCAAGGAGGCTCTTGGAGAGTTTTACAAGCAGGAAGGCGTTGAGTATTCCATATATTGTGCCTTGCTTGTGAGTTCTTAATACTCACTCTGGTAAAGCACCCATTTATTTTATTTTAAAAAAAATCATGCAGAGATTCTTGCAGTGCTGGGCTGCTGTGATACTCCCTAAGAACAAACTGGAAAAAGCACATGTAAAAACTCAGCAAAATTTCAGTATTTTGTCTTTTCCAGGAGTCAAGGAGAAGTGAAATTACAGGAAGACCCAAACTAAAGAAAATTAATAAATGATCAAGAAGCATTTGTATTGCATTTAAATATCAATACTAATAACACTACATGTTGCAAATAATTAAATAATTCAGTCATTCAAGTTTTTTTCATTCCAGACAGCATGCACACCATGCCTATGAAGAATACTAAACACCTTTCCATGCATTTCATCTTGAGCTTTCAAGATATTTAAATTGCCTACAAATTTTTTTCTTTGAAATTCCTATAAGGGAGTCCTGTAACTTCAACTATAATTGTAATTATCTGCTTAGAGTTTTCCAGGTAACCATTGTCTTATCTGTAAGTTTCCCACGACAATTTCAGTTTCTCCAAATATAAATGCAGTAGCATATATATTGGCAACATAAGACTGGTATAGAGACTGAAGAGAAAGATGTTGAAAGTAGTTTAGAAATAAATTCCAAACAAGTAAATGCAGGATTTAACTATGAGTTATTAAAGCCCAGGAATTGGATATCATAATATTTTACTGGAAGTAGCTTTCTTGAGAGCACTAGTTAGTTTAGGGGCAATAAATTAAAGTGGGAATGAGAAAGACAGGTGTTTTATCCTAAATAAATAAAAGGCAGGTGACACATTAATGTAAACCATTCCAACAAATGCATTCTCTAAATATTATTTCATCATCTAACAAACATCATTTCATCAGTTAACAAACATTATGTGTTTGTCATTAAATGTTTGTCATAAATATTCCATTTTGACAGTGCTTACTCCATAAAACTTAAAAGTATAGCTTTAATAAGTCTATGAAATTTAATTAGCAATCATGCCAAAGTGTATCTCATGTTCAACAAATTGATATGTCAAACATCTTTTCTCAGGTATAATCATCCACAAATCTCAATGTTGGATTTCAACATTTATTGCTTTTATAGTAAGTGTAGTTTCTTTTAAAAATACTTCTTTTTCTTCAAGCTCACTGACTTTCCTTGGCCATGTTCAATCTATTAATGAGCCCATCAAAGATATTTTTCATTTTTGTACAATGTTTTCAATTTCTTGCATTTCTTTTCAGTTCTGTCTTAGAGTTCCTATCTCTCTGCTTATGTTACTCATCTGTTATTGGAATTTCTGTCTCTCTGCTTATATTACTCATCTGTTCTTGCATGTTGTCTACTTTTTCCATTAGAGCTTTTGGCATATTAGTCATAGTTGTTTTAAATTTCCAGTCTGATGATTTCAACATCTCCTCCATATCTGAGTCTTGTTCTACTGCTTGCTGTCTTTCTTCAAACTGTATTTTTGTCTTTTAGTATGCCTTGTAATTTCTTTTGTTGAAAGCTGAATGTGATGTACTGGGTAAAAGGAACTGAGGCAAATGGATCTTTAACATAAGATTTTATCTTTATTAAGATAAGGGTTAGGGTTAGGCCATCTTTACTGTTTGCTTTAGCTGTAAGGATTAGAGGCTAAAATTTCTTTGGATTTTTTTTTTTTTTTTGTCTCCTTTGTTGTCTTTGGGTTTCCCTAGAGAGTTCTTCTTAAATAAGGTCTGCACCATGCAGCTCTTTCAGTTGTTTTCTCCTCACTACTGGTTGCAGTGGTGTTTTCTTTTCCTGGGCTTCTGGTTCAGTATGTTGTGATTCTTTGTATTTGCCTGTCTGTCTCTTTAACTTTTGGTATAGTGGTTTTCCTTGTGACTTCAGTTCTCTGTTAGATGTAAAAAGGCTTGCTGATTTTCACTTTGTTTAGCTTGTTTCTTGTTATGAGGATGAAACATGACTTCCAAGCTCCTTACATGTTGAACTGAAAACCAGAAGTCTAGGAAGTCTCCCTTTCTAATTTGGAAGAGTTGGAAAAATACTTGTAAGTCATTGTATAATTTCTACACTCTGTGCTCAATGTCATCCTCACCTTTCTGAGTTAGTCCTAAATCATAGATCTTGAGGTATGGAATCTAGACATACCTTAAAATGAAACAAACTATTAAGTATCTTATGAATTAATCTACTTTAATTTTTTTTTATATAAATGTGTCAGAACCCAAGATGATACTATTTTCTGAAGTCATCTTATGCTAGAGTAACATCAGTTACTCATGCCTACGCAAAAGGGGGTTCCACACTGTGCCTTACTGGGGAGGCAGAACAGGTGTTCCATTTTTAATAATGTCACCTCTTAATGTCAGAATGGTAAGAATTTTTAGAAAATGACTATTCATAATTTACCAGTCTAATTTGTGCTTGGCCCTTTGCTGGTATTCTTTACATGTAATATGTCATTTTTTTCTCCATAATTACCCTGGGATGGATGTTATGGATTCATCTTTGTTTATAGATGAGAAAAGTGAGGGTCACAGAGGTGAAGTGACTTTCCCAGGTTTCCACTGCTAGTGAGTGATATCTTACATTCTTTTATTTTATTTTTATTTTTTGGTACTGTTTTTGAAAGCCTGTGTATAGTTCACACTTACAGCTCATCTCAGTCCAGACTAGCCACATTGCAAATGCCCATGAAATCATGTGGCTAGTGCCTACCATATTGGACAGCACAGGTCTAATAGGTATGCAACACATGGGGCCAGCCAGTACATGATTCAGCAACAAAATGCCATGTTTGTGTTTCAGATATGGCTACATTATAACAAAAGCTAACATGTACGTAGAGTTGACTACGTGCCAGGCACTGTTCTGAGCACTTTGTTTTAACTCGTGAGGAGTCCATGAGTAATTTACTTTTGCTATCCACGTATTGCGGATGAATAAACTGAGGAACTGAGAAATTGTGTATATTACCCATAGACACGCAACCAGGTACTCAAAGCTGGGATTCAAATACAGAGAGTTTGGCTACAGGGTCTGTTTTTCCACCACCTTGCTGTTCTCCTCATGTGATAATAGTTGGGCTTCTATGTTTTTACTGTGTCATTTTTAAGTTCCAAGCAGAATGTTTGTACACCTGGCTGGAGTGAAAGAGGGTAAATTAATTTTCATTTAAAATTGAAATCGCCAACTGTGTTTCTATCTGGATTTCTTTTAATCTCCCATTGATCTATGCCCTTAAACCTGGGAATGGAATTTTAAATAAGCAGGGCACACTGATGAACACGGAGTGAGGTCTGGTATATACTTTAGCCATGCCAACAAGAAGGCAAAATGCCCTGTGGGGGTAATTAATGCCCTTACCTCTTTGTGTGTTCTCAGTAAGTCCAGTTATCTTAGAGCTCAGACTACTTCTAGGAGATAATTAGGGGCTGCTGAAAGCTGCATTAACTCTGCCAGGCCACAAGGGCATTGTACATCACTGCTTCTCAAAGGGACTCATCCACTTTCAGCAAGTTGCAACATCTCAACCCTAATCCCCAGAAGGGTTGAACATGGATAGCTTGAGTTATTACATTCTCATTTGGAGGTTTTGAATCTCTTTTTACAAAGGCTGGTATCATTTCTGTGTTTTAAAGGTAACTTTGGCAACGTGAGGAGTTAATACCACACATCCAGGGAAGTTTGGTTAAAAGATGAGGACATTGTTTAAAGGCTGGGAAAGAGAATCATTGACATTTTTGATTCATGACTGTTTGTATTTATTTTACAGCCAGCTTCTCACTCCATCTATCTTATACAAATTGTCAAGTTTTGCTGGGGCTGAATAGTGGTTGTTTATAAAACCCTTATTAAGTATCCCACCTTTTTCATGTATTAGTTCTAATCCTACAATAACTGTTACAATGATTATAGTAGCAAACATATAGTAAAGAGTAAGAATGTACCAGGTATGATTCTGAGTGCCTCATGTATGTTTACCCAGTGAATACCACAACTATGTACAATATAGGTACTGCCCATAATCTTTTTCTTATAGACTGAGCATAGCCAAGAATGAAGATAATGAATGATGTCCTAAACTGTCAAGCTGTGCATCCAATGTCAAACCTAGGACTCTGCTCAGGAATTTGCTCTCTTTCTCCCTACATGACATGGCTTTTATATGAGTTATAATGATAACTGTTCATATACTTTAGAGCAAAAAATTAAGGCACAGAGAGATGAAGTAACTTGCCTGAAGTCATCTAGTTTGTGAGGAAATTGAAGCAAGTCTGTTGAACTCCCAAGCCCATTCTTTCTTCTAAGTTGCAAGGGAAGAAATAATCCTTTCCACTAGGGGAGAAGCTTAGGAGTACATAAATCCCAGTAATATTTGGCTGTGAAAACATTGTTTTTTCCACTTAAGGAAAATATGTATTGTATATAAGTCATGCTATTGAAGATGGTGGCTTCCAGACTCTTGTGTTTCTCCTATGTATTGGATGAGTGGGGGAAAAATTAATATGAAAAAAGACCCTAAACACAGTTATCACACTTTCTGTAAATCATCAAACAGTGCAAAAATTAATGCTTTATTTCATGACAGCCTTTCCGCATTTTCTACTTAATTAACAAGTATGCTGTCATGGCAAAAGTTTCAGGATTACCCTTAGAAATCTGTAAGACTCAAATGGTTCTCAAGAAAGTCAATTTAGATACATGAATGTCAACAACAGAATGAAAACAAAATGAAAAATCTCTGATAACCAGAATGTTCCTAAAGTTTTATTGGCCATTATGTTATTTTATAAATTTGTTTAAATCACTTGTGGTATGATGAAAATTAAAAAAAATATGCTTTATGCAGTCTCAATAATTTTTGGACTACTCATATCTTCTACCAATTAAGATATTCTTTTTCTCTTTATAAGAATGTCTTGATGTTGAGAAATTTTAAAAATACAAAGGAGATCAAAGAAAAATTAATGAATGCTTATATAACTACCATACAAAATGACAGTATTGACATTTTATATACATTTAAAGTCCTTTTTATATTACTTTTAATATTCCAGGTAAGCTCAAATTCCCATTTCTTTCCCTTGCACAGATACCTTTCTATCTCCAGAGTCAATCCCACAAAACAGTGGAAAAACCACATCATATATTTCTATGAATTTATATGTGTTGTATTCACATGTATTGTAAGTCCATATAAGTGATTTCATACTTTACGATGTATCATTCTTTAACTTTATTTCACTCAGCATGGTTTTTGAAATCTATCCATATGAATGCGTAAAGATCAAGTCTTTTCTGCTTAATATCCTTACAGGGTTTTATCATATCAGTATACCACATTTGATTTATTGATTCTCCTATTGATGGCTTTTGAGTTTGTTTCTAAGAGTTCACTCTAACTTACTTATAACCCTTTGTATCTTTGTAAGTACCTGTATTGGGTTGCTAATTACAAAATATTTTGCCATTACAAGATGCCATGAACTGCATGGCTTGACTAATTGTTCTGGAGGCTGGAAGTCCAAGATCAAGGTGTCAGTGGGTTGTATTTCTCCTGAGGCCTCTCCTTGACTTGCAGAAGGCTATCTTCTCACTGTATCCTCACGAAACTCTTCCCCTGTGCACAAGCTTCCCTGATGTCTCTTCCTTTTCTTATAAAAACACGAGTTCTGTTGCATTACAGCCCACGCTTATGACCTCATTTAATCTTCATTTTCTCTTTCAAGGTCCTGTTTCCAAATATGGGCATACTGGGGGTTAGGACTTCAGCATAGGAATCTTGAAGGACACAATTCAGTACGTAACAGAACCGTAGGAGGCAGTCTAAACTGAAGGTTAAGAGCATGGGCTCTGGTATCAGGCTGCGAGTGTTTGGTCTTGACTCACCACATGCCAGCCATGGGGTTTTAGCAAGCAGCTCAACATTGCAGCAACTCAGCAACAATAATACCAATCTATCCTACAGAGTAGTTGTAATTATTAAGGGAGCTACATATAAAGCACCAAAACTGTACCTCACTCAAAATGAGTTATTGTTAGATATCCTTGTGTATATTAACAAGAGTCTACCTAAACATATACTTTGGCTGGTTTAGGTGGCTTATGCCTATAATTGCAGGACTTTGGGAGACTGAGGCCAGAAGATCGCTTGAGGCCAGGAGCTCAAAACCTGGTAAACAAAGTGAGACCCTATCTCTACCACAAATTTTTTAAAAAATAAGCTGGTCAAGGTGGTATGTGTCTGTTATCTTAGCTATTTGGGAGACTTAGGCAGGAGGATCACATGAACCCAGGAGCTGGAGGCTGCAGTGTGCTATGATCGTGCCACAGCACTTCAGCCTGGGTGACAGAGCAAGACCCTATCTAGAATGAATGAATGAATGAATGAATGAATGAATGAAATGTACCTAGTTATAGAATTTCCAAGGCATAGGGGACACATTAACAATTTTTCTATCTACTGCCAAATTTCTGTCCCTGGTGGTTACACCAATGAACACTCTCACTAGTCAAGTACAAGAATTCATTTTTCCTCATTTCCTGGCCAAGAATTCGTTTTTCCATACTTCAGCATTTCCATCCATCTGATATTTGGGGAAAAAAAGCATGTCATTAATACACTTTTTGGATAGATACTTCTTTCAGAGGATCTACAAACCATAAGGAAAAGGTACACAGGTGCTTCTGTACACATCTAATAACCACCTCGTAGTATAGTCCAAAACAGAAAAAAACATACAATACAAACTAAAACTCCCTTTGGCTAGAGTTGGATGAAAGCAGAAATCCAGTTTATAAAGTGAAGTACCCATTTAGCCGTGATGATTTTCTTTTGGCTGAAGCATTGGTTCCCAAATTTTGCCCAAGAATCATCTGAAGCACTTCTTAAGTGCTGATTTCTGGACTGTGCAGTCAGAGATTCTAATTTAACCCTGATGTGAGGACAAGAATCTGAATTTGTAACAAGCACCCCTTGTGATCCATTTTAAATACGTAACCTACAGTTTAAGGGACACAGCTTTAAAAATAAAATGTTCTCTGGACGTATTTCTAAGTGGTAGGCAGTGATTTAAACTCTTACTTGTATCTTAACCTAAATAGACTTCCACCGTGCAAGTAAACACTGTCATAGGCTTTGGAAATGCATCTTCCCAAGAATATTTCCTGTGTTTAATGTGAAAGTCATTGACTAGGGAATAATTTCTAAGGTCCTGTCCAGTTCCTATGTTTTATGTTCTGTTTCTGTTACATTTCTGTCATCACTCCCATTCACTGCCAATCCTGAGCAAGGACATGCTATTCACGTACTGCAGGCCATTTAGCAACAATAGTGAATTGATCTCAGGAACTTGCAATGGAGGGAAATCAGGCTGCTCACTTAAAGTTAAATTTATAATTTGATCTTATAATTTAACATAACAGATAAGATCATTACATTTGTCAATGTCTCGTTAGAAAGTGGAAAACCTCCCAGATAAAAATCTGTACTCACAGGATCTAAATGTAATTGATGTTTAACTAGTATGAAATAAAGCTACTGGGAAAAAAATCTGGAGGAAATAATGTGAGGACTGAGAAGGAGTTCAAGGACGTGGAGTGAGAGTATCAAAGACAGCCTGAAGAACTGGCATGCCTCTAGGCCCTGTCCAAAGAGGTGATTGTCCAAATTTCAGCTCTCATTTATTCCCATGATGAAGGTGATGCATTAATCAAAACAATGATAGGATGCCATTTTTAATGTTAATTTTATTTTGTTTACAGTACCATTTTTTAGCCAATTGATTGGACAAGAAAAGAGATTATGTCTGGTGCTTGAGGATTTATTCACCATCATACACTGCTAGCAAGATTGTAAATTGATGCAAACTTTCTGAAAGCAATTGGCCCATATTATCACATGCTTCAAAAATGTGTATTTTCATAGATTAATTTCAAATTTAAGAATCTAAGGAAATAACTAACCCATGCAATTTTTTTCCTATGAGGATATTTATTGCTGTTTCTGTTGCTGTAAATATATAATAAAAGGAAATAAATTATGTAAATTTTTATATATCACAAAAATGAATTTTTAATTCAGAAATAACTCTAAGAATTATAGATGTTATTTTCACATGGAGTGCTAGAAACAATATATTTTCAAGTAAAACAATCACTTTACAGCGCAGTAAATTTTAGTTTAGAAAACATATATCTATTCTCATAGAAAAAGAGTGAAGATAACATCTATATCAAAAAATTCTTGACCAGGTGTAGTGACTCACACCTGTAATCCCAACACTTTGGGAGGCTGAGGCGGGTGAATCACCTGAGGTCAGGAGTTCGAGACCAGCCTGGCCTTCGTGGTGAAACCCCATGTCTACTAAAAATACAAAAAATTAGCCGGGTTTGGTGGTGCACGTCTGTAGTCCCAGCTACTTGGAAGACTGAGGCAGGAGAATTGTTTGAACCCAGGAGACGGAGGTTGCAGTGAGCTGAGATTGCGCCACTGCACTCCTGCCTGGGTGATAGAGTGAGACTCTGTTTCAAATAATAATAATAATTATTATTATTATTCTTAGTGATTACATCTGCATAGTGAGACTATTAGTGTAAGGGTCTTCTTCTCTTTATTTCTGTCTCCTCATTTTCTATAATGAAGGTATTCTTTATTTGTAAAGTTATTACCCATTTTTAACAGAATTTTGGTTATGTAATTGGTTTCCTTTGAGTGTCATTAAGGTCAATCATTCGTTTGGCAAACATTCTTTAAGTGTGTACCATGTGCCTTGGAATACTTGAGTGAAAACATGGAGATTCCTACCCTTTTGAAGTTTACCTTCTAGCTTGCATTCTAGCCTGTTCTTCTGAGCAAGAGCCATGCTATACATTGACCTTGCCTGGAGTCTGGACAGTGAGGGTGGTCCCACCTCACTCCCTGTGAACCTGTGGTCCCCTCCAAGGACCTGAGCCACCAAGAGGCCCTAGAGCCCAGCCTTGTCTGGGATACCTCAAAGAGTCACCATGGTAGTTCTGTTTTCCAATATGAGTAAATGCCTCCCAGCCTCTCCCTGTGTGGTCAGGTCCCAGCTGGCAGGCTCCCTCCCCAGCTCCTGACTTGGCTGATGGAATCACAGCTAGAGTCTAAGCTAACCTAGGTTTGAGGACCATGGTTGTACGCAGAAACATGTGTACTTGCAGGTCTATGCTTGTGGGTGGGTACACAGTGTGCCCCCCACCTAAAATCCATTTGAATCCTACAAAATTGACAACTCTACCAAGATAATGCTACTGATGTACCACTGCCCTCTCAGATGGTCTGACTATTCTCTCTCTCACTCTCTTTTTTTGTCTCTCTGTTTCTCTCCCACCCCACTTCTCTCTGGTCAGTAAGTCTAGTGAAATACCTTTGTGAAATGTTGTGATTATTTTTAATCCAGGGGTGTCCAGTCTTTTGGCTTCCCTGGGCTGCATTAGAAAAAGAATTGTCTTGGGCCACACGTAAAATACACTTTCACTAACAATAGCTGATGAGTTAAAAACTAGGTCAGTGCATAAATCTCATGTTTTAAGAAAGTTTGCGAATTTGTGTTGGGCCACATTCAAAGCCATCCTGGGCTGCATGCAGCCGTGGGCCGCGGGTTGGGCAAGCTTGATCTAATACAATAAAAACTTGTTTCTTTTTCTGGCTGCTTCTGCCTGGTACAAAGACAAAGAAGAGACTGAAACATTCTGTTAAAATTTATCTGGATGCACTTCCATGTTTCATGATTGGTTGAGATCTTGTTTTTCATAAACAGTTGATATTTTATCAAATGGTAGTGGATCAGGCTTAAGAGTGATAGGCCTCTAATCTTTTAGTCATTATCCACACTGATCAGATTAAATAATCAGTATAATAGCTCTGCAAACAGATGGTGGTGAGTGATTTTGGTGGTGGTAGAAGGAATGAATAAATTGGAACAAGTCTTATATCTTAATAACAGACTAGATTCACCTAAAACCCCATTGTATATTGAGGTAATAAGTCATTTTTTTAGATTCTTTGTGCACAGTTGCATTTTCCGATATTTCCACAAAGGAAATGTATATATATGTATATACTTTTAGAAAAAAAATAAAACCAATAAATGCTATTAAGTTAAAGAGGATGTACAATTTTCAACATTCCACATGCTTTTAAACCTGGCAAGGTTCGTTGAGTTCTAACCTCCACTAATAATTTTATTTATATTAAGGGTGGGAATGCTTTGCTGCTCCAAGTCAGAAAACAAAATAGATCATTAATCCCTGACATAGCATTTCATTTACTGATGAAATCCTCAAGTGCTTCTAATTTAGTCAGTCATTTTGTCCAGTGCTGAACAGAGATTAGTAGACTAAGCCAGTCAGTCTGGGTCTCCCATTTGATCACTGGGAAGGAAATATTTTCTCTTATAGCAGAAAAGTACCCTAAGAAACCTTTAAGAGGTTTGGAAAGTGATGTTCCTTTGCAGACTGTGGAGTTTTAAGTGCTGCTTCAGCGTTTATAAAGCCTCATTGCTTGAGAAGGGGTTCATTTCCTGCTTTTCTTTAGGCTCCCCACCACCATCCCACTTTGCTTCACAGTCCTGAAATTCAGCTGGTGGAATCTTTCTATTAGCAATTGAAACAATGTCTAGTTCAGGAGAGAAGGCTTCTATTTGCACCTCCAGTCTAAAATGCTCTCATTATGGATAGAAGTCTGGAGTTCCTCTTCTATTTCTTAATCCTTCTGAGAAAACTCCTCTGCCCTCACTGTCCCATCATTTTGTAGTTAAAAGTCTCAACTCAGTCTTATCTCCAGCTCTGTCACTTGTGTTTGACATATTTCAGCAGGTTGTCAAAAATGCTCAGACTTCAGGAATAATTAAGCTACCTAAACTAAATTGGATTTTAAAATTTTTCATAGATACTGATCACTCACCCAAGAACCCCTTTGACTCCCCTCCTGTGTAGATCCCCACTTCTCCGAGGTGGAGAGAGCACAGGCTCTTTACAGGAAGGACACTGAGTTTACGTAAAAACAAACCCTGAATTTGAGCATCATTAGGAAGAAGGAAGTCTTTGGGATGACTTCCTTTCAGCTCCTGTTAGCTTCCCTAATGATCTGCATTTTCTTTCCAAATAAAATCTCGATTGTGAAATAACATAATATGTAGATTTAAAACTTCCATGAGTGGCACAAGTTCAGACATAACCAGGTTCATGCACATTTCTGTCCTTCCACAAGGTCAGACTTGTATTTATGCTATTTTAATTATAAAACCCGTGAACCACATTGAGCTCCCAAGGAGGCACTTCTTAGTATTAGCCACTCACTCGGTAGTCAGGGCTGTGGGTATACATGCTCAAGCCACTCCACAGATCAGTCTATATTACAAAGTGCAGATAATAGTATACTTAATCGATACATAAATAATACAGGTCAAACAATCCACATCAAACAAACTAACATTTAACATCAAGAGAAAAGGGAATAGGAAAAAGGGGTTAATGAGCCAGTCTAAGGAGAGTCACATGGACAAGGAGAGTGTCCTGGCTTGATCCAGATGGATGTTAACATCTTGCAAGGAAAAGTCTTTGATTTGGTCAGAACCTTTGATGGCAGATGCTGGATACTGATCGCCAGTGGCAGCAAGACAGGGTCTTGTCAAGACGGCCATGTGTAACTGGTGAAGTCCTGCTCATTTTATGGCCCTGAGCCCTCTGGCAAGGACTAGTAGTAAATGGTTACACCTCTATCTGGTTGACTGTTGTCTCTATTCATTAGGTGAGCACCTGGACCCGTTGGCTTGATGCCTTTTAAAATGGAAGATGGAGTCTTTTTCTAAGATGAAGTCACTTATGTCAGGGGAATACAAAAACAATGGGTTCAAGAAAAAGGAAGGATCATCTAAGATTTCAAATTGCTTAGTTTTAATCCCAGAGTGATGGAGTAATAAGAATGGGAGGTACAGTGAGGTATTAGGGTGGCACTTTCCTAGAAAACTGCTGAACACACTATCTAGTCTCAGAGATGTTTGGCTCCCCCTGGGAAGTCGCTCAATTTTCCTCACTTAATCTACAGTATGTCTCAGGTATGGTTGCAGACAGAATAGATTTCTTGTGCCTCATGCCCACTCGAGGAATCCCAAAGCCAGTCTCATTTCAAAGGGTAAAGAGGGTCACAAACACCTCTAATAACAGATAATCCTATTAGAACAATCTGAAATGCTAAGGGTAGGTGCATATTAAGTGTGCACTCTGAACAGCAGAATCATACGTTTCAGTGTTGGAAATACATAAAACCTATTGTTTTCGTTCTGTGTAATGTTCTAAGCATTTCACGTGTTTAACAACCCTTACGTTTGATAACAGCTGATTTAGATTCTTGATTTTAAGCATGAGAATACTGAAGTGAAGACTTTTTATAATTTGGCTAAAGTCACTCAGGGAGTTAAGGGCAGAGGTTGAACTAGAATCCAGGGTTCCCAGTTTCAGGAAACTGGTAGATACTTTTACTACACCATGCAGTGATCACATTTTGAGCTACCATCTCTGATTCAAAAGTCCAGTGTAACAGGGAGACATTTGCAATCAACCAAAACTAAGTGACACTATTTAGTTACTTGTTATACTTAGGTGCTTATAATGGATTATGATACTTCCCAGAGGCAAGATGTACCCATCCCTAAGAAAAAGAGTGCACTGAACTAGGTTGACCACTTTGGGTTAATGCTTTTCAGTGTTTTTCTCCTATTATCTCCACATTTCTCAGCTTAGCCAAGCTAACTCCACTACTTTATGTTTTCTAGGCTTATTAATCATGCCATTCAAAGCTTTCGGCTGAGCTATGCATTGCGTTCTTTTTTTTTTTTTTTAAAATCTCAGCTATGTGGATCCTACAACATAGTTATTTTTATGTCTGTTCGCATTTATCTCATAAAACTTCTTGAAACTCTTCAGACTATAAACTGTGCCTTGTAATAAATGTCTAAGAAAGTGGCACATACAAGCACATTTATTTGAGGTATGCTGTTACTGTTCTGCATAAGGTATTGCTAAAAAAGAAGTAACAAGCCACTTGGTTCTAGTAGCAAGAAAGAACTGTAAGTATTAACTGCTTTACATAATCATGATTTGGGGCTTATGTTATGATGCTTAATCTCACAACCTGACATCCAGCAATTATATAACTTTTTTATTTTTATGCAGAATAATAAGATGCCTTTTTACAGGAAAGGTCCAGACTCTACTTGTCAAGTATATATTTTATAGCAGCTTTGTGTAGTAGAGAGGCCTGACTCAGGCTTGCTTATAATTGAATGAGTAATGTGGGTTAAAATTGGATCTATAATTGAATGACTAGATGACTTCTTGAACTTTTATTTGGTGTGTTTTGAAAACAAAGTTTGGGAAATGAGGTAGCCTCAACAATTAAAATTGTAATTTATAGATATGAAAATGATGTAAGAGGTATAAGAAGTTGCTCTGATAATTTTATCAAAACAACTACCCTCTAAGTTATTATAGAGCTAATAAAAGTAAATTAATGGGATGCTAATAGAAAAACAAAAGGCAAAATGTAAGATTAAGTAATGTAGTCATCACACATATGTGAAACAGTAATGGATTATGAAACAATACCCAGACAATTAGCTAAATGTTTAGATCTACTTTTCAGAGTATGCATTAAAGTAAACTTCTACATCATGAAAAAATAAAATATATTAATAACAATATTTAAAAATGAAACACAAATGTTCATGAGTATTTTATGAATGGGGACTGGATGGGGACAAATTAAAGTTAATCAATAGAATACTATAAAACATTGATGAAAGAAATTGAAGATGACACAAATAAATATATCTCATGTTCATGGGTTGGATGAATTAATATTTTTAGAATGTCCAAACTAACCCAAGCAATAAACAGACTCAATGCAGTCATAATTTCAAATATCAAAATATCAATGCCATTTTTTCACAGAAATAGAAAACAATTCTAACATTAATATGGAACCACAAAAACCTCAAATAGCCAAAGCAGTCTTGACTTAAAAAAAAATGGAGACATCACACTTCTGGATTCAAATTACATTACAAAGCTATGGTAACCAAAACAGTATGGTACTAACATAAAAACTGACACATAGACAAATGGAACATCAGAGAGAGCCCAGACATAAACCTACACATACAAGATCAATTGATCTGCACCAAGGGTCCCAAGAATACCAAATGGTGAAAGTATAGTCTTTTCAACAAATGTTAGGAAAACTTGATATCTGTATGCAAAAGAAAATATCGTATTGCACACAGAAAAATCAACTGAAAAAAGATTAAAGACTTAAATATAAGACCTAAAATCATAAAACTCCTAGAAAAAAATCATAGGTAAAAAGTTCCTTGACATTGGTCTTAGCAATGATTTTCTGAATATGACACCAAAAGCACAGGCAACAAAATTAAAAATAATCAAGTGGGATGACATCAAACTAAAAAGCTTCTGTATGGCAAAGGAAAGAGCAAAATGAAAAGGCAACATACAGCATGGAAGAAAATATTTACAACCATATACTTGATAAGAGGTTAATATTCAAAATATATAAGGAAATCCTACAACTCAATAGCAAGAGAACAAATAACTTAAAAATGGACAGAGAACATGAATAGAAGGGAACTTTGGGAGATGATGGATATGTCAAAGGCCCTGATGGGGTGATGGTATCATGAGTGCATACTTATCCCCAAACTCATCAAATTATGCATATTATATATGTATAGCTTTTTACATGTCAATCATATCTCAATAAGTCATTTAAAAATAAAATCAACCAATAATATCACAAAAAAGTGATAAAGGTAGTGAGTGCACTATACAAAACATGTACACTAGCCATGAAATTATTATTAGTTTTAATGAGCTAATAATTATTCAGTGCTAAATTTCAGGTAGTTTTTCTGAATGTATTACATAAATTATTATGTAATAATTAATCCTTTTAAATCTCACAACAACCCTGTGAGATAGTTTTACTATCTTCTTTTACAGATGAGCACCTGAGACACAGGAAGTTAAATCAGTTCCTCAAAGAAATATGATTAGATCTTGATGAACAGAAGATCTTAATTTTAATACATTTAAATTCATCATTTTTTTCTATTATAGCTAATGCTTTTTGAGTCTTGCTTCCAAAACCATTATCCTCCCCAAAGTCAGCAAGATATTTGCCAATAAAACTAAATGTTTCCAAAGGTTTTGTACTTACCTGTTAAGTCCTAATGCATCTGGAATTGATTTTTGTTTTTTTTAGAGAAATAGAATCCTATTTCATTAAAAGATATATATAATTATTTATCTACTTTTATTTTGTGAAAATTCCTTTAACCATGGATGTGCCCTTCACTGCCATCACTTCAGCTCTTATATATTAATGGGTTTATTTCTGGGTGGCCTATTTAATTGGTTAATGCAACTATCTCTGCAATATTCCCACATTGCTTCAATCACTTGAGCTTCAAAATGAGTCCTGTGCTAGGACACCCCTTTCTTATCCTCCTTCTTCTAAAATGTTTAGACTCCATTTCGCTACTTACTCTTCCATCTACATTTTAGAAAAAGTTTCTTTAGTGCCAAGAAAAACCCAATTGAACTTCTATTGAATTGCTCTGAAACTATTGAGAGATCTTCAAAAAACAGATATCTTTTTAATAAATATTCTTCTCACCCATCAAATTAGCAAATATTTTTAAAGTGAGAAGACTCAATGGAGAGCGTGAAGAGTGAAACTGTCTATCCTCATACATTTCTTGTGAGAGTTTAAATAAGCACATTTTTTCTGAAAAGTTATTTGACAAATGTGTATTAAGAACATTAAAGGTAAAACATTTTCAACAATTTTAATTCAGTATTTTGAATTCTGCAAATCTATATACCATAAGGGAAAAAATTGAGTATTTGTCATGGTTTTATGCCTAAAGATATTTACTAAAGATTGTTAATAAGTGAGAAAATTATTACTAAACTGACTGTCTAACAATAGGATCAATTAATGAATTCTGATGCATGCATTTATGGGATAGTAAGTCATGTTTTTGAAATGTTCTTAATGGTATGAGTTAATCATGATATACTGCAAGAAAGCATGCATCAAAGTTTCCAAGGCATGCCTCAGAGATATTGCCAGTACAGTTTCAGACCAGTGCAATGTAGCAAATAATGACATAAAATGAGTTGCGTGAATCTTCTGGTTTCCCAGTGCATATAAAAGTTATATTTACACTATAGTGTAGTCCATTATGTGTGCAATAGCATTATGTCTTAAAAAATTATATATCTTAATTTAAAATTCCTTCACTGCGAAAATATTCTAATGATCATCTGAGTCTTTAGCAAGCTATAACCTTTTTGCTGGTGGAGGGTCTTGCCTTGATGTTGATGGCTGCTAACTGATTGGGATGGGTAGTTTCTTAAAATGGCAATTTCTTAAAACAAGATACTAATGAAATTTGGCACATTGGTTGACTCTTCCTTTAATGAAATATTTCTCTGTAACATGCGATGCTGTTTGATAGCATTTTTACTCTCTATAGTTTCAAAGCAATTGAATAGACATTTCAGTAAAACGTCTTTTCAAATTGGAGTCGATCGTGTCAAACCCTGCTGCTGTTTAATCAAACTAAATTTATGGAATATCCTAAATTATTTGTTGTCATTTCATAATGTTCACAGCATCTGCACCAGCAGTAGATCCTGTCTCAAGAAACCACTTTCTTTACTCATCCATAAGAAGCAACTCCTCATTCATTCAATGTATCTCATAAAATGCAAGATTCAGTCACATCTTCAGGCTGAATTTCTAATTCTAGTTCTCTTGCTATTTTCACCACATCTGCAGTTACTTCCTTCAGTGAAGTCTTGAAGCCTTCAAAGTCATCCATGAGCATTGGAATCAGTTTCTTCCAAACTCCTGTTAATGATATTGTTACCTTCTCCCATGAATCATAAAAGTGCTTAATGGCATCTAGAATGGTGAGCTTTATGAAGAAATTTTCCAATTCGTTTTTCCCAGATCATCAGGGGAATCACCGTCTACAGCAGATATATCCATACACAATGTAGGTCTTAAATAATACACTTCAAAGTCAAAATTTTCCTTGATTCATGGGCTACAGAATAAATGTCACTTTAGCAGTCATGGAAACAACATTATTTTCCTTGTACACCTTCATCAGAGCTCTTGAGTGACCAGGTGTATTGTCAATGACATTAGTATTTTGAAAAGAATATTTTTTTCTGAGCATTACGCCTTAGCACTAGGCTTAAAATATTCAGTAAACTATGCTGTAAACAGATGTGCTGTCATTCAGGCTTTATTTTTCCATGTCTAGATCACAGGCAGAGTAGACTTGGCATAATTCTTAAGGACTCTAGGATTTTTGGATGGGAAATGAGCATTGGCTTCAACTTAAAATCACTAGCTACATTAGCCCTTAACAAGAGAGTCAGGCTGTCCTTTGAAGTTTTGAAATCTAGGCTTCTCTAGGCATGAAAGTTTTAGATGGCATCTTCTTCCAATAAAAGGCTGTTTAGTCTACATTGAAAATCTGTTGTTTAATATGGCTACATCATTTTCATCAATAATTTCAGATCTTCTAGATAACTTGCTGCACTTCTGCATCAGCACTTGCTGCTTTACTGAACACTTTTATGTTATGGAGATGGCTTTTTTTTTTTTTTTTTTTTGACAGAGTCTCACTCTGTTGCCCGGGTTGGAGTGCAATAGCACCATGTTGGCTCCCTGCAACCTCGCCTCCCGGGTTCAACCGATCCTCCCACCTCAGCCTTCAGAGTAGCTGGGATTACAGGCACCCACCATCATGCCTGGCTAATTTTTGTATTTTTGTAGAGATGGGGTTTCACCATGTTGGCCAGGCTGGTCTTGAACTCCTGACCGCCAGTAATCTGCCCACCTTGGCCTTCCAAAATGCTGGGATTACAGGCATGAGCCACTGTGCCTGGTGGAGATAGCTTTCTTTCCTTCAACCTCATGAGCCAGCCTCTGCTAACTTCCAGCTTTGCTGCTGCAGCTTCCTCACCCCTCTCAGCCTTCACAGAATTGAAGAGAGCTAGGGACTTGCTCTGGATTAGACTTCAACTTAAGGGAATGTTGTGCCTGGTTTGATCTTCTGGATTATTATCCAGACCACTTAATCTTTCTCCAAATCCAAAATAAAGCTGTTCTGCTTTCTTATTCGTGTGTTCACTGGAGTTGCATTTTACAATTCCTTCAAGAACTTTGTCTTTGCATTCACAACTCCACTGTTTGATGCAAGATACCTTGCTTTGGGCTTATTGTGTTAGTCAGGGTTCTGTAGAGGGACAGAACTCATAGGATGATATATATCTCATCCTATTAGTTAGGATTCTCTTAGATGGACAGAACTAATAGGATATATATTATATATATGAGACATATATATGGGAGTGTGTGTATATATATGGGAGATTATTAAGTAGTATTAACACACATGATCACAAGGTCCCATAATCGGCTGTCTGCAAGCTGAGGAGCAAGGAAGCCAGTCCAAGTCCCAAAGCTGAAAACTTGGAGTCCAATGTTCCAGGGCAGGAAGCATCCAGCATGGGATAAATAGGTAGGCTGGGAGGCCAGGCCAGTCTTTATTTTCATGTTTTTCTGCCTGCTTTATATTTGCTGGCAGCTGATTAGATGGAGCCCACCCAGATTAAGGGTGGAATTTATGGGTCTGCCTTCTCCAGTCCACTGACTCAAATGTTAATCTCCTTTGGCAACACCCTCACAGACACACCGAGGAGCAATACTTTGCATCCTTCAATCCAATCAAGTTGACACTCAGTGTTAACCATCACACTTATCTTGGCTTTCAACAGGCTTTCCTCACTAAACGTGATCATTTCTAGCTTTTGACTGAAGGTGAGAGATGTGGGACTCTTTCTTTTACTTGAAAATTTTAGAGGCCATTACAGGATTATTAATTGGCCTTATTTCAATATTTGTGTCTCAGGGAACAAAGAGCCCAGAGGACAGGGAGAGAGATAGAGGAACTGCCAGTTTAATAGAGCAGTCAGAACACACAACATTTGTTGATTATACTCACTGTATTATGTGGGCAAGCCTCGTGGTGCCCGAAACAATTAACAGTGACATCAAGATCACAGATCACAGATGGCCATACACATAATAATCATGAAAAAGTTTGAAACATTGTGAGAATTACCAAAATGTGACAGAAAGACACAAACTGAGGACCTGATGTTGGAAAAATGGCTCTGATAGACTGCTTGATGCAGTGTTGCTACAAACCTTCAATTTGTAAAAACATGGTATCTGTCAAGTGCAATAATGCAAAGTGCAATACAATGAGCTGTTTCTGTATCTGCTGTATGATTTTAATCTTTCAAAAAGATCATTGAAAAAGACTAAAAAGAATATACTTTGATGTCAGAGGTTTCCCTTGGATAATAAAACTACAGGTAATTATTTTCCTATTTCTTATTCTTTCCTGTACTCGCCCAAGTTATTTTTTGAAAAGTATCACAGATGCTTTTTCATGAAGAAAGTAAATAGAAATCTGTTCCTCAGCAGCCTTTCAAAATTGTGATAATATAAAAGTCTAAATGGAATGATGCAAACTTTGTGTTTCTAACAGTAAAGTGAACATCTGGTATCAACCATTCTGAAAGAGTGACGTTTCAAAGTTGACTATGTCCAGGATGGGTCCCTGTTCTCTCCTTTTGATGTACCACTGGAATATCTCAGAAGGAAACTCATTTCCATGAAGGCATCTTTGTATACTTCATCAATATTCCACTGCCCCATTTCTCCCAAGACAAAATTCCTGAGGGTCAAAGTGTCCAAGCCTTTGAATGGCACTAGAGTCAGAAAATGTTTCATTTTGAAATCAGATGTGTGGATTCCAAGCTGCAGGAGCTTAGATACACAACGCATTTTTAAGCTGTATGGAGAACCCGCGAGAGTAGGTGGGTGTATCTTTGAAGTTTCTGTGGCCAACTGTCATTCTGCAGATAATCAATAGTGAATGCTTGAGAAACTCAGCTCCCTGAATCTTGCTGTGGCTATGCACACATTCCTGTTTGTTATCCAGTGAAGGGACTGCTACACACTGCCTTAGAATAAAGCCACTCAGCTGAACTGAGTTGATCAGATGGTGAAAACTAGTACGATAAAAATCCTGAAGAACTTGCATTAAAAACAACCAAAGCAACATTGTATACCTGTGTTGGGCACGTAAAATCATTCCAGATGCCTCAACATATGAGATGCAATGCTGCAATGCCTGTGTGAACATGGGTTACTCTTGTAGGAGAACATGATAACTGTGAAAGAAGGCCCCTCAAAGATTCAATGTATGCATTGTGGGATGAGTGGTCTGAGAGAAATGATTACATTGGTTATACCTCATTTCATAACTCTTTAATAGTTTCTTATTTAATGACTATATTAGTCAGGGTTCTCTTAGAGGGACAGAACTAATAGGATATATATCATATATACGATATATATATATATGGGAGTGTGTGTGTGTGTGTGTATATATGTGAGCTTAGTAAATATTAGCTTACATGATTACAAGGTCTCACAGTAGACTCTCTGCAAGCTGAGGAGCAAGGAGAGCCAGTCTGAGTCCCAATCACAATGACGAAACCATCACAATGACTGAAGAGTAGAACCTTTGTATAATTATTATTATTAATGATGTACTGCATTGGCTTTAACACTGCTGATGACAATAATTCTGGAATGCTGTGCTGGACTAGAAGTGTTTGCAGTGTTAGCAAGCAGCTGTAAGTTATGCGTTTGTAACAGAGCTTCATCAGGCTTGGCACATACATAACTCATCACTCCTTATTTACATGCCAAACAGCTTGGGCATTTTAAAGGCATAAAGTAAAGCTAAAGGCTGAGGGACCTTGCATTACACAATAGGCTTCCTTCCTTTAAGAGAATATAATTTCTTTGAAAAAAAAATACTTCCTCAAAAACTATTTCAAGTAATACTATTATTGACCGAGGCTATGGAGCCTCCAGCTTGTCTTCAACTCAGGATTAAGACAAGAACCCTCCTTCAGCAGTTCTGGAGCCTCAAACTAGGACAGTTTTGCCCTTCTCCCTTGCACATCTGGTGTTTCTCTCTCTTTTTTTTTTTAAGTTTATTTTCAGTTCAGGGTTACAAGTGGAGGCTTGTTACATAGGTTAACTTGTGTCATGGAGGTTTGTCGTACAGATTATTCCATCACCCAGGTTTTAAGCCTAGTGCCAATTATTTTTCCTGATCCTCTCCCTCCTCCCACCCTTCACTCTCTGAAAGGTCCTGGTATGTGTTGTTCCCCTCTAGGTGCCCATGTGTTCTCATCCTTTAGCTCTCATTTATAAGTGAAAACATCCTGTACTTGATTTTCTGTTTGCTGTATTAGTTTGCTAAGGATAATGGCCTCCAGCTCCATTCATGTTCGTGCAAAGGATACGATCTCGTTCTTTTTTATGATTGCATAGTATTTCATGTTGTATATGTACCGTATTTTCTTTAATCTATCACTCATTGGCATTTAGGTCCATTCCATGTCTTTGCTATTGTGAATAGTGCTGCCATGAACATACACATGCATATGTCTTTATAATAGAATGATTTATATTCTTTTGGGTATATACCCAGTAATGGGATTGCTAGGTTGAATGGTATTTCTGTCTTTAGGTCTTTGAGGAATTGCCACACTGTCTTCCACAGTGGCTGATTTACACCATCACCAACGATTACAATCCAGGATTTGTTTTCAAGTGCTTTTGTTTCTGTGAAGTGACTTCTGGGCTGTCTTATCAAATTTGGGATGAATTTATCTACACAGGGTGAACAAGCAGCTGTCCATAATTTGAGCTTGCATTGGATATGTAACCAGCAGATTACGTACAGCGAGTGTTTCCTGTGATAAGCTATTATTCAACTTTCTTTTTATTTTCAGCAGATTCCCTCACTGAAGATGCCGTGCATGTCTGAGGGAACAGTAAATATTAGGGCTAAGCAGCTTCCAAACCAGAACTTCATTTCATCTCAGAACTATGTCACAAATCACTCTTTCCAGGAAGTAAATTTAAAAATCTGAGGAAAGTCAAAAGAAAAATAAGCACAGTGAGAAAATGAGGACTATCCTCACGGTACTTTGGACATGCAGCAGAGGATACTTTTACCACTTAGTTATGCTCTGCCTTATGACAGAAAGAACGTTTTGTTAAAAAAAAAAAAAAAAGACAGCTGACCATGCACGTTTGGGCCTATTTCTGGATTCTCTGTTCGGTTCCATTGATTTGTGTATCTTGACATCAACACCACACTGTCTTGACTATTGTAGTTATATAGTCAATCTTGAAGTCAAGTGGTCTCATCCTCAAATTTTGTTCTTTTTCAAAGTTTCCTTTTGTCTTTTTTTTTTTTTTTTTTTTTTTGCTATTTTAGGTTCTTTGAATTCCACCTGAGTTTTAGAACTATTTTAAATATTTCTACAAAATCATGGCTGGAATTTGGATTGAATCTATAGATCAGTTCAGGGAGGATAATATCTTAACAATACAGAGTTTCCTAATCAATAAACACACTATATTGCTACTCTTGGTCAGATATTTAAAATGTTTTCTTACCAATTTTTATAATTATAAGTGCATAAGTTTTGCACACCTTTGTGAGACTTACCACTCAATATTTAATATTTTTTATGTTATTTTCAATGGTGTTTTTATTTTTTAATTTCTGGTTGTTCATTGTAGTATATAAAAATAAATCGATATTTTCTAGGGATTATATTCTGAAGCGTCCTAAATTTGTTTATTAGTTCTAGTAATTTTTCTGGAAATTACACAGCGTTTTCTACATATATCATCAACTCTCAGTTCCTGGGTGTCATGACAGCGTTTTCTAAATAGTCCCAAATTTGATAAAACAGCCCAGAAGTCATTGTGAAGTTAATATGTCCAACAACGTTCATCCAACTGAGAGTTGCTTCTTCCTTTCTAATCTGAATGCCTTTGATTTCTTATTCTTGCCTTACTACAGTGGCTAGAACTGTCAGGAAAATGTTGAATGGAAGTGGTAAGAGCAGAGACTCTTGTCTTCTTCCTGATCTTACAAAGAAAGCATTTCATGTTTCACCATTAAATATAGTGTTTGCTGTAGTTTCATACCACCATTCATCAGGATAAGGAAGGTTCCCTCTGTTCCTAGTCGGTTGAGCGTTCTTATCAGGAATGCATACTGGATTATGTCAAATGTTATTTCCACATCTACTGAGATGACCTGGTAATTTTTCCTTTAGAGTTTATTATTATGGTGAGTTACATGATTGATTTTCAAATGTTCAATCTTGCATTCCTTGAGCCTGCGTTGGATGTGTGACCAGCAGATTATATACAGTGAGTGTTTCCTGTGCTGAGCTAGTATTCAACTTTCTTCTTATTCTCATTTAAATTATTTAAATATTAAATATTTAAACACCATTTGGTTCTGAGATAATATCACCCCTCCCCCCTTTTTTTTTGAGACATAATCTTACTCTTTCATCCAGGCTGGACTGCAGTGGCACCATCAGGGCTCACTATAGCTTAAAATTTCTGGTCTCAGGGGCTACTCCCACCTCAGCCACTAGGTAACTGGGACTACAGGTGTGCACCATCACTCTCAGCTGATTTTGTCTTTTTTGTAGAGGCAGAGTCTCACTGTGTTGCCCAGGCTGGTCTTGAACTCCTGGGCTAAAGCAATCTGCCCAACTAAGCCTCCCAAAGTGCTGGGATTACTGGTGTGAGCCACTACAGCCGGCTGAGATATTACCTTTTAATATATTAAATTCAATTTGCTAAAATGTTAAGAATCTTTAAATCAATGTTCAAAGAAAGTATTGGTCTGTGTTTTTTATCTTTTTCTGAAATCTTTATCTGATTTGGGTATCAGGGTAATACTGGCCTCATAGAATAAATTGAAAACTATTTTCTGTTTGTCAATTTTCTAGAAAAGTTTGTATAGAATTGATAACATCTATTTCTTAAATATGTGGTGGAATTCATTAGTAAAGCCATCTGATTCTGGATAATTTTTTGTGGAAATTAAAAAAAAATCTTTGCTGCCTGTTTGTTCTACTAGTTATTGACAAGATAATATTGAAATCTCTGACTATAATTATCATTTGTCAATTTATGCCTGCAAATCCGACTTTTTAAAGATCCGGTAGTATTGTTTGCTCTAATTCTACTTTGTCTAATATCAATATAGGTATTCCAACTATTTTAGAACAGTGTTAGCATGCATGGTTTATCTTTTTCCATCCTTTCACTTTTAACCTGCTATTTCTTTATATTTAAAGTCCATGTCTTGAAGGCAGTGTATAGTTGGGTCTTATTTTTTAATCTAATTTTGCATTTTAATGGGGATATTTACATGATTTTAATCTGAAAGGGTTATTAACATAGTTTTAAATATACATTTTTGCTTTGCATTTTTTCTTTTTCAGTCTATACTTCATTCTGTTTTTCTTTCCCATGTGCTTTTGGATTAATAGAGTTTTTTGTTTGTTGGCTTATTTGTTTGTTTGTTTTGAGACTGAGTCTCCCTCTGTTGCCTGGCTAGAGTGCAGTGGCATGAACTCAGCTCACTGCAACATCCGCCTCCCGGGTTCAAGCGATTCTCCTGCCTCAGCTTCACAAGTAGCTCGGACTTCAGGTGCACACCACCATGCCCAGGTAGTTTTTTTTCATTTTTAGTATAAATGGGGTTTCATCATGTTGACCAGGATGGTCTCTATCTCCTGATCTCGTGATCCACCCACCTTGGCCTCCCAAAGTGTTGGGATTACAGGCATGAGTCACTGTGCCTGGCCCAAATGAGTATTTTTTATGATTTCATTCTCCTTTTTGACTTAGTAGCTAATTTCTTTTTTGTTATGTTAGTTCTTGCCTTAGGATTAAAGTACACATTTTTAACATATCATAGTTCTACCTTCAAGTGGTTTACCTATATTTTTACACGACTATACTTCCATTTCAATCTTTTCAGTGTTTGTGCTATTATCGTATTTTTTACTTCTACCTATTTTAAAATCCAAACTTAATAAATACTTTCTAGTTTTGCTTTGATCAGACAATTTAAAAAATATGACTTCAACATTAAGAAAGAAACATCCTATATTCACCCACATCATTACTGTTTCTGGTCCTCTTTATTTAAATATGTAGACCTATATTTCCATGGTATTATTTTCTTCTATTCTGCACTTCCTTTAACTTTTCGTATAGTACAAGTCTTCTAGTAATAAATTATTTGGATTTTCTGTGTCTGATAAAGTTGTAATTTCACCTTTGTTTATGAAAGACATTTTACTAGGTATAGAATTCTAGGTTGAGTTTTTTTTACATTTCAGTTCTTTAGAGATGCTGCTTCACTCCCTTTGTACTTGCTTTGTTTCCAGGGAGAAATCTGTTCTCATCGTTGTTTTGGTTCTTCTGTTTTCTTTTTTCTTCTGGCTGCTTTTAAGAATTTTTTCTTCATCACTAGTTTTGAGCAATTTGGTTATGCTATATCTTAGAATTGTTTACTTCATATTTTCCTCCTTAGGATTCATTGAGTTCCTTGGATCTGTAAGTTTATAGTTGTTACACAACTTGTAATATTCGTCCATTGTTTATTTAAATGCTTTTCATGTACATCCATTTTTTTTTGAGGATTACAAGTATTGTAGGGTGCTTTAAATTGTCACAAAGCTTGATGGTGCTCTGTTCATATTTTTCCGCAGTTATTTCTTCTTTTTGTGTTTAGTTCACTATTTCTTTTGTAGTGTCAAATCTGCTGTTAATCCTATCAGTGTATTTCTTACTTCAGAAATTGTGCTTTTATTTTTAAATGTTTTTATTTGCACTTTTTGTATTTTCTACATCTCTAATTGACATGTTTAATATTTCCTCTTATTTTTTCAATGTATGGAATACTTTTAAGTTTTGATGTCAAATGTTACTAATGCTATCATTTGTTTTGGTTCTAGGGCTAGAACCCAAAAAACATTCCACACATTGAAAAAAATATATATATGTATATCCTTTGTGAGTCGTATTTTCCTGATTCTTTGACATCCTGGTATTTTTTTAATTGAATGCCACTCATTGCCATTATTAACTTGATGGGTGCTAGATATTTTTGTCTTCATAGAAGCTTTGTTGTGGAATACAGGTCAGTTCATTGGAAGCAGTCTTATCCTTTTGAGTTTTACTTTTAAGCATTGTTAGGTGGGACCACAGCAACATTTAGTGTGGAGCTAACTCAGGCCCTCTACTAAGCAAAAGCCTTCTGAGTATTCTCCTTATGTCCTATGAATTATGAATAGTATTTCCAGCCCTATTTAAATCCTTGAATTCTTGCCTGTGGTCTTTTTGAGTGATCTTTTTGTTTTTCCTCTAGAGGCAAGTAGTTTCCTGTCACGTATGTTCTTGCTGAGCACCCCTTATGGGTGCAGGGTTTATAATAGCTATGAAGTTTAGTTGATTTAGTTTAAAATCCCAGCTTCATTATTTTTTAGCTATTTATTCGTGGGCAAGACCTTTACATTTTTCATCTTCAATATCTTTTTTTCAGTATTATCGTGGTACTGTTTTCAATAGCAGTTCCATGAAAATTAAGTGAAATATTTAACTTGATGACTGCTATATAAATTTCAGAAAATATTTTTAGAAAAATTAATGTGCTTTGAGAACTGTTACCTTTTTAAAAAAATAGATTTTTCTCCTTTTAAGAACTTTCAGGGTTTACACGTTTGACAACAAATTAGCAACATTTAACACATGTCTGGGAGTCTATTTCATGTTAGCATGTTGAAACATACAAAAAGGCGTGAGATACAGTCATTAAAAAAAAAAAAGCCAGTACGGGCTATAACTTTAGAAAAAGACCTCAGTCCCTAATTGTTGCCTAACTTCAAGAAGACTGTTGGAGGTATACTTTCTGTATTTCTGAAAATAATTAGCTCTTTGTAGTCCATTAGTGCTTTCAAATTCCTGTCTTCTGGGATGTTAGATTTCTAGACTGATAGGGCAGCTAATTGCCCTTTCATGGAGCTCTATAAATATGTTTACATCCAGTGACGGGATAAGCATAGTAAAGTCTATGAAAAAGTTTTCAAATGAATGATGTAAAAACACACACACACACACACAACAACAACAACAACAACAAAATACCAGCATCAAGGTCCGGGAGCAGTAGCTCATGCCTGTAATCCCAGCACTTTGGGAGGACAAGGCGGGTGGATCACCTAAGGTCAGGAGTTCGAGACAAGCATGGCCAACATGGCAAAACCACATCTCTACTAAAAATACAAAAATTAGCTAGGCATGGTGGCACATGCCTGTAATCCCAGCTACTTGGGAGGCTGAGGCAGGAGAATTTCTTGAACTCAGGAGGTGGAGGTTGCAGTGACCTGAGATCGCACCACTGCACTCCAGCCTGGGTAACACAGTGAGATTCTGTCTCAAAAGAGAAAAGAAACGAATTGAAAAGCAAAGAAAAGAGAAAAGAGCATCAAATGTTAAAGAAAAAACAGACAGGAAGTCACAGATATTTTTTAAAGTCTTTCTATTTTTCTTAAATCAATGAAATTCTACACAGCGGGGGTGGTTTTTGCATTTACAAATATCACTATTAGAATTATATAGTTCACTCACTGCAGTCCAGCCTGGGTGACAGAGCGAGACTCCATCTCAAAAAAAAAAAAAAAAAAAAATAGAATTATATCATTCACTGAGAAATATCTTAGATAGGTAGTCAAACACAGAGGCTTATTTTTCTCCCAACATGAATAAAGGTATTTTCTTGAGACATCTTGTTTATACTCTGACAGTTATAGTCCACAGAACACATCTTCTATTGCAGGCAGTCCAGTGGCGTTCTGGTGCGATGTCACTTGGAACATCACATTCAAATGAGACATTTCTAACTGCAGTCCCTTTGGTCCTTGTTTTAGGCTTCTCCTGCTGGCCCTCATGGGGGATCTTAGTGCCAGGGCTTTACACTAGATGCTGTACTGCATGACATGACAGGAGAAAGAATTCCAAGAAGTCACTGAATCACAGTGAGTCATTAGTAAAAAGCATCCATTGCCCTAGAATGAAAAAACACAAAACAACCAACCTTAGAGATCCAGGATCTAGAGGGCATTCCAAGACTGAGAAAACTGTATTTGTCTACCTAAGAAAAGATGGTAGTAAACATCATCATGAAACTTCAGAAGACTAGTCCTGGGAGAATTGTTACATTTCGGTATGATTTATTTTAGTCTATTTTAGCAGACTTCCACAGCAATGGTGACTCCTAAAAATTCCTAATTATTTCTTCTCCCCTTCGATCTCACATCTTTATATCACTCTAGTACTAATTTTCTATTTCGAAGAATTAAAGTATTCTCACATGGAAAATTAGTGAAATGAATCCTTGACAGGATCTTGTCATCGAAACCTATGAGTTAATAATATTTAATGTTCAGTCAATGGCCCTGAGCAATTGTGTCCTGACGTTAATCACAATTTATGGACCATTCCTTTACTGGTCTGTATGGTGTTTTGAAATTCCTAGATATTTAATTATTCTTGGCTTTAAACACTTAATATCCATTGAGATGACACTGCATCTCACCCAAATAGATGTGACTGAATAAGGTTGTAAATGTCTTAACACATAGTCCTGGTATTTATATTGTGTTGTTCATTCAGGAAGAATAAGAATAAAGTTCAGGATACTTATATAGCAATTTTGCATTTGATGTTATTTACTGTCCAGTATGGTAAATTCAGATGAGATTGGACTAAAATGTTCCAATGATGTGCTCAATTACCTATTTTTTTACTTTGTAAGACTGTTGATTAAATTAAATTTCTAGACAGGATTCTTGATAAATTTACATCACTTTGTCCCTTTCTGAAATCATAATATAGAGACTTACTCTTACTATTCCAGTGTTGTGCCTGTGTAGACTATTAGTAAGTTAGCTGCCTTGAGAATGTTTTTTAGGTCAGTATCATCTTATCCTATAAATTCTATAAATTCTTCCCCCCACCTATCAATCTGGTTTGACCTCAGAGTGCCTTTTAAATTAAATTGGGGGCCGGGGGCGGTGGCTCACGCCTGTAATCCCAGCACTTTGGGTGGCCGAGGCGGTCGGATCACGAGGTCAGGAGATCGAGACCATCCTAGCTAACATGGTGAAACCTCGTCTCCACTAAAAATACAAAAAAATTAGCCGGGTGTGGTGGCGGGCGCCTGTGGTCCCAGCTACTCGGGAGGCTGAGGCAGGAGAATGGCGTGAACGCGGGAGGCGGAGCTTGCAGTGAGCCGAGATGGCGCCACTGCATTCCAGCCTGGGTGACAGAGAGAGACTCCGTCTCAAAATAAATAAATAAATAAATAAATAAATAAATAAATAAAAAAAATTGGGGTGTTTTGCTCAGATTTTCTTTTCTTTTCTTTTTTTTTTTTTTTTGAGACGGAGTCTCACTCTGTCGCCCAGGCTGAAGTGCAGTGGCCGGATCTCAGCTCACTGCAAGCTCCGCCTCCCGGGT
>NW_012105864.1:1212219-1338221 GCF_000951045.1 Mandrillus leucophaeus
TGGATCTCAGCTCACTGCAAGCTCCGCCTCCCGGGTTCACGCCATTCTCCTGCCTCAGCCTCCCGAGTAGCTGGGACTACAGGCACCCGCCGCCTCGCCCGGCTAGTTTTTTGTATTTTTTAGTAGAGATGGGGTTTCACCGGATTAGCCAGGATGGTCTCGATCTGCTGACCTTGTGATCCGCCCGTCTCGGCCTCCCAAAGTGCTGGGATTACAGACTTGAGCCACCGCACCCGGCCTTGCTCAGATTTTCTATGAACTACAGGACTATTCTTTTTTTTTTAGGGTAAGAGGAAGCAAATCAACAAGAATAAGCCATTTTGATAAAATATCAGTTATTTTTCAGTCCCTTTTCTGTGGGCTTCCTAATCACTACTTTTAAGGTTATGGTAATATATACATTCATCTGAATGGTCTGTCTTTTGAACAGCTATGATCTGAATTCTAAATGTATTATTAATGGCTTCAAAAATGTGAGGCTATGAAAGCACTGAGGTCGTAATTACTGAGGTATAGATTATAAAATACCCGCTATAATTTGGAATTAAGTAGAAAGCAGGCTACATTGGATCACAACTATATGATTTTCTAAATGAAAATGTCAAATAGTACTCAATATCACAATCTTGTGTAGTGTAGTGCTACATCAAGGTAACTAAGCATACTGACAGCTGTATTTCAAGACCCAGTTGTCCTACTTCCATCTGGGGTCTTTCAAAATGGTACCTACCACTTTATGTCTGTACTTCTCTCATTCGGTGGTGACACATGAAAAATATTAATAACACAAACTTTAGCAGGCTTCCACAGCAGTGATGACTCCTACAAATTCCAAATTATTTCTTCTCCCCTTTGATCTCACGTATTTATATCACTTTAGTAGTAATTTTCTATTTTGAAGAATTAAACTCACATGAAAAATTACTGAAATGAATCTTTTACAGGATCTTGTCATCAAAATCTATGAGTTAATAATATTTAATGTTCAGTCAATGGCCCTGAGCAATTGTGTCCTGATGTTGATCACAGTCTATGGACCATTCCTTTACTGGTCTGTATGATGTTTTGAAATTCCTAGATGTTTATTTCCTTCTTGGCTTCACATAAATACTTAATATCCATTGGGATGACACTGCATCTCACCCAAGTAGATGTGATTGGATAAAGATGTAAATGTCTTAACACATATTCCTGGTGTCCCTTAACAGCTATTTTCCAATCCAGGGAAAAGACAGGAAGTTTTAAAAGCTACTAGTCACAATATAAAGATGCCATGATTTGTAAACCAAGATCACAAACATATCAGTCTTGGATAAGTGTCCATGTCTTTTAAATTTCTTATTCTTAGTTATTCAGGTATACCTTAACAGTCGTTGCTACTGAAGGAACTAGGAGCTTCTGCTCAGAGGAATTTTATTTTAAGTCTCAGCTTGCTCCTGTTTAAATTTGAGTTTCTTTGAGAATCCACAGTAGTATACTGCCAGAGAGAATGTATTTGGTGCATTCTGTTATTGTACTTTAATTCAACATGCTTTTAGAGCAATTGATTGTGCTCAACAAATATAGCTGCATTAAAAAAAAAAAGATGAAGAAGAAAGAAAAAAGAGAAAAAAGAAAGCCTGTCTGTGTGGGGCCAGCACATTTTAAGCAAAATATCCCTTATATCCTCTTTTCAGAATTTCTTTCTCCGCAAGTCTTAGTGTCACTGCTGTGACCTTAGCAACAGGCAACATCAATGCTCCTGACAGTAACTTGACAATGAGCTTCCACAGGCATTTTGATCCTTTTGTGCACGGGGTTTCTTTTTCTATTATTTAGTGAAATCATAGGAATGCAGGGAGAAACGTGGAGCCTTACTTCTCATTGGTGGGTTATAAATGAAGCTGACCTCTAGTACTTGGTTCTGAGGATTTCACAGCAGGCATCTTGGAAGCACATACATTGAAGGGGAGAGGGAGGGGGCCAGTGGGTAATAGATGGAAAATTTCAATCCAGAATTGCTGCTATTTTAAGTGGCCTCCAGAAATATGCACTTGCTTTGTAAGATTTTTTTTTTCTTTTCCGGAATTGAGTGGGTATCGGGATGGGAATGTGGGAGGATGGGAGGGTAGATTGGAAAAAGGAAAAATGCCTCCAACCTGATCTTTTGTTTCCAACCTGGAAGTGACATACAGATGGAACCCATTTTACTAGATAACGCTGACATGTCACAACAGGGCTTATGCTTTCCATGTGCAGCATATGGTTTTAAGAAAGAACACGGGCTGCTAGGAATCAGAGCAGAAACTTATTTTTTTAAATCAACTTTTCTGATTTTGAGTCATTTTTAACAGTTTGATGGGCCTTGAGTAACAAAAGTTGGACTTTTATCTCAGCCTCTTGCAATGATTAATGTGGCATGTTTGATTGAGAATTGCATTTTGTGTCTAGCTCCATGCACCTTTGAACAGAAAAGTGATGGATTTGTAAAACTTTTGGTACATTTATGTCCTTTGTCAACATGTGTTGTAATAAAACCTAAGAGCAATAGTATAATAAGACGCATCCATTATTGTGTTTATTATTAAGAATATAAATGTTGTCATTAATGACATCCAAATCTACCAAGTGTTTTCAGATCTATTCTGATAAATTACAAAAATATCATAAAACCAATAAAAGATACTATGTCATAATTTTTAAATCACTATAAAACTCTGAAGAGCATCATCTGGAAAAGAAGACTACTCCAGAAACTCAGTGTGAGGTGTAGTCGGTGGAAGTTAGTGGTTTTAATAATGAACTGAGGATGGATTAACTTGGACTACACATTGGCTCACTGTATAACCTTAGTTTATTTGCTTGCACTTTCTTCCATTTCTCAGACTGCAGGTAAATTTCATCATGAGCTGTTTCTCCTCCGGTTTCACTAAGGTTTATGTGAGTGGCACCGGCTCTGTTCCTGTCAGTCAGTAGTCACTATGTCTCATATTTCAGTGTCACATGAGTTTTACATACTGTCCTTATACTGACTAGGTGAATGACCAGGTGCCTCTTAAGCAAAAGGAAGGTATCTATAAAGGCACTCAGAACTTTGGGAAACCGAGGTAAGAAGATAACTTGAGGGCAGAAGTTCACGACCAGCCTGGGCAACATAGTGAGACCCCATCTCTAAATATATATATATATATATTTTTAATTAGCCAAGCATGGTGGGGTGCACCTGTAGTCTCAGCTACTTGGAAGGTGGGAGGACCACTGGAGCACAGAAGTTCAGGGTTATAGTGAGCTAGGAGTGTACCACTGCACTTCAGCCTGAGTGACAAAGCAGAGCAAGACCCTGTCTTTCGTTATTACTATTTTTTTAAAAACACATGCCTTGAGCAAGATACAGTGCTGGGCTCATTTCTTCACCTTATTTCAGTTATTCCTCTTTATGATTCTTGAAGTGGATGTTGTTTTTCTCATTTTACTTATGAAGTTCAGAAAAGTTAGAAGGAACCAAGGGTCTTCTCTTCCCAACCTCCTGCAAGAGATCTCATGCCTGTGAGCAACTAGAAGATAATAGTTATGACTATTCCAAAAGTTAGGGCTGTTTAGTATTTACTGAAGTAATGAAATGTCTTCTGTGGAAAAATAATAATTAAGAATTGAGGAAATGTGTTCGATTTGAATTAAAAATAATAGACTTATTTGGCTATTCATTGTATGTATGCTGTCATATAAACTGAGTGCATTTTCTTTACTTATAGGTAATTGTACATTTACAATTGTTAAATATATGTTATTACAGGGATAAGAAATCTTTTCATAATCTTCGTATGTTACTGGATCAAATAGGAAGACTAGATGTAAACTCTATGAGGCAAAGTTCTTGGGCCACATAGAAAGTTAGTAAATATCATTTGACTAATTGAATGAATGAATAAAACCGTGTCTGCTCAGACTGTATGGAATATAATATAGTACCATTGGCATTATCTAAGTCATTTGTGGTGTCTGCTAAGCGACCCCAAATCTGATTTTCTTTTATCCACCCCAAAGGCAGATGTTGGATGTTGTATTAGAATAATTTAGAGCTAACATCCTTTTCATTTCTTGAATAATTATCTAGTTACCTGGAAAACTGCCATCACTTTGTCATACTCTTGATCGCCATAGACAACCTTGAAATGATCTTAAGAGCTGCCTCGGTGGTCCAAGGACTTTGCCATCTGACATCATTGTCAGGGACACACACAGTTTGTTGCTACGGGCATTGTGTTTGCAGCCAACCTCAAGGTTGATTGCATAAACCTTGTGTTGCCATATTTGGATTGAATGTATTTTTGCTTTGTGAGGCAGCTAGGGGTGAGAGTGGAAAAGTAGACAGATTTTTTGTTTAATAAAGCAGCTAACCAGGGAATTCAGAAGAAGCATGCATTCCGTTCCACACCCAGTTGATACAAGTCAAGAAACACAGAGCCCATTGGTTTCTTCTGTATGGATTCCCTTTAGTATCTCGTTATGGGAATAATTGCCGTATTGGCCAACAACTTTGCTTGATTATGTGTATGAATCTGTTTTTCATTTTCCTTAAAGGAAGACATTATTATTAGAAGCAGCCACATCCTCTAATCCTTAAGAGGCTGTTCTTTTTTAAATTATGTTTAAGGCAGAATCCAAACACCTCAGGTTTTTAAATATTTAAAAAATGTATACACCAAATATTTTTATTTTTCGGGGATAAACATAAAATAGCTTACATTGTGCCTGGTAACATTCCTAAGATATCAACAACATCCTTCAATTTTAAAACAAGTATGAAACCCACACATAAAAGTTGTAACATTTTTTACAGCTTAAGTTCCTGAACTCAGTGTATTCTTACTATTAACAGATCATTGCACCTTCTATAAATTTCTTTTTTGAATTTTGTTCAGTTTTTCACATTCTAAACATGTGCACTACAGAGAAAATTGGATTGTTGGTGATGGTTGTACAACTCTATAAATTTACTTAAAAAATCATTGAATTGTATACTTAAAATTTTATGATACATAAATTACACCTCAAGAAAGACAAAAATATGAGAAGGTTACCGATGTGCAAATGTTCTTTGTATGCTCTTTGCACATTAGAAACCTTGCCTTATTTTTTAACAGCTTCATTGAGGTATAATTTATACATCATAGAACTCATTTGCTTCTCAGATTAATAATTAATGCTATTTTGGATTTGAAATGATTAGTTTGATGTAAAGATTTCTAAGGTAGTCTTCTTGCCATTCTAGCGATTAAGGCAAAAGTTCAATTCCACTGTCCTCCCCTGCCCACGTTCCAGGGTTCTGTAATCATTCATTAGCAGAAGTTTTGATAAAGGGATTATGCCAGTGATAGTGGAGGGCTGTGATACATTTTCTTTCACTACCTTGACATTTGGCTTCTTAATGCTGTCTGTCCATTGGGTGCCTTGTGAGTACTGCATGCCCTAATGACATAACCATCAACCTTCTTCACTCAGTCCTAACTTTGTAGGCTTTTTCCCTGCTAATGAGGACTGTTGCCTTTGGGCAGATAAAAGAAAATCAGATTTGGTGTCTCTTAGCAGGCTTTCAGAGAAAGTTACAAGGAGTGAATAAGATTGAAAAGGTTTTCGTTATTATGTTTCTTATTTGTTTGTGAAGTCTACAAGGAATAAAAATGTCAAACATTTCCTTCAGTGTTTTAAAACAAACAAACAACAAAACCACCACACTGCGATGTATAGTATGTCAAAAATTTTCACTTATTTATGGTTGTTTAAGAAAAAAGGAAATGACTTGACTTGCTCTGAAGGAAAAATAAGTGTGGAGAGCAACCTTTTAAGGTGAACATTCCAACCTCATTCTCACTTCAATAAATTATTGCAAAGAAAACTCAGCAGTGAAATATTTTCTAGCTAAAGATGACCAATTCCTCTGTACTCATGTATTGTTAAAAATTACACATTTTATATGTGGACGTTGATGCACAAGTCTCTTTGATTAACATATGTAGGTCCAGATCTCTCTAATGACTGTGCTTTTGACATCCTGCTGGTGTCCTTTGCACATTGGTAAACACATCCTATCTTTTAACAGCTTGATGGAGATCATATTTGCATATCATAAAATTCATTCATCTTAAGTATACAATTTAATGATTTTTAGTAAATCGATAGACTTGTGCAACCATCTCCACAATCTAAGTTAAAACAAAAGAAATCTTGTACCAATTAGCAGTCACTGCCTATTCTTCCTCCCTTCCTCCCAGCCTCACTTCCAGGAAACCACTAATCTATTCTCTCTCTGTATACATTTGTCTAATGTGCACATTTCATATAAATGAATTCATTCAATATGTGGTCTTTTGGCCGGGTGCAGTGGCTCACACCTGTAATCCTAGCACTTTGAGAGGCCGAGGCGGGCAGATCACATGAGGTCAGGAGTTCAACACCAGCCTGACCAACATGGTGAAATCCCGTCTCTACTAAAAACACAAAAATTAGCCAGGTGTGGTGATAAATGCATGTAATCCCAGCTATTTGGGAGGCTCAGTTAGAAGAATCGCTTGAATCCAGGAGATGGAGGTTGCAGTGAGCCAAGATCATGCCATTGCACTCCAGCCTAGGCAACAAGAGCAAACCTCCATCTAAAAAGAAAAGAAAAGAAAAGAAAAATGTGGTCTTTTGTGACTAGCTTCTTTTATTTATCATAATGTTTTCAAGGTACATTGATGTTGTATCAGTACTTCATTTTTTTGTTATTGATGAATAGTGTCCCATTGTAAAGATACAAAACATTATATTTATTCATTTTCTTGTTGTTGATGAATAGTATTCCATTGATACACCATATTAAATTTATCCATTCACCAGTTGGTCACAATTTAGATTTCTTTTGCCCTTTTGGCTATCATGCGTAATGCTACTATGAACATTTATGTACAAGTTTTGGTGTGGACATATGTTTTCCCTTCTCTTGGGTATATATCTGGGAGTGGAATTATTGGGTCATATGGGAACTCTATGTTTCACACTTTATGACATTGCCAAACTGTTTTTCAAAAATGGTTACATATGAACAGTCCCACCTACAAGGTTTAAAGGTTTCAATCTCTATGTCCTTGCCAAATTACCTGTCTTTCAAATTGTATCCATTCTAGAATATTACTTTATTTTGGCTTTGTGTTTCCCTATTCATGACTTTAGCATGTTTTAAATATTCTAGTATATATACGATGCCTCTAAAATAATCCAAAAACACTTTTAAAGTCAGGAGAACAGTGGGGTTCATAGCTCTTCATGCCAGTTCCTCCTACAGTTATATTCAGTTCATCAAAGCTATGACAATAATAAAAAAAGGAGGCTTAATTAAGTAACACTATTTTCCACACTGCCAGGGATGCCAATTCAGGAATAAAGTTATATAAGCTGTCACCTAAGTAAAGCCATTTTTTAAATATATTGAGATACATTTCAACTATTGAAATTTGGTGTAGCAAAAGCCATAAACAATTGCAGGGTAATAAACTTCAGAGTTTAAGAAAAATATTTCTTCTCTCCCACTGAGAAGTCAAATAAAAAGTTAGAAAATATTAATAGACTTTCTTCTTATTTTCTACAGGCAAAGCTCGTCCCTAATAAATAAATGAAGGATAGAAGCAATTGTTCTGTGTTTGCACTGATACAAGGGTTTCTTACCACTCGTGTATTTCCCTGAAGCTTCTTTCTAAAGGCATTGCTTTTTCATTTAGGCAAACTTGGGTTATTGCCAATACTGTGTGGTATGAAGTCAGTGAATCCAGACATCAAGGACTATATACTAGAATTATGATTATGACTTTATTAACACAAGTATTGCATAATATCTAACCACGTGAATTTCTATGTATTCCCTACCTCAGAGAGCCTTGAATCTCTGTATCGTTTAACTGTAGTTGACCCATGCCACTCTGAAGTTAATTAGGATTTCTCGTTCTTTTAAAATACAAGGACTTAGGAGTGAGCAGATCAGGGCAAATCATAGCTATATTAAATAACCCTTTAGATATTTTTACATAAATATAAATATGTATATGTATTTAATTAATGTATTGATACTGTATGTTACATTGAACAACTAGTTTTTTACATTATAATTTTAAGTTCTGGGATACATGTGCAGGATGTGATGGTTTGTTACATAGGTAAACGTGTGCCATGGTGGTTTGCTGCACCTGTCGGCCCATCACCTAGGTATGAAGCCCAGCATGCATTAGCTAATTTTTCTAATGCTCTCCCCCACTGCTCTCCATTCCTGAACAGGCTCCAGTGTGTGCTGTGCCCCTCCGTGTCCATGTGTTCTCATTGAACAACTAGTTTTTAAATATAATTTTGATAACATTTCATATCAATACATCCTTTAAAACTAGCTGTATGATAGTCATTATAGGAATGTTGTACAATTTAAAAATTAGACCTCTATTGTTGCACATTTAGAACATATGTATTTTTTTTTTTTTTTTTTTTTTTTGAGACGGAGTCTCCCTCTGTCGCCCAGGCTGGAGTGCAGTGGCACGATCTCGGCTCACTGCAAGCTCCGCCTCCCGAGTTCACGCCATTCTCCTGCCTCACCCTCCCGAGTAGCTGGGACTACAGGTGCGTGCCACCACACCCGGTTAATTTTTTGTATTTTTAGTAGAGACGGGGTTTCACTGTGTTAGCCAGGATGGTCTCGCCCTCCTGACCTCGTAATCCGCCCACCTTGGCCTCCCAAAGTGCTGGGATTACAGGCATGAGCCACTGCCCCTGGCCAGAACATATATATTTGATATATATGATACACGTGTAAATGATGGATACTATACAACTATTTTTTAAAAGGATATATTGATATGAAATATATACATCTATATCACATATATAAGGAGATATATATATATATATCTTCTAGGATAAAATTGCTAGAAATGCAGCATTGAAAGGTAAGTGAACTTTTGATTGTAATATATAATGCCATACCACCCTTCCCAAAGAACACATTCCCATCTTCTCTTTATGAGAGTGCAAATTTCTCCACAATCTTGTTAACATGAGTTTTGTCAAATTTGTTCTGTGCTGATTTGGTGCATAGATCACATTTTGCTGCATAGATCTCATTTTATTGCATATATCCCATTTTGTCAATTGATTAAGATCCCTAGTGTTGACCAGCAATTAGAAGAAAAATAGAAAATAATGCTTACGTTTTCATCACTTAGATCAGCTACACGTTTGCATATGAGTGGGGGTTCCAGATTTCCTGTTCTATAGGTGAGGGAGCACAGACTCGGGGAGGGTCTAGGGTCCCAGAGCTCTCAAGAGTCAGTCAAGGGGCCAGGTATAGTGGTTCACGCCTATAATCCCAGCTCTTTGGGAGGCCAACCCAGGAAGACCGCTTGAGGCCAGGAGTTCAAAACTACCCTGGACAACATAGAAAGACCCCATCTCTGAAAAATAAAATAACAAAGTAAAACAAAGAGTCAGCCACGGGCCAAGGCCACCTGAGACATGATACTGCAGGGCTTCTTCATCATAATCCTGCATCTCTCCAGCAGAGAGAAACTTCATCTCCTCCCCCTTACCAGTCTGCAGAGCTGGGGGCAATCACTACACAGCCATTTTTAGTCTTCAGATGTAAAGCTCCTCTGCAGCAGCCTGACTACTTGGACTGAAACAGGTGTGGCTTTTGTTTTCACCACCTTGATAGGCGAGACTGTGTTTTCACTGGTGTTACACCTAGGATAGAATATTAGTGGTGCACCCAGCATCCCTGCCAACAGCTTAACTTCCCACAAGGAGTGGCCGACTCTGTGACATAAAACAGGGACACAGGGAGATAAGAGCTTCTTTCAAGTACTACAGTGAGGAGAAGAATATGACATGGTTTATTTTTTATTTTTTTGAGACAGAGTCTCACTCTTTCACCCAGGCTTGAGTGCAGTGGCATGATCTCGGCTCACAGCAATGCCGGCCTACAGGGGTCAAGTGATTCTCCTGCCTCAGCCTCCTGAGTAGCTAGGATTACAGGCACACACCACCACGCCTGACTAATGACATGATCTTTCTCCGAATGAATACTCAGCCTAATGATTGCCAAGCCTGTTGTTTACATTGGAGAATATATATTTATTTAGAAGATAGACTCCGGATTATTTTATTATCTTATTTTTTTTCTTTCAACTTTCAGACTCAGGGAGTACATGTGCAGGTCTCTTACATGGGTAAATTGCATGTCGGTGGGGTTTGGTGTACGCATTATTTCATCACTCAGATAGTGAGCATAATATCTGATACGTAGTTTTTCGATCCTTATGCTCCTCCCACCCTCCACCCTCAGATAGGCCCTGGTGTCTATTGTTCCTCTCTTTGTGTCCATGTGCATTTAATGTTTAGCACCCACTTATAAGTGAAAACATGTGGTATTTGGTTTTCTGTTCCTGTGTTAATTTGCTGAGGATAATGGCCTCCAGCTGCATCGTTGTTGCTGCAAAGGACATGATCTCATTTTTTTTCATGGCTGCATAGTACACTGGAGAATATTTTATTCAGAGTCACTCTCCAAATTCATTTTGTCAGTGGTGGCCTCATCTTGAAGATGGGGTTTTCTTCTTTGTTGCATTCTTTGAGGAAAGGTGAGCTTACCCCACAAAAGGGTTCTGATTTAGGGGATTAACTGGGAGCTCAGCTCAGTGGGTTCAGATATAGCTGAATCTCCGATGTGTGACTGTGTGACCTCGGGTAAGCTACCCCAGCTCTTTGAGCTTCCATATTCTACCTCATCAGATAGACATGACACCACCTCCGTCTTAGAGGACTGTGTGCATTAAATGAGGTAACATATGCAAAGCGCTTGGCCCAGATACTGAAAACCATACAGTTCTCTGCTACTTCTCTTGCTGTCTATTGTGGAGGAAGCCCTAGATTCAGCGGAACAAGGTGAAAGTCACTCCTGAGGCTCAAGAGAAGACAGATGTTTCTAGACTCCAGTTTCAGGAACTATTTATTGGTAATAGTGTTTGGTTAGTGAAAGTGGAAGTGAAGTGTGTGTGTGTGTGTGTGCAGGTAGATGACAGATTTCAGATAGGTTTAAAAAGGACCTTTAGGAACAGACAGGGAAAATTTCTGTATTTTTTATTATGCTTTATGGAATAGAGACTTTCAGGTTCAGGAAGATACAAACCAAAAAGTGATCCTCTGTGAGAGAAATCATATCTGATATCCAAGGTCCAAAATATTCTAAAGGAAAATGATCTCCAGTCTATAGAAATAGAGCATGGCTAGGTAAGGGAAGTCAGTAAGGGCATTACAGCTAGTGAAGCCCTCTGTTTCACTCTAAACATCATTCTAAAACATCATCCCGATGGCCATCAGCTTGGTCTGGGGGCGCAGGCTGGTTAGTCAGGATCTGATGTACCATTGTCCCTTGGCTGGGTGCTTCATGTCATTGGTGGACCAGGAAGTTAATCTAATGGACTCAGACAACAGAGGAGTAGCCAGGAAAGACCAGCATGTTGTGAAATCCAAGAACAAGGAGCAAGGATGCCTGAACCTAAGCAGAGATTTTGAGTTACAAGGAACCTGCATCCAGGCAGGCATGGACTTTAAGCAATGGGTCTAAGGCACTGTCAGCAAGAATGGGGCTGGAAAACACACTAGAGTGTCTATACAGGGCCAAAGCTGATCACAGTGGTTCAAAGAAGGTGAGGGAGAGGGTACGAAACCGAAAGGAGAAAACTGGGGAAGGAGAACATAAAGGAAACAAGAATGTGGTATTCAAGCTTCAGAAACTTAAAACCAAGTTGAGGTGACCATATCTACATCCCCACATTTATCTACCTATTTATCCATCTATCTAAAAGTCTTTTCCCAAAAGCTAAGAGAACAGGGTAAAGTGATGATGAAAAGCATCATAGGACAAATCAGAGAAGTTTCTGAAAGAATGTTTCTTGAAATGTATTTTAAGGGACATGGTGAATATGAATATGAATGGGAGAGGGAGGCATTTTGATGTGGTTGAGCCACAGTCCCTTGCTCCCAAAAGGCATAGGAAGTGTGGTTGGTATAACTGTGTGTGAGATTGTGGCACTTTATTCTGAATTTTGGGAGGGGTTGAGCCACAGTCACCTGGAGTAGAAAGGGGTGCAGGAGGTATGGTTGGGATAAGTGGTGTGTGAGGCACTTCATTCAGAATGGATACCACAGATCGGGGAGTCCTGGGTATGAGAGAAGTGAGTATCTAAGTCAGCACATGTCCTGATGGGATTTGTGGTTCTGACCAAAGCTTGTGGCCCACTCTGACCTTCTGTGTGGAAGAGCTCAGTCAAGAAGAGTTAGTCCTGCTTGGTTAAGTCAACAATGTTCAACTTTCCCATAACCTTTTGTTTACCTGGTCACTCTGGGACATATCTGAGGGCCTACAGAGAAGGCCAAGGCCAACGTGAGGTCTTCAGAAGCCCCTCAACCTTTTCTTCTGAAATTCATCCTCCAGGGCTCTGCCCCTTCATAGAGCTGTTTTGAGTACCTAGCTGCAGGGATCTTGTCATGTCTGGATTAAGAGGAGCCCAGAATGGTAACATTTTCACAGTATGCTTTCTCTGAGGAATTTTCTATGGAAGCATTTATGCCTGATGAGGTCTACTGTTAATGGTACCTCTGGTAGGGCCAATATACAACTCTGAAATGCACTGGAAGTTTGTTTCTTTATTTATAAAATGATAACCTGTGGCCTAGTGAACAATAGGAAATTTTCAGTTTCAACATTCTTTGCTTTGAGACTATTCACACAGGGCCTGGATGAGGACCTCTTGAGAATTTCAGCAGTGACATCCCACTGGGGGAGAAAGGAATGAAGACAGCTGCAAGATGGTCAATGGCCAGGGGCACATGTCTTGCAGGAAGAGACGATATATGTGTATGTTTTGGGGAGCAGGACATTGATTTTGAAACCCTCAATGCTTTAGGGAAGACACGTGTTTTCTGAGGTTGTTCAAAAACAGAATTGACTAACAAGGATGTTGAGAATGCTTCACTAGTAGAGATAGACTATTTCATTGACCCTCTGCCCTATAAGTTCTTTGTGTCCACAGAACCTAGGCCAGAGTGGTCCCTGCTGGCTGGACAAATGCCCTGTGTGTTGGTGCCATAGATGTGTATTTGGTTTCTTATCCATCAAGATACATACTTATGTAGGCAAACTATGCTGAAACCATCATGCATTTGCTCTCTCAACTTTAAATTTCATTTTGTTAAATCAACTAGTATAACGTACTTAAAGCATTTTTATGAAAAGCCCCTAAGCTCTGTGTTTTGTGCCACAAGTGACATGGCAAAACTGCACTGAGTTCTTCTCTGAAAGCAATGGCAGCAGATTCCTTAAATTTTATTTTATTTTATTTTTTCTTTTTTTGAGACAGAGTCTCACTTTGTCACCAAGACTGGAATGCAGTGGCATGATCTTGGTTCACAGCAACCTCTGCCTCCTGGGTTCAAGCGATCCTCCTGCCTCAGGCTCCCTAGTAGCTGGGACTACAGGCATGCACTACCACACCCAGCTAATTTTTGTATTTTTAGTAGACATGGGGTCTTACCATGTTGACCAGGCTGGTCTCGAACTCCTGATCTCAAGTGATCTTCACACCTCGGCCTCCCAAAGTGCTGGAATTGCAGGCATGAGCCACAAAGTTGGCCAGATTTCTCAAATTTTAAACCCAAATCTTTGAAAGATACAGAGTGCATGTGTGAGTGTATGTGTCTTTGTATATGTGTGTGATAAAATATGATAAAATTGTTTATGTACAATGTGATCAAATTAAGTTCTTGCCAACTTAAAGTTGTGTGGGAAAACAAGTCATCAGTATTATTAACGAATGAGCAAAACAATGATAAAATTAGCACTCACTCAGACATTCTTCCACGCCTAACCTCTTAAATATCTAGTTATTCAATGCACATAGATTGCAAAATGAAACTGAAAATCTTGTGGAAAAAAATACAGGATTTAAGAATTTGATAGAAAGGAAGGTTGGTGCACTGTTTCGATTACAAGCCAAATCATTGACAAATGAGAAGTTGGCACCATTCACCAATTAAACTAAGGGAAAAAAATACACAATGATGACAACACAACAGCTACTTCAAAAGCGAATAATTAGATTATTCAAGGATTAGGCAAAACCCCTGGGAAAAGTGATGCAACCTTCAAATATGATCTTCTCTATCATTATGCTGCAGAAATCAAACATGAAGTATATAATCAAGTAATTATATAAATTTGAGAAAGAAGAAGACCAAAATTGCCACTACTTTAAATTTCTCAATTCTCTACTCTCTAAAAACATAGCTCTAACAACATAGTTACATCAGTAACATAAATTTAGTAGTAACTACATAAAATGAAATAAACTTATTTTATAATTCCAGTTCTTCATTTTAAGATTAAGACTCAACCCAAACTGGATTTTGAGAAAACTGTTTATTATGAAATTTTGGTTCCCATCCAGTTACAAACTATTGGCATATAGTAAAAGCCTCCTATAATATCATATATATATTTCTTACAGGAAAGTCTTAAACAAACAACAACAATAAATAGAAATAAAATGACCATCCAGTGAACTCACTTTTAGCATTTGACCTATCAACCTCCCAACTTTTTCTTCCAGGCAACTATACACATGTAGTTAGAGAAGCGTTCTTCTGTATCTGCGATTTTTAGATTTCATTTCATATCAACTATATTGTTTCTGTTAGAGTTTCCTAAGTCTTTTTCCTGTGGAATACTTTCTTAGTTATTCACTTTTAAGAATAACTCTATTTTTGCTAATTTTCTGACCTCCAGATTAAAGCAACAGCTTTTGGTGCTGTAAAATTGACTCATCCAAACACTAATGGCATAAAATGCCCCCATTTTATGAAATTCTGGAGTCAAATAGCCTGCTTGTCATCTTCTAGTGCAATATTACTCAATTTCTTTTCGTTATTGCCCCCCAAGGAGCCTTTTTAAACATATTTTTCCTAATTGCCCACCAATGACATTTTAATGGTACAGCTACACTATGTTTGTATTCTATGACCTTTGGGAGGGTATATTAATTGTCTCGCCATTTCTGCTATAATAAATTCCTACAAACTATGCAGCAGCAACACACATGTGTCATCTTACAGTTGTACAGGGATATCTGTCTGACACAGGTCTCATTGTGCTGGAGTGAGGGGATCACCAGGGTTGCATTTCTTTCCGGAAATCTAGAGGCGAATCTGTGTCCAGCTTCTGAGGCCACCCATATAACTTTGCTTCTGATCGCCTTCCTCCACCCTCTAAGCAAATGTGGGATCTCTTTGTGCCTTTTTAGTCCATCTTCATCTTCCACTTTTAAGGACTTTTGTGGTTACATTCGGCACACCTGGTGTATTAGGCCATTTTCATGCTGTTGATAAAGACATACCCGAGACTGGGTAATTTATAAAGAAAAAGAGTTATAATGGACTCACAGTTCCAAGTGGCTGGAGAGGCCTCACAATCATGGTGAAAGGTGAAAGGCATGTCTTACATGGAAACAGACGAGAGAGCATGAGAGCCAAGCAAAAGAGAAACCCCCTCCCCTGTAAAATCATCAGCTCTCATGAGACTTATTCACTACCACAAGAACAGTATGGGGGAAACCACCGCCATGATTCAATTATCTCCCACTGGGTCCCTCACACAACACATGGGAATTATGGGAGCTACAATTCAAGATGAGATTTGGGTGGAGACACGGTGAAACTGTATCACCTGGTAATCCAGGCTACTCTTCCCTCTCCTTTCCAGGTCAGTTCATTAGCAAACTTAATTGCACCTGCAATCTTAATTCCTTTTTCTCACCTACTGTAATGAGGTCAGAGGTTCTAGGGAGAGAAGAATGGACTTTTTTGGAAGGGTGAGGCCCTGGAAAAGCATTATTCTGCTTACTGAAAGGGGGAATAAACCATTGTAATACCTGAAATTTTCTTGACCCCTAAGAATGAATATTTACCCCCGTGGGAGCAGTGTCATCTCCTGCTGAGAATCCATGCTTACCAGTTGGTTCTACCGTTATCTCCTCTTCTCTTCATTTTTGGACTTTCAGGCCAGTATATAATATCCCTCCAGACAAAAGTTCTTACTAGATTATAAAAATTTTTCTAAATACACGTATGCATCTTAATGCACACTTTAAAAAATAAAATTAACAACATTCCCATTTTATTTCAGTATAGAAAATCTCATTGTTGACATTGTTGCTCTCTCTCTTTTTTTTTTTTTTTTTGAGACAGAGTCTCGCTCTGTCACCCAGGCTGAGGTGCAGTGGCCGGATCTCAGCTCACTGCAAGCTCCGCCTCCCGGGTTTATGCCATTCTCCTGCTTCAGCCTCAGCCTCCCGAGTAGCTGGGACTACAGGCGCCCGCCACCTCGCCTGGCTAGTTTTTTGTATTTTTTAGTAGAGATGGGGTTTCACCGTGTTAGCCAGGAGGGTCTCAATCTCCTGACCTTGTGATTCGTCTGTCTCAGCCTCCCAAAGTGCTGGGATTACAGGCTTGAGCCACCGCGCCCGGCCCATTGTTACTCTCTTTAAGAACCTTTAAGCTATCCAGTTAGCCTAAAAGGCTTATAATAGTGTCAAATGGAAATTTCTCCATGTAATCATTAGAAATACTAGGTACTGAAATGTAGACTGGAAAAAAATGATATGTACTTAAAAGTTTCATCTAGATTGTTCAATATTTCTATCTCTTAAATCCACTTGCTATAAATAATCTATCTCTGGCACTTCTGAAAAATGAAATATAGAAACTGCAGCTAAAAATATGCAGTCTCCAGGGAAATGATCAACCCTATCGTTTCCTTTTGTTTTCTTAACTGCAGGTATAGCTGCCGAACCAGTAAGAAGTCTGACATTTTGGGCCTGGAGGCTATTCTCACTAAAGTCTTTTTTTTTTCTTTTCTTTTTTTTTTTTAAGGACTTGAGCCAAATCATCAGGTTTCTGTTCTCTCTGTTACATCAATTAATGGTACCTGAAAATCCAATTGAATTTAATTTTCTTGAAATGGAAACCTAGGGAAAACTCCTTCTCTTGTTCAAAGGAAACCTATCTGAAAAACTGTCCCCACTATCAAAGATAATTGTACTCTGGGCTTCAGGACATCAGAAGCATGCTCAGAATAATGGTGTCTGGAAAATGGGACAATTTTCAAACACATTTATATCTATTTAGGTGATTACTTGGGAAGGAAGGCGCTGATTCTATGCATTAAAAATAAAATCACTTGCAGTGGTTGGAGGATTCTTTCAATGATAAAACTTTCCCATTTTGCCCTCAGTCATTTTAAAGTCAATGGATTTGGTGATATCTTCTCCCTAGCCTCCAAAAGTGATATTATTTTTTCAGCCATGAGTTATCAAGTTTATCAACTAAGAAGTCCAATTATTAATTAAAATGTGCAATGGATTAAGTCTGTTTTCAATAAGCCTGGCTTGAGCACCCCCTTAAGCCTGGCTTCATATCTATTTAACTTGGACACCACCACCCCCCCCCGCCTACCCCTGGCTGTGCTCACACAGTGGGCTTTTCCTTCTTTCAGCTTAATTGTGTCCACTCAAAACATCACCCTTTCCTCATCTACTGGAGAAAAATCACTGTTTTCTGAATTAACAAGTAGCCGAAATGACCCACCAAACCCTCTTATTGACACTAATAGGAATGGTCACCACCGCCACCACCAGCCCCAGCTTCTAGGCAGATCTGCTACTCCTCTGGGTTTTGGCTGAAGGTTCTATGCTCCAACCAAAGAGTCCACCACTCCTGCCCTTCAGAGGAGTCCATGCGATCAGAGGGATCTGTTTGAAGTGAGACTGTCACTCCCTTCAGCAGCTTCTCATCTCACTCAGAATAAACTGTAAAATTCTCACCTTGCCTACTGCATCCTTCCTGATCTGCCAACCAGTCTTGTTTCTGATGTCTTCTCCAGCAACTCTTTGCATTCCTCGTGGTGCTCCAACCACTCAGGTAGCCTCAATTTCCGTCAGATACATCAAACACATTCCTGCCCCTGGGCCTTGGCACTTGCCGTGTCTTCTGCCTGGAATGTTCTTCCCCAGAGATCAGAATGGATCATTTCTTCACTTCACTCAGGCCTCTGCTTAAATGCTACTACTGGAGAGAGCTTTCTCTGAACACCCTACTCACACACGCAATATAGCTCCGTTCTGTCCCGATCTCACTTTGTCTGGCTTTGTACCTTCTACTGTATAATTATGTGTTCATAAACTTCATGTCTCCTCTTGCTGTATGTAAATTCCATGAGATTAGGGTTTTTCCTTATTCACTGCTGTGTTACCTAGAGCTATGCCTGGCACATGTACCTTGGTATATATTGTCTATTTAGCAAACATTTAATAAACATCTCCTGTGTGGACAATAGAAGGGTGACTCAGACATGAAGGAGTCACTATACAAATTGTGGTACCACAAGAGAATGAACTGATGGAGTATAGGAGAATGAGAGAATGCTGACTGCACCAGAAATCAGATAACCAGAGTCAAATTCAGTTAAGCAACTAGTAGATTTGGAACTTTATATCATGGTTCTGCTCTCTTAGCCCTGGTAGGCTCATCTGTAAAAATGGAAATGCCACATGAAGTTGTTATAAATATTAAATGAGATAATGTAGACAGAAGTGCTTAGCTTGGTGCCTGGAAAAATACAGGGAGAACAAAATATATTTGCTTATCACAAGACCAAATAAACTAACGAGCATGATGACACTAGTTGGAACAGTGTCTTTGCTATAGGCCACTTTTTATTGCCCCTTTATTGTAAGGTCATACTTAGAGTTTTCTTATGGGGTGGGATATAGGATACATTTGAGGCTAAATTACATTTTCTTTTTCTCAATATTTTTTCCACTGTAGGGAAGGGAAGATATCAATTATTTTATGGACTCTGGCTAAATTCTTTATTTGGAATTCCACTATAGCATATTTAGAAATGAAAATAAAAGTTCTGTAAATGAGTAACTGAATCAGTCTTTATTGAAAGAAGAGAAATAATTCAAAGACATCAAAAATTCTCACAGCAAGCTCTAGTTATTCTTGGTAAAGCTTGAAAAATGCAAGGAAGATTTGGTCAGATTTCAGGGACTCTGAATTCTTCATACTTGCAAGATTGTACTTCTTCCTTCCGCGTATGAAGCATGTTGTTTGCCCAAAGGCAACGGGAACTAGAAGGCAGAGTCACTGTGTGTTTGAAAGAGTCAATGCTGGTGGTGCACAATGCTAACTGGGTAGAAATATTAGTTTTCCGCATGCCGGTAAAGATGAAATGACTGTGTGAGGAAAAATGACCACTGAATCTCAAAAATAAAGGGGAAAATGTTAAAACTCAATCATTCTAAATTTCCAAAGAGTATTAAGATATGGGACCTCAGATTGAATTTTCATAAAAGAAGATGAGAATTTACCAAACAACCAAACAAGAGTATGAGTGTATAGAGAATTAATGATAGATTTGGGTAGGGATTGAGGCAAGGAAGAAGTAAAAGTGATGTGAGTGGAGGGAGATAGAAACAAGAAGATGTAACAGAATATTTCTCACATTAAAGAAACAAATTTCATACCAAAATCACAAGGATTTGAGAATTGAGTAATGGTTTAGTCGGTTCAGGCTGCTATCACAGAATATCACAGACTGGGTGGATTAAACAACCAACATATGTTTCTCACAGTTCTGGAAGATGGAAGTCTGAGTAAGGTGTGTCCGCATGATGAGTTCCTGAGGAGGGCCCTTGTCTTGGTTTAAAGATGGCTACCTTCTCCCTGTGTCTTCACAAGGTACAGAAAGAGAGAGAGAGAGAATTTCTTTTTGTTTCTTCTAATAAGAGAACTAATCCTATTCATAAGGGCTCCATTCTCATGACCTAATTACTTCCCAAAGACTCCACCTCCAAATACTATCATGTTGAGGATTAGAACCTCAACATATTAATTCTGAGGGAGACAAACATTCAGTCCATAGTAAGTAAGTACCAAGAAGACGAATCCTTTTCTCAGACTCTGTGGACTTCCTGAGTTGGTGTGGAGTGTTGGGAGTGTTTGACCATTCAAAACAGACATAGGCAACCACCCTGCCAGAAAAAAACCTCAAGGCACTAAGAAGTGGCATTAACTGGACTTGAACCCATTGTTTCTGACTTTGAGTTCAGCACCGTTTCAATCCTTAAAGATGCTTGGGAGAATCACAGAGCTGTTTGCTGAGAAATGGTTGAATCCAAAGAACATTTATACTCACAGTGGTAATTTCTGTTGTTGACACTGGGTGGTGGGTACAAATGGCTGGGGTTTAGATGCAGTTTTTGAAGATTTTTTTTTTTTTCCACTAATAGAACAGGGGTAATCACTTACTAATGGGGTTAGAATTAGGGTATTTCATTCCTAGTCTTGCTTTAATGTCCCACCATCACCACTATTTACTATCACATTTTATGTCACTCATGACTATTGTGTTAAATACAAGATACATATATTAATATTTTCATAATTCCAACTCTAGCATGTCTTGGAATTATAGCATGTGTTGTATAGCATGAAGACTACTTCTGGAATCTCTTAGTATCAACTTCCTATTATTATTATTATTTTTTTTTTTGAGACAGAGTCTTGCTCTGTTGCCCAGACTGGAGTGCAGTGGCATGATCTCAGCTCGATGCAGCCTCCGCCACCCTGGTTCAAGCGATTCTCCTGCCTCAGCCACCTGAGTTGCTGAAACTATAGGCATGTGCCACCATGCCCAGCTAATTTTCATATTTTCGGTGCAGACGGGATTTCACCATGTGGGCCAGGATGGTCTCGATCTTCTGACCTCACCTTGGCCTCACTTGTGAGGCCCACCTTGGCCTCACAAAGTGCTGGGATTACAGGCATGAACCACTGCGCTGGGCCCCATGATATCTTTTGCAGCTCAAAACATAGAAGTTTCAGAGTTCATGCCTTTGCCATGAATTTAACAATGAACATCTGGGAGTACTAACTGTTGCATATTCTCTTTTTAAGTAGTAATTTGTCCTTTTAGAAGATACAAGTTCCTGTAAGTGTCATTTCAAAAGGCCTAATTGTCTGATCAACACTGAACATGGAAAGTCCAGAGTTCAGAAAAACATTTCATTTTTTAAAAATTGGGAATAATTTGAAAATAGCCTGACAAAGTCCTTTATGTAAAGTGAAGGAGGTATCTTATTAGAAAAGATAACATGCACACTTATTTTCTATCATCATTCACACAGCAGATCTGTAGTATTTTAGCAGTTGTGTGTGTAGTGGGGGGCTGGGATAACAATTCATACTAAGAATATATTTATTTCTTTATTATTTCCTGATATTGATAATCAGAAAAGACTCTGAATTTGTACTACATCCATACACACATATGTAAATATATGTATATATATCTTTTGATGAAATTTTAATTTATGATGTTATTACACTCATATAGAGGAGTTTTATGCACTTTTAAAGTTTTAAAGTTACTTCTGGAAATGTGCTCTGGCTTTTATGCTACTTTATAGTAACAACTGCTACATTTGCATTTAAAATTAACCAATTAAATTATTATGCTACAAATTGATTTTTTAAAGTAAAACAATATAAAAAGCATGGCTTACAATTTTCACATGAGCTGTTAGTACAACCCAAACTTAATTTTAACAAATGGCTGTTTTCTTTTTTAAATAAACAAAACAGGAAAAATGGAGACTATCAATTACAGTTAATGGTATCATAAAAGCATAAACTTGATCTTGAGCATAATATTTACAAAAAAAGGAAAAATAATAACTCTCCCAAAGAACAAGCAGTTCTTGTTTCTTATTTGTTACTTTAATTAATCTTTTTTATTATATATGCATATAATAATGAATTGTTCCTTTCAACACCCATCAAAAGAGTAGTCATGTAAAACCATTCTGGAGAATTTCAAAGCGCGGTCCTGTTTCCACAGTTTGGAAGGCTCATGACTCTAAGTTAATAAATTATATTCATTTTATATTTTGTCTTTGCTGTTATAAGACACCATAAGGACTCTTAAACTTTTCCTTTCTTGCTTTTTCAGAAGAGTCTAGTCATTTAAAAAAATTGTCAGACTTTTATCAAGCATGTCTATAAAACTCATACCAGTTGGTAATAAACTTACACATTGGAGCAATATTCTAATCTCAGATGTCTGTGTCTGGCTTCCCATAGAGTTTTGGCTGAGAGAAATATCAAAAACCTCTAGACTCTTTATTTAATCAGGTAGTTCTGCCAGTCTCTGCAGTGCCTTTTCAGGTCAATATACATGTAACATGATATCCTCATTTCCTTTGAAATGTGTTCTGAATGGTTCTGTTTGAGGACACTTTCCCTTCGGGAAATATAAAGTGCATTCTCAATGATAATGAAAAAAAAATCTAGTGAAACGCTGAAGGTTTTGAATGTGTGCCAAAACTACATCAACTCATTTTTTATCATCTGATGCCCTTTATTGCCCTCAAGTTCATTTTAAAACTCTCCTCTTACCTTGGTAATGTCCTCTAGGCACTTAGAGAGGAATTCAGCTAATCTGCCATGACACAGTTGAGAAAATTCCCTTCTGATGCTCACCCCATCTCAGGCTCCCTTGCCATTTCAATGTCTTCCATTAAATGCCACAGTGGAAAATTCTGGAATTCAGATTAGTCTAGCTGAAGTAACAATTTTATCCACCAAGAGTTGCCTTGAAACTCTGAAGAATAATATAATGGAAAGATTTTGTGTGTCATTTTACTGCCACGATTCTAGGCAACCTTTTGGGTTCCGGGGAATCTTGATACTGATTTTTGGACTCATTGACCTGGATCTTTTGGTCTTACTGGTCTAGCAGTATTTGTGTTTGTGTTTTGACTTGAGAGATGCTGTTAAGTGGAAGTTAAAGCATGTTATTTAACTTTTCCAGTTATATTCCTTGTATATAACTGATGTGAAATCAACAAATAAGCAGACAGAAAGAAAAGACTAAAATGAAATGTAAAAAAACAGTCACAATTTCTCGCTAGGTGATGTTAATGACCTTCCCTCTCTTCTCCTATTCTCTTTTCTCAATTTTTTATAAAAAGAAGCAATATGTTTTTATAATCAATATAGTAAAACAAAAACCCACACACAAATTTTTTAAAGCACACTGCTTCAGTAAGGGGAGAACTTTGCTCTCTAGAGATAAATGCTGAGATATTTCTGGTTAATCTCTGCAATTTCCCCTCAGGATTGTTTAGAAAACAAAGAATAAAAATTAAAAGCAAGTGAACTTGTCTCGAATAAAATAGGTGAGGATATAGCAACTACATTCAATGCATGATTCTTTACCCCCCTGTTGTTTTTTTTTTTTAAGTTATAAAGGACATTATTGGAAAATAAGGAAAATTTGAATATAGGGTAAATATTAAATGATGGAATTGTACCAATGTTAATTTTATTGACTAGAATAACTGAATTATGTTTATGCAGGAAAATATTCTTGTTCTTTTGAAATAAAGGCTGAAGTATTCAGAAGTGAAGTTGTCAAGATATAAACTTACTCTTAAGTCACAAAAGAGAAGGAGAAAGATGCAGCAAAATGTTAATAATTGATGAATATGCATAATTGGTATACAGATATTAATTGTCCTTATTCTTACAACTTTCATATAAATTTAGAATTTCTCAAAATAGAAAATTGAGGGGGAAACACCAACATAATAAGATATTATATAGGATATAATTAAAAATATCCTTGCTACCAAGAAGAAAAGTAATAAGGCATTTTGCTTATATTTCTAAGCTAGACTTTCTATATTAAACAAGGTGGATTAGTTTATTAATCTACATAATAGAAAATTGAGGGGGAAACACCAACATAATAGGATACTATATAGGATATAATTTAAAATATCCTTGCTACCAAGAAGAAAAGTAATAAGGCATTTTGCTTAAATTTCTAGGATAGACTTTCTGTATTAATCAAGGTGGATTAATTTATTAATCTATATTAATCCAGGTGGAGAATAGTCTATTACCTTTACTTATTAGCTTTGTTACTTTCAAGTGCATCCCAGGACAGAATAGTTAAATAGAGGTTTATAAATTAATTCAAGTCACTGAATTTGAATATTTATGAAGGGTTACCTTTGAGCACTTTCAATTAAACAAAATAGTTTTTGGAGTGCAAACTCTGTTTTTTGCTAATGGACAGATAATTTCGGGGATTTAAATTCAAATTACATGCTCCTTACAACGTAGTTTAAATGTATATCTTCTGAAGTGATGTTTTGCTTTTTAATTGCCTAAAGGAAAATTGAGAAATAGGAAATAAAATTCGAGAAACATTTTTCTGAGACTCAATTTCAAGTAATGTGCATGTTGTTGTTTTTCCTTTCACCTCACATTTTGGATTTGGATGCAACATCCCCAAAATACCTGAGCTATATATTATAGCTCAAAGAACAGGCACAGCAATTCCAAAGCTCAGTAGGACCATCTTCCTGGTCATAAAGTAGACCAGTTGGGATTTTTCACATTATAAATCATATACAACATGAAACAAGTAGGCCATAAAATCGGTAAGTAGGTTTTAAAAAGTACTGAAGGGAAAGTAAGCTTCTCGAAACTATGAAAACTTTTGCAATGCTCAGAGCAAGTGAAAGCAGGATGACTTGCCGCTAGTCTCTAGGCTGCTGTAGGGTGGGGATGAGGGCTCCAGTGAAAGAAACACAGTCATTGTCTCCCTCTCCTCCCACAGAGTGCATTCTCTAGGCTCCCAAATCACTCAACAACTTCCCTTTCCTTGGCAGAAAAATCTGCATGGTTCACCCAGAGTTCTCCAGCGTCTGGTGCCAGATATCATCTAACCCTTGAGATAGGATGCAACCTCGATTGGTTTTCATTTTAGTATCCACCTTGATGCTCACACTAGGGGCTGGGAGTGACTTGGACCTAGTGGTTACTCCCATATTAACATCACTCACGGACTTGCTGTGTGGTCATCATGACTTGACCCCCATGCCATTTCTCCTTCCTTGGTTGTTCATGTTGGTGGAGTTGGACCCTCCCAAGTGTTATAAAGTAATTATTGAATTTCTTAATATAGTGAGGGTATTAGTCCATTTGCCTTGCTTTAAAATAATATTCGAGGCCGTATAAGCAGATATAATATTCGGCCTCGATTAATATTCGAATAATATTCGAGGCCGAATATTATTTGAGGCTGAATAACTCGAATAATATTCGACGCCGAATAACTCAGAAAGCAGAGTTAATTTGCTCACAGTTCTACAGGTTGTCCAAGCTTGGCAACAACATCTGCTTGGCTTCTGGTAAGAGCCTCAGGAAGCTTACAGTCATGGAGGAAGGTGAAGTGGGAAGCCAGTGTACCACATGGCAAGAGAGGGAGCAAGAGGCAGGGAGGAGGTCCCAGGCTTTTACAAACAACCATATCTCACGTGAACTCAGAGAGTGAGCACTCACTCATTACCCTGAGAGGATGGCACCAAGCCGCTCATGAGGGATCCACCCCCATGATGCAAACACCTCTCACCAGGCCCCACCTCCAGCACTGGGGATTGCATTTCAACGTGAGGCTTGCGGGGTCACAAACCTCCAACCCACATCAGTGGTCTTACTCCTCTTAGTTCGGTTTTTGTTGCTGTGGTTTTTAACATTGCAGTCGTTTATGTTGTTTTACCATATCTTCAGGTTATGTTATGGCTTTTATTTATTTGACTTTACTCCCTATTTTGAGAAAATCCATGCCAGCTCTTATATCAGGATCATGGGATACGTGAGTGGCAGGACTTCACATGATCTCTCAGAGGCCTTTTTCCTTGCTATTAATGAGCCATCAGCCTTGGAGGGGCTCAAATATTTAACTCCCTCCTTCTTCCGAATGAGTCAATTTCCCACCTCAGACTGTCAAAAATTTATTTCTTGAGGCTCAGTAATTATTTCCTTTATACTCTTATTTCTCTGAGGAAGCCTATCAGGAATTCTATGAACAAAAAACACCAGGAAGTCTAATAGTATCATTTATGAAATGAATAACCTTTTCAGCATGCTCATGAACAGCACAGAAAAATTACTGCCATAATTGTTCTTTAGAAAGGACAAAACTCTCAGGTATATTTGAAACAATGGACTTAGCAAGGTGAATGTTTTTAAGAGATTAAAAAAAAATCCTTTATCAAGGATGCTGTCTGCAATGAACTGGAAGTTAAACTTGGTTGCTTAGTTTCTTTCTTATGAGTTTAGAAAATAAGTACATTGGTATACTTCAGAAAATAAGTAAATTTGATTTTTTCCCTTTTGTCCACCAATTTTTGGGTTGCTGCCATGCTGATAGTGAAGATTCTGTGATATAGAAGCACTATTTTTCCAAAGAGAAATGAATTGGCTATCAGAATCAAAAGTACCTTGGGTAATTAAAATTTTACGAACATCGATCACCATTAAAGTATAATAGAATTAAACATGAAACTTCAGTGGATAATGCGGCCAGTCTGCTTAATCTCTAAGTAACAAATAAAATCATGACTATGAATAATTAAGATTTGCATTCATTTTTATTCCTTCAAGAAAGGAAGAAAACTCTCCCTGCCGTCTCCACAGTGTCTCAGTCTGATCACAGAAAAAGCACTTTAAATGTACTATGACTGTAAACACAAGAGAAAAACGAAGGCAGAATGTACTCATTTTTGTTCACGTCTTTTTCTCACTGTTCTTTTGGATGGTTTGTCTTTTTCTCATTGATTCATAAGTGATCATATACTCACTTGCAATCCAACTAGTCTAGATTGAGATGTTTTGTAAAAGTAACACAAAAACTAAATTTTGAAGAAGACAGTATGAAAAAGTATAAAGTTCTCATAATTAATTTTTACATTTATTTACTGTTGATGAAATTCTGATACATTGGCTTAAGTAACAGTATATTATTAAAAGTATTTTAAATAATTGTGTTAACATTTTTAAATGTGATTATTAGAAAATGTAGAATTACATATGTGTTTTGCATTATTTGTATTGGACAGCACTGTTCTAACCTTATAACAATTTTTGGCAGGCAGCAAATCCTTTTAGCTTTTATTTTTTGCTTTTTGTGGTTTGTCTTTGCTAATCTCTTTATGGTGTGTTTTGATGAGCAGAAGAGATTGATGTGCTTGCAAGCGTTAGGAAACTGTAGAGGGGCCAAAGAGAGAAGTGAATGAATCCTAGAAAATCTTTGGAAAAGCTGCTGATGGATTGGATGTGGCGAGCAATGAAGTGGAAAGAGTTCAGGATGACTTCCTGGGTTTCTAGCTGGACCCAGGTGGCATTTACTGTGCTGGGAAACTGAAAGAGGAATGAAGTTCAGAGGTGGAAACAAAATGTCCAAATTTTGACCTATTAAGTTTGATACATTCAAGGACACATTACTTTTACTTTATAATGGAAGTAATGGCTGCAGGTCTTAATTCTCCGTAATCATGATTTTCTTGTTACTTAGAGATCAAATAGGCTGACCATATTATCCATTGAAGTTTCATGTTACAAACTGGATAAATCAATCTGAAGTGCTTATATTCTAAATTCCCCACGAGGAAGAGTATGAGGCTTGTCTTTGTTAGCTATTGTGGTGTAAACGACAACCATAAAAATGTCTGTGGCTTATACCATAAATATTTATTTCCCATGCTCTTGCGGGAGAGTTGCAGATCAGCTGATCTAAGCTGAGCTAGGCTTCTTGGTGTGGATTTGCCTCTGATGTGTTCCAACCTATGTTTATTGTAGGGCTCAGGCTGAAGATACGCAGTTACAGAGGAACTTTTTTGAATAGCAGTCATTAATATGCATGAAAACATAAAGTACACATTGAGAGCATGCACAAGGAGAAACAGGCATTGCACCGTCAGTCTCGGTAGAACTGTATATAGTTGCTTTTACCCTTATTCCGTTGTTCAAAGCAAGACAATGGTCAAACCCAGTGTTGATGGGATTGGGCACTAAACTCTGCCCATTTTGATAGTTGGAATTAAAAGAGCAAGGGGTAAGGGTTGCAGGTGTATAAGGTGTAAAGAAGGGGAGGCAAAAAGAATTGTAAACAATGATTCAGTTTGACACAAGGTTTAACATTGTAAGATAAAAATAAGGGCTTTAAAATCCTATGTTTAATAAGGATTCTTGGGAGCAATTACATATTCCTAATAGCTGTTGTAATCTGACAGTGTATTAGGATAGATCTGAATTTGAAGAGGAAGAGTTGTATTGAGAATATATTAATCATCAATAGATAATGCAGACTGATGAGCTCACAGAATGACTGATGCTCCCGGAGCCACACTTTTCTTGCCACTGTATCATTAGCTTGACTAACAGGATAAGGGTAGTGAGCGTTTGAGGGTCTACATGACAGATTGCAATAAACACAGTTTTGCAATCAGGGGACCTTGCTTTGACTTTCTATCATGTTACTTACTAGTTTTTCTAATCGTTTTTAAGTCCTTTAACTTTCCTGGGCCTTAATTTCCTCATTTGTATAGTGAAGATGGAAATACCTGATTTACAGGGCTGTTGTGTGTATTAAGATGAAAGAATGTACATTAAGCACCTATATATTCACTCATATTGTTGTCTTTTGTTTCATCCCCTGTACCCTATAAATACTCTGTTCCTGTAACACTTTATTATATTTATTGGTTTACATCTTTCTTCTCATCCTTCTCAAACTACAATCCCCTTGAGGATAAATAGATCACATTTTCCATTGTAATACCTGGTAAAATAATTGGCACATAGTAGGCATTTAATATTTCTTTAAGACAAATGGAAGGAATACTCCACTTTTCTGTTACAGAAACTGGAAAACAAAGGAGGGCTATATTTTGTGGCTGCAGAATTTCTCCTGAATGACTGTATTATGAATTATTTTTCCATGTAATAAAACGACTTTTGAAGTCCCTGGCCCATATTATGAGCTTAGCTTTCTTTCTTTTTAATCTGAAGATTTTTAGAAGGAAGAACACATAACAGTAAGCCACTGTACCACTGACATCACAATATTACAATATCTTTAATTAGCAGATAGGTAGAGAGTTCCCTTTCAGTAAAGATAATTCTGATAGAAAAATCTAGTAAGTGCTTCAAGTTATAATGGCCAGAGAAGTTTCATTGCTTTGGTGAATTCTCAGAAGAGTAACTGAAAAATGACTATACCAGATAGTTACCCAGGAGCTGTTCCAAAATTTTTTTCTGTAGTGAATTTATCCTGGAAAATGTTTCTTCACTGTTAATCAAAATTGTCATTCTTAGCAAACTCATCTGTTTCTTGGTCATTGTATGATACAGGCCTGATGTTCACTATGATGCTATTCATTTATCTTAATGATAAAGATAAATTCTTATAATAAAAGTCAGTGTGGACTTCATAAACCTCAAACAATTTTGTGTTGCAAATAACACCATCAAGAATATGCAAAGACAACCCAGAATGGGAGAAAATATTTGCAAACTACGTATCTGATAAAGGAATTGTATCTTGAATATATAAAAAGTCAGACAACTCAATAATGAAAAAAAGTGCAATAAAAATGGGCAAAGAATCTGAATAGACATTTATCTAAGAAGATATAAAAATGGCTAATAAACACATGGAATGATACTCAACATCATTACTCATCAGAAAAATGTAAGTTAAAACCACAATATGATACCACTTTACACTGATTAGTATGGCTATAATAAAAAATATAGACAATACCAAGTGTTGGCAAGAATATCGAGAAATTGAAAACTCTCATGCATTGCTAGTGAAATGTGAAATGTTGCAGAAACTTTAGAAAACTAGTTTGGCAGTTCTTTGAAATGTTAAACATAGAGTTGCTACATGACCCAACTTGTAAATGCATATAGCAGTATTATCCATAATAACTGAAAATGGGAAACAACGCAAATGTCCATAATAAACACAACATGGTACACACATGCAATGAAATATTATTCAGTACTAAAAAAGGAATAAAGTACCGAAACATGCTATGACATGGATGAACTTTGAAGACATTATGCTGATGGGAAGAAGCCAGTCACAAAAGATCACATATATGAATCCATTTGTAAGAAATGCCCAGACTAGGCAAATCTATAGAGACAGAAAGTAGATCAGTGTTTGCCTGGGAGGAGGAAGAAAAACATGAGAAGTAACTGTTAATGGGGATAGGACATTTTTGTGTGTGTGTAATGACCTAGGAAACTTCTATGGTTTCAAGGCCACACTTAGCTGGAAGAAAGGCTGGAAATACAATCAGTCATTAGTTCAGCATCCACTTCTCACCTAAAACTCTGTGCTCTGGAAGAGACCAAAGGAGTTTTATCCACAACTGGCCATCCTACCAAAGTTTTACACTAAGTTTATCCCATCAACATCCTCACCAATCCCTGATGCTGGCAGAATATAATTTATTACCAATCCTATAGATAAAATGCTGCATCTCATCGGTTTTTTCTTTGTATATCCCTGGTTCTTATTCAGATAAGAAAGAACTATACAGTATATATTTTCTCAGAAACTGAGAAAAAGGAGGACAAGTAAAGATGATTTTGAATAATTTCAAGATGAGCAGATGAAGATGCTCACGTAAGTGCTCACATAAATGACATTGACTACTCAGCAAAACTGTGACAGAGTATCTGTGTCCTGTAGGCTCAGCAACAAGATGACATTTTATCTTGTCTGCTTCGTGGTAGAATGAAAACTTCTAAACACAGAAAGACCAGGAAGTAAAATGGCTAGCATGACATACTTGAGTTTGCTGCCTCTGCTGTGTATTGAAACAGGAAGCATTAGTGGTCTCAAAGATGGTAAATTTCATACAAGTTTTAACTGAGAATCAATTTTGTACTATCCACAGCTCAACTAAAAAAAAAAAAAAAATTCATCTTAGACAGAAAAGACCCCATCATATTTAATGACTAAGTAGCAATCAGACCTTCAAACAAAGCATTTTTGTTGCCACAAGGCTAATACTCCCCTAAATCATAGTTACTAATGCCCAAGGAACCCTCAAAAACAAAACGCTAACTATAGTACTCTTTGGCATGTAAGACCAAACCAATTTTCTGCTGTGGTGTTACACTCATTCATTAGGAGTGTATTTGGCTGCTTAAATACTATGCCATTTGTCAGTATCCGTAAATAACTGTTCATCACTGAGTTATTCACACATCATTGTGTGCAATTCTACATCATTCTCTTTTTCATTTCCCAATTGGCCATGTAGCAAAAATGTAACATTTCTTCAAATACCATGGAGATGTCAGTAATCGTTACAACATGGAATCATGAATCTGTTATTTTACTTCTGCAGCATACAACAATTAAAAAATAATGATGATGATTCCCTGAGAAACTTTAATTAGATTAGGTTGGCCAATATCCTAGACTTCTAATTACTATAATATCAATTAGAGTTGAATATGAGTGTTGCCTATGTTAAAAGAGACAAATGAACTTTTAGAATATATAGCACAATCATGAGGTCCTAATGGGATTGGATAAGAAAGTAACATGAAATTGAATGTCCCTGAACTTTTTATCTTGGGTTCACTGTGCCTGTTTTTCCATTTAAAAATAATTGTCTTATTGACAGATATTTAAATTCTGTTGGCAATTTTACGTCACTTTTAATTTCTTGTCCTGTAATTTCTTCTAAAGGGTAAGACTTTCCTTCTGTATTTTTCTTTTTTTATTGTGTGTATATCTTTATGTGATTTTTGTTTCAGGAATAGTTTTATACTGCCTCTTTTTAAAAAATGTATATTTTATTTTTTAGAGCAGTTTTTAGTTTACAAAAAAATTGAGTAAAACTACAGTGAATTCTCATTTATTCCCTCCCTCCTGCCAGGTTATCTTCCAAAGTGGCTGTGCCATTATGCATTCTCACCAGCAGTGAATGAGGATTCCTATTGCTTCGTATTTTCACTAGTATTGGATTATGTCAGTATTTTGAATTTTAGCCAGTCTAATGGGTGCCTAGTGGTATCTCAATGATGTTCTAATTCACAATGCTTCAATGACATATGATGTTGAACATCTTTTCATATGCTTATTTGTCATCTGTATATCTTCTTTGATAAAATGTCTGTTCAGGTATTTAGCTCATTTTGAAATTGGAATAGGGAGAGGAACGAATATGGCTGACTAGATGTGGCTGGAAAGAGCTTCTCCCACTGAGAGACCAGATCATCAAGAAGACTAGCACACTCTGGGGAGATCTTTGGAAGACAGACTTTGAGACTGAATGGTGAGAGGACTCAGACCCTGGGCTGAAAGAGAAGGAAATTGGGGTGCCTGCACAGGGTTGTAAAGCACCAGGATTTGTTCCTGGCCCCAACTGGCTTTTGGGGAAGGAGTGAGTTACATAGGTGTGAAATGGCCCACTCGCACCACAAACCTCCAGAATCCTAGCTGCAGGAGACCCAGTGGCACCCACGGACATTTGAGCTGGAAAGGAGAGCTGCTTGAAGGAATGGCAGGGAAAAGACTCTGGTCTGCACAGAACCCAGAGGGTTTGACACAGGAATGCTGGCAATGGAGCACATCTTCAAAGGCTTGCAATGCTCATGTAGGTGGCCTTGGCATTTGTTGAGTGTCAGACCTGAATTGAAAAGGGCTATCTTGCAATTAGGATGGGGCCAGTCTAATCTGAGTGCCCTGCTATCTGCTGGCTTTTCCCAGGGTCCCTGCCTAGCTGCAGCTGCTTGCAGCACAGCCTCAGATGCTTAACCGGGGCACATGCCAGTGGCCACTGCCATAGCTCTTTTGCTGACAGACTTTGCGTAACCATCAGAGAGCTTTGGCAGATGAGCTCCTGCCAGTGCATACCTGCCTACAGCCTCCTCTCACTGCTTTGCCAGTGTTCACTTGCCCACAGCCTCCCCACAACTGCTTTTCCAGCATGCGTGAGCACATAGATGCCATTACCCCACCAATGTTGTCACACATTCATCATGCATGCAAACCCTGAGCCCTGCTGCCACTGCCATGCACTTGTGAGCACAGATCCCACTGCCACCACCCCAGTGAAGTGCTTGTGGTGCACCTCCCATTAGACTGTTGTTGGCAGTGGACCAAAAACACCTTGGCACCTCCATCACAGCAGGTGTTTAACCTCAAGGGCTCATAAAAGAGAGAAATGGACCTGGTCCTATTACCAGAGGGCTAGGGCACACAGCCCAGGAGTGCTGAGCTGAGCCTTGGTTCTCTGAAATCATGCAGAAATGAAGCTAGTTGACTAAACTCATGTTATACCATAGTCAATCCCTCAAGGACATCAAAGAGTATAAAAGCAAAAAACCCAATCCAAAGGACAGCAGCTTCAAAGATTACAAGAACATCAGTCCACACAGATGCAAAAGGACCAACACAAGAACTTTGGCAACTCTAAAAGCCAGAGTGTCGTCTTACTTCCAAATGACTGCACTAGCTCCCCAGCAATGGTTCTTATCCAGACTAAAATGGCTGACATAGAATTCACAATCTAGATAATAATGAAGATCATAGAGATTCAGGGGAAAGTTAAGACCCAATCCAAGAAATCTAAGCAATCAAGTAATATTATACAAGAACTGAAAGATGAAATAGCCATTTTAGGAAATAACCAAACTGATCTGATAGAGATGAGAAACTCATTACTAGAACTTCATAATACAACCAGAAGTATTAACAGCAGAACAGAACAAGCAGGGGAAAGAATATCAGAGGTCAAAGACCAGTTCTTTCAATCAACTTAGACAAAAATAAAGAAAAAAAGGGAAAAAACCTCTGAGAAATATGGGATTATATAAAGAGAATAAACTTACAACTTACTGGCATTCCTGAAAGAGGGAGAGAGAGCAGGCCACTTGGAAAACATATTTGAGGATATTGTACATGAAAACTTCTCCAACCTTTTTAGAGAGGTCAATATTCAACTAATGTGCTAAACACCCCATTTAAAAGGCATGGAGTGGCAAGCTGGATAAAGAACCAAGACCCAACTGTATGCCATATTCAAGAAACACATCTCATATACTATGACACCCATAGGCTCAAAGTGAAAGAATGGAGAAAGATCTGTTAAGCAAATGGAAAACAAAAGAGAGTAGGGGTTGGTACTGTTATTTCAGACCAAACAGACTTTAAACCAACAAAGATCAAAAAGTACAAAGAAGGGCATTACATAATGGTAAAGTGTTCAACTCAAAGGCTTAACTATCCTAAGTATATATGCACCTAACACTGGAACACCCAGATTTATAAAACAAGTTCTTAGAGACCTACAAAGAGACTTAGATAAGCACACAATAATAGTGGGAGATTCAACACCCCACTGACCATACTATACATATCATCAAGGCAGAAAACAAACAAAGATATTTGAGATCTAAAATTGACATTTGAGCAAATGGACCTAACAGACATCCATGGAACAGTCCACTCAACAACAACAGAATATCTATTCTTCTAATATGCACATGCCACATACTCTAAAATCAACCACACGTTTGGTCATAAAGCAATTCACAGCAAATTAAGAAAATGAAATTTTATCAACCACACTCTTTGATAACAGCACAGTAGAAATAGAAATTGTTACCAAGAAGAACTCTCAAAAACATATAATTTCATGGAAATCAACCAACAATCTGTTCTTGAGTGACATTTGGGTATACAATGAAATTAAGGCAGAAATCAAGACATTCTTAGAAATTAATGTAAACAAGGATACAATATACCAGAATTTCTGGGACACAGCTAAAGCAGTGTTAAGATGAAAGCTTACAGTGCTAAACATCCACATGAAAAAGATAGAAAGCTCTCTAATTAACAAGCTAACATCACACCTAGAGGATGTAGTAAAGAGCAAACAAACCCACACGCTAGTAGAAGAAAATAAATAACCAAAATCAGAGTTGAACTGAATGAAATGGAGATGCAAAATAATACCAAAAAAAATCAATTAGACTAAAAGCTGGTTCTTTTAAAGAATACATGCGATTGATGGACCACTAGCTAGATTAATAAACAAAAACAGAGAGAAAATCCAAATAAACACAAGCAGAAATGACAAAGGGATATTAGCATTGATCCCACAGAAATACAAAAAACCCTAGAGACTACTACAAACACCTATATGCACATAAACTAGAAAATCTAGAAGAAATGGATAAATTCCTGGAAACATACAAGCTCCCAAGATTGAACCAGGAGGAAATTGACACCCTGAATAGAGCAGTAATGAGTTCTGAAATTGAAGCAGTAATTAAAAACCTACCAACCAGAAAAGCCCTGGACCTGATGAATTTACAGCCAAATTCTACAGACACATCAAGAAGAGCTGGTTCCAATCCTACTGCAACTATTCCAAAAAATAGAGGACAAGGAATTGCTTCCTAATTCATAAGGCCAGCATCATTCTGATAATCTGGCAGAGACATAACAAAAAAAAAAAGAAAATTTCTGGAAAATATGCCTGGTGAATGTAGATGCAAAGATCCTGAACAAAATGCTAGCAAAACTTAATCCAGCAGCACAGCAAAAATTAATTCACCACAATCAAGTAGGCTTTATACGTACAATGCAAGGTTAGTTCAACATACACAAATCAATAAATGTGATTCATAAAAAAAGAAAAGCAAAAATCGTGTGATCATATCAATTGATGTAGAAAAGACATTCAATGAAATTCAGCATACATTCATGTTAAAAACACTCAACAAACTAAACGTCAAAGGAACATACCTCATAATAATAACAGCCATCTATGACAAACCCACAGCCAGCATCATACTGACTAGGCAAAAGCTAGAGGCATTCTTCTTGAGAACCAGAAAAAGACAATGATGCCTACTTTCACCAGTCCTATTCAACATAATTCTGGAAGTTCTAGCCAGGATAGCAAGGCAAGAGAAAGAAAGAAAAGGCCTCCAAATAGGAAGAGAAGGAGTCAAACTACCTCACTTGCAGATGATATGATTCTATACATAGGAAACCCCAAAAACTCTATCCAAAGGTTTCTAGAATTGATAAACAACTTTAGCAAAGTTTCAGGTACAAACTCAAGGTACTAAAAAGCACTTCTGTACACTAATAACATCAAAAGAATGCAATACCATTCACAATGGCCACAAAAAAATAAAATAAAATACCTAGGAATACAGCTAATCAGGGAGGTGAACAGTGTCTAAAATGAGAATTACAGAACACTACTGAAATAAATTAGAGATGACACAAGCAAATGGAAAAACATTCCATGCTCATAGTTTAAAAAAATCAATATTGTTAAAATAGCCATACTCCGCAAAGCAACTTACATATTCTACAGTATTCCTATCAAACTACCAACAACATTTTTCACAGAACTAAAAAAAAAAAAAAAAACTATTCTAAAATTCACAAGGAACCAAAAAAGAGCCCAAATAGCTAAGCAATCTTAAGCAAAAAGAACAAAGCCAGAGGTACCACACTACTCAACTTCAAATCATTCTATAAGGATATAGTTACCAGAACACCATGGTATTTGTACAAGAACAGACACACAGTCCAATGGAACAGCACACAGAACCCAAAAGTAATGCTGCGTACCTACAATCATCTGATATTTAACACAGTCCACAATAAAAAGCAATTTGGAAAGGACTCCCTATTCAATAATGCTGGGATACCTGGATAGCCGTATACAGTAGATTGAAATTAGACCACTTTCTTTCACCATATACAAAAATCAACTCAAGATGAATTAAAAACTTAAGTGAGAACCTAAAACTATAAAAACTGTAGGAAAAACCTCCTAGGAAACACCATTCTGGACATAGGTCCTGGCATAGGTCCTGGCAAAGATTTCATGATGAAGATTCCAAAAGCAACTGCAACAAAACAACAATGGACAAGTGGGACATAATTAGGTTAAAGAGCTTCTGCACAAAAAGAAGCTATCAACAGAGTAAACAGCCTACAGAATGGGAGAAAATATTTGCAGACTGCATCTGACAAAAGTCTAATATGCAGAATTTATAAGAAACTTAAACAAAACAACAAGCAAATAACAAAAAATCTCATTAAAAAATGGGCAAATGATATGAACAGACACCTCTCAAAAGAAGCCAACAAACATATGAAAAAAAATGCTCAAGATCACTTGAGGAAGGCAAATCAAAACCACAATGAGATACCATCTCACACTGGTTAGAAAGGCTGTTATTAAAAAGTGAAAAAAATAACAGATGCTGGTGAAATTGTGGCGAAAAGAAGTGCTTATACACTGCCAGTAGTAGTGCAAGTTAGTTTAGCCACTGTGGATATAAATTAGCCACTCTGGCTAAAGTAATTTGTTATTAGTTTTGAGGTTTCTCTAAGAATTTAAAACACAACTACCATTTGACTCAGTAATCCCGTTACTGGGTATATACCCAAAGGAATATAAATCACTCTATCATAAAGACACATGCATCATGTATTTATTGCAGCACTGTTCACAATAAAAGAGACATGGAATCAACCTAAATGACTCAACAGTGGACTAGATAAAGAAAATGTGATACACATGCATCATGGAATACTATGTAGCCATAAAACAGAATGAGATCATGTCCTTTGCAGCAACAAGGATGCAGCAGGAGGCCATTATCCTAAGGGAATTAACACAGGAAGAGAAAACCAAGTACTGCATATTTTCATAACACAAAGAGGGGAACAACAGACACCAGGTCCTACTTGAGGATAGAGGGTGGGAGGAAGGTGAGGATAAAAAATCTACCTCTCAGGTACTATGCTTATTACCTGGGTAATGAAATAATTTGTATACTACACCATAGCAACGTGCAACTTAACCATATAATAAACCTGCATATGTATCCCCTGAACTTAAAATAAAAGTTGGAAGGAAAAATAAATAACTTAATTGCTGCTTATCTTATTGCTGAGTTTTAAGAGTTCTTTGTATATTGTGTATACAAGTCCTTTATGTGGTATGTGCTTTGCAAATATTTTTTCCAAGTCTGTGACATGTCTTCATTCTCTTAACTACGTCTTTCATAAAGCAGAAATGCTTAATTCTAATGAAGTTTTACATATCACTTTATTCTTTCATGGGTATTGCTTTCTGTGTTGTAGCTAAAAAAATCATAACTAAAGCCTGGTAAGCTAGGTTTTATGTTTTCTTCCAGTAGTTTTATAGTTTTAAACTTTACACTTAGATCTATGATCTGTTTTGGTTGAATTTTTTGGAAGGTAAAAGGTCATGTCTATATTCATCTTTTTTTGCATGTAGCTGTCAAGTTGTGTCAGCACTATAACTGTAAAGATGATCCTTCATTGAATTGCCTTTGCTCCTCTGTCAAAGCTTACTTGACTCTATTCATCTGGGTCCATTTCTGGGCTTTCTGTTCTATTCCACTGATTGATTTGGCTGTTCTTTTGCTGATAGTGCAGTGTCTTGATTACTCTAGTTGTATACCAAGTCTTGAAGTTGGGTAGTGTCAGCCCTCTGGCTTTGTTGTTCTTCTTAAATATTGTGTTGAAATATTACATTGGCTATTTTAAGTCTTTTGTCTTCCCTATCAACTTACAATCCATTTGTTGATATCTACAAATTAACAAGCCGTGATTTTAACTGGTTAACTCTTTTTTTAAAATGTTTTATTTTCTGATCCTTGTGATTCAATTGTCTTCTTTTTATTTCTACAGGCATAGTAAGTTACAGACTTTTAATTTTTTTCTTTTGTTGCTACACTGACATAAAAAACAAACACCCATATACATCCTTTTCTAAAATATTTGCGACTCATTTAAGGGGCTTGAGCTTTTCATAGTTCTACTAATAAATTTTGAAAGCTCCTTCTTACCTTGTTCAAGCTGATCGTGAAAGCTTTTCAGGCATGATTCATTTGTTTCGAAGAGCTGAGGAATGTGTAAACCTGACAAGAGTCAGAAATAGCTGCTTATCAATGTGAGATTATACTAATGAATTTCCTCTATAATGTTGTCTCGCTAAGCCATTTATGTTGAAAAATTTCTCAGTCCAAGATTTCTCTCTGCCTATATTGTCCCTGTAACCCTCTATGGAGCATGACCATAGGTCTCTTATACATAGATAAATGTGGAAGTTTTTAGCCCCCACAGGCATTGTTGACACTGCAGGATGCCTTTTTCAAAGAGTGCCCTGCTTGGTTGCATAATGAGATTCAGGTGGACCTGTAGTCAGTAAAATATTCACCAAAAAAGTATTTTAAATTAAAACTACAAGACTTGTATTAGGCCTTATATCGGGGCGTATTCACAGCATAGCATGAAGTGGCACTCACAAATCTTGCAGACTCTGTGTGATGGCAAAATAAAACATATCCTTTAAAAATAAAACTCTGACTCAGGATCTGCATATTCCCTGTCCACGTGTGTGCGTGTGCATGCATGCATGAGCACATATACATACTCCTTTTTTTTTTTTTTTTGGATACAGGGTCTCGCTCTGTTGCCTAGGCTGGAGTGTAGTGCCATGACCATAGCTCACTGCAGCCCAGACCTCCTGAGCTTAAGTGATCCTACTGTCTCAGCCTTCTGAGTAGCTGGGACTACAGGTGTGAGCCACTGTGCCTGGCTAATATTTTACAATTTTTGTTTTGTAGAAATGGGTCTCATCATGTTTCCCAGGCTAGTCTCCCAGGCTCAAGCAATCCTCCCACCTCGACCTCCCAAAGTGCTGGGATTACAGACATGAGCCACCACACCCAGTCATATGTGGGCACTCTAAAATCTCCCAACTCCCAAGGGCAGAGACCTTATAGTTCCTGTTCATCATATACAAATGAATGAATGAGTGGCTCATGGGTGAATGAATGATTACCTGAATGAAGAGATCTATACACTTTTCTATTTTAATTCTAAAGCCAATATTGGAGAATCTCTATTATTCCATGAGTTTTTTCAAAGCAAGGATTGTGCTGTCCTGCTCTCTATACCTCTAGCTCCCAGCACAGTGCCCAAAGCATAGCACCCAATAAACCTTTTTAACATTAATAAATAAATAAACTGAGGGATCTTGATCAGTCTGGGCTCCTACTACATAATGCCATAGACCGAGTGGCTTATAAGCAACGGAAATTTCTTCTTCACAGTTTTGGAGGCTGGGAAGTCCAAGGTGAAGGGGCTGCTGGAAGATTTAGTGTCTGGTGAAGGCCCACTTCCTGGTTCCTAGAGCTGTCTTTTCACTGTGTCCTCACATGGCAGAAGGGGTGAGGGAACTCTCTGGAGTCTCATTTATATGGGCACTAATCCTATTTGTGAGATCTCCACCCTCATGATCTAATTGCCTCCCAAGAGCCCCATTTCTAATACCATTACATTAGTGATTAAATTTCAACATATGAATGGGGGGGCGGGGCATAAACATTCAGTTTATCACATGAGGCAGGGGTGGCCTCAAAGGGAAACTGATTTATCTCTCACTGCTGAAAAACTAATGGTGGCTCATGCCTGTAATCCTACCACTTTGGGAGGCTTGGGTGGGGGATCACTTGAGGTCAGGAGTTTAAGACCAGCCTCATCAGCATGGTGAAAATCTTTCTTTACTAAAAATATAGAAAATTAGCCAGGCTTGGTGGCAGGCACCTGTAATCCCAGCAACTCGGGAGGCTGAGACACAAAGATCGCTTGAACCTGGGAGGTGGAGGTTGCAGTTAGCCGAGATCCTGCCACTGCACTCCAGCCTGGGCAACAGGGCAATACTCCATCTCAACAAAACAAACCCCTAATAAGCAGCTAAAAAAGTGAATGCCTAAAGGAGCACAGGAAGAAAGATATGTTCCTAAAATGTCTTATGCATGTATGTGGGTGCAAGTATCTTGCTTTCATTGGCCCTCAGTGTAAATGAAACATTGGAAAAGTCCTCTTTTAAATGGTGTCGTTTATGCTACTGAAATCAGAGAAGCAGAAGCAGAAAGATATTTGAGGTCCAGAGTATGTGAGATAGAAAAGAGAAATGAAGTCAACTAGAGGATACCTTTATTAAATTAAGGTATGAGTATTGAAATTGAACCACAGTCAAGCTAATTTTAGGATGTTTTCTTTTAAGTAGATCTGATCCTGGGGAAAGGGCCAAAGAATAGGGAGCTGAGAGGAATTATAGGCCAGTGAACCGAAATAAACCAAATAAGTCTTTACAGTCTTTCCATGGTCCGTGGACATAGCAATGTGAGTGGCAGTATTTGATAATGCAATGTGGTGAAAAGATTTTAAACATTCTGTCAAGGTGCTTATGTAATGGTCAGCTTTCTGAGAATATCCCTAACTTTTTGCTGAATTTCATCTCGGAGCTTTGAAGACCCCTCGTAACTTTAGTAAAACCTTATTAGTCAACTGACAAAGCATCTTCCTTCTAATAGCCATAGCTATGAGTAACTCTACATTCCACCAACTGGAATCTTGGCATAACATCAGCCAGGCTGGTGCTGTTATACCAAAGCTAAAACAAACCAAAGTGAGTTCTGAGAGCATTTGGAGAGATGTATTTGAAGTCATAAAGCACAATGTTGCCAATAAGCTGTTATCTAAGATAACTAAGGGAATTTTTTTTTTCTTTGTTAGATGGAGTCTCACTCTGTCACCCAGGCTGGAGTACAGTGGCACGATCTTGGCTCACTGCAACCTCGCCTGGTTTCCAGTGATTCTCCTGCCTCAGCCTCCCAAGTAGCCGGGATTACAGATGAACGCCACCACGCCCAGCTAATTTTTATATTTTTTGGTAGAGATGGAGGTTTTACCATATTGGCCAGGCTGGTCTTGAACTCCTAACCTCAGGTGATCCATCTGCTTTGGCCTCCCATAGTGCTGGGATTACAGGAGTGAGCCACTGCGCCCGGCTGACTAAGGGAACTTTTTAAGGATTCATTGTGTTTAGGGCTTTTCCTTTGTAGAGTCATTGTCAAATCTTATTAGAAATAAGTATATCCTGGATAAGTATATCCTGGATATGACTGAGCCTTGAGGCACTGCTACTCTCTTTGGGATTATCTCCACTGCATCTATTACCATATTTAATCCTTCTTTTCTATTACTGTCCAAATGATAATTTTTCTCCTATCATTCCTCTTAAACTACTGGCAGTATCATTATGTTGCAACGGTACTTTCTCTATCCACAGAGATCATTTAAGTTAACTTTAAAATCCAGTTGTTAAGTAGTATAGAGAATGTTGATATATTTTCTTTTTTTTTTTTTACGTTTAGGGCTGGATATTCACATTGCTTTTTATTTTGTTTTAACTTCCAGGATACATGTGCAGGACATGCAGGTTTGTTACATAAGTAAATGTGTGCCATGGTGGTTTGCTGCACATATCTACCCGTCACCTAGATATTAAGCCCAGCATGCATTAGCTATTTATCCCGATGCTGTCCCTCCTCCCGTGCATCCCCTACCCTACCGGTAGGCCCCAGTGTGTGTTGTTCCGCTCCCTGTGTCCATGTGTTCTCATTGTTTGGCTCCCACTTTTATAATTGAGAACAACGTGGTGTTTGATTTTCTGTACCTGCATTAATTTGCTGAAGATAATGACTTCCAGCTCCATCATGTCCCTGCAGAGAACGTGATCTTTTTCCTTTTTATGGCTGCATAGTATTCCATGGTGTATATGGACCACATTTTCTTTATCCAGTTTATCATTGATGGGCATTTGGGTTGATTCTATGTCTTCGCTATTGAATATATCAATGAACATATGTTTTCATGTGTCTTACTAATAGAATGATTTATATTCCTTTGGGTATATACCCAGTAATGGGATATCTGGGTCAAATGGTATTTCTGGTTCTAGGTCTTTGAGGAATTGCCACACTGTCTTCCACAATGGTTGAACTAACTTAACATAATGGTTGAACCACCACCAGTGTAAAAGCGTTTCTATTTCTCTGCAACCATGCCAGCATCTGTTGTTTCTTGACTTTTTAATAATCACCCTTCTTAATGGTGTGAGGTGGTAGCTCATTGTGGTTTTGATTTGCATTTCTCTAATGATCAGTGGTATTGAGCTTTTTAAAAATTTGTTTATTGGCCACATAAATGTCTTCTTTTGAGAAGTATCTGTTCATGTCCTTTGCCCACTTTTTAATGTTTTTTTTTTTTTCCTGTAATTTGTTTAAGTTCTTCATAGATTCTGGATATTAGACCTTTGTCAGATGGATAGATTGCAAAAATTTCCTCCCATTCTGTAGGTTGTCCATTCTCTCTGATGATAGTTTCTTTTGCTGTGCAGAAGCTCTTTAGTTTAATTAGATCTGACTTGTTTATTTTAAAATTTCTGTGTGACTGAAGATTGTCACCATCATTTGTTGAATCCATTCACTTGTATTGTTCAATATGAACAAATACGTAATGTTATTTGCCTTTAATGCTTCCCAATTACTAAACCATAAAAAAGGAGATTACACTATGACATCATGCAAATTAATGTTTTCCTACTTAGAGAGATGCTTTATCTTAATTAAAACCAGATATTTTTATATCTGCAGATAATGCATTTACTTCCAATTTTGAATAGATTCTGTGAAATCAGGATTAATATGGGCCTAAATGCTTCGCCTATTTTATCTTTGTCTGGCTGTCAATTTCTATCTTTCCACGGTCTGTTCACTAAGCAAAGATTTTTGGAATTCTAATACAAAAGAAATTATATCCATAGAATTTGGGGATTTGGATATGAGAATGTATGAAGTTGCCATAATTAATACAGTTGTTATCTTTCATGTTATGCCTGATAATGTTTCTTCAATTCTCCCTTACCTATTTTCTGTATATTTTCTATTTCCTATATGTTTCCCACTTAAAATTCTTTCTTTGCTTAGAATTCTAATGAGTATCTTTTTTTTGAGAAATCTATACTTTATTTTAGTATAGAAACTTGTTTATTTCATTAAATTATAGAAATTATTTATATTTACATTTACCTTGTTCATATATTTTCTTATGTATTATATTCTGTGTCATAATTTCTGCTTCTTAAGAGTTTGTTGGGCCAGGCGTGGTGGCTCACACCTGGAATCCCAACACTTTGGGAGGCCGAAGCAGGTGGATCAGCTGAGGTCAGGAGTTCGAGACCAGCCTGATCAACATGGAGAAGCACTGTCTCTACTAAAAATACAAAATTAGCTGGGAGTGGTAGCACATGCCTGTAATCCCAGCTACTCGGGGGGCTGAGGCAGGAGAATCGCTTGAACCCGGGAGGCGGAAGTTGCAGTGAACTGAGATTATGCTGTTGCACTCCAGCCTGGGCAACATGAGCGAAACTCTGTCTCAAAACAAAACAAAACAAAAAAAAGAGTTTGTTGGAACACTTCGGTAGACTGTAGCAATATTCCTAAACAGCCAGCCAACATTTCACATCCTTTTCCAGCTAGAAAATTACCTATGAAAGACTGCAACGCTTGAGATAAATCTCTGCACTAGTAGCTATTTCATTTCAAAGTCCAAGCAGCTCAACCTTCCGCAGAAAAGTGATGGAGTTCTTCAGCTATAGAAACCCAAGGTAAATCTCTTGACCTTTTCAAAGTATAGTAATTGTCATTCCTTTTGGTAAGAAGTTCTTGAAAGTAGAAAACAACTTTCCATCTTTATGTGCAAAGTTTATTGAAACTAAAAGTAATTTTTCTTTCATTGAAGGTGTGTCTCTGTATTTGGGTGACCTTATTTGGCTGATACGTAGTCCTTCAAATGTGTAGCTTGATTTTATGAATTCAGTGTAGGGCCTGCATACTGAATGAGCCAGGCAAAGATAAAAGCAGTTTCTGAGTGGAAATGTGGCTTTTTTGTTGTTGTTGTTTGGTGCATAAAAATGTAGACTTTCAATGGCACTCTTAGAATATCTCCAGAAGACACGCAAGTGTTATGATTGATGGGTTAAATGATAGTTGCTTAACAGTACTACTCAAAGTGTGGTCCTCAGACCACCAGTCTCAGCATGTCCTGGGGGCTTGTTAAAAATGCATAATTTCAAGCCCTACACCAGACCTACTGAATCAGAATTTACTCATTACCAGGATCATTGGGTTATTTGTACGCACATGAAATTTTGGTTTAATCAACTTCCTGATTCAAAAGACAAAATTTCAGGCAAATCAAGGGGTAGATTTTGTGTAGGGTTAAACAAGCAATTTAAAAAGATAACAAAAGCTACAATTTGTTAGCGAAACCAAATCTATTTAAATGGTTAAACTCGTGTAAGAGAAAATAGGAAATTGTGATTGTGCATAAGAAGAATTTGCAGAAGCAAGTCCAATTTAAGAAGGCACTTACTGGTCCATCCAATGCCAGGACATTCAGATGAAAAAGGAAAGAACCTAGCAGGCCATGCAGAGGTCCCATTTATTTGTAGCACTTCAAGAACATTTTGAGGATTTTATTTTAAAATAATAATTTGTCATCACAACCTTTGGCCTCCAATGGATATAGCTTAAACTAAGCCCATCATTGTTTTACAGAACCCTCCAAAGAACACATAATTTACATATCAACTTCTATATGTACCAGGCACGGAGGAAGAAATGGGACTCTTTTCCCGTGTTATTGCAGGTTTTCTATCACTTCAGTATTTGGCCTGTGAATAGGCAGTGAGCCCATCTGATCCAGGCTTTAAACTATCAAATGATAGATCTCATGGTGGTGCTTTCTGATATAACACTTCAACGGAAGCATATTTTTTACCCATATGCTGCTTTTTTTTTTTTTTTTACCAATGCATTCTTTCCAGACATATTTCAAAATTGCACCTAGAGAAGAGAAACGTGGATTTTACTTTATAATTTTCTTACCAGAGGGAAGAATGAATTTTGATCCTAGTTACATAATCGGAGGCACCTAGTGCATCTCCTCCTAAGAAGATAAAGGGCAATCATTTCTGAAGCAAATTCAATCAATCATTATTTTATCACTAAGTTACTGGAGTCTTCTGTGTATCCTTCTTGCTCCAGTGCAACATTGTAGAATGAAAGGTGACTTCCTGATAATAAAGAATTATTTGCATTTTACTAATCTCATTTGTTTGTTAACCTAATACAGTTCTGGCTTGTAAAACAGGAGAAATGTGTTAGATATGGTTATTGAAACTTTCATGAAACCAGGTGAATCCTGATCCAAATTCTGTATGAACTGATCTTTTTCTTTTTTTTTTTTTTGTTTTTTTTTTTTTTGAGACGGAGTCTCGCTCTGTCGCCCAGGCTGGAGTGCAGTGGCCGGATCTCAGCTCACTGCAAGCTCCACCTCCCGGGTTCTCGCCATTCTCCTGCCTCAGCCTCCCGAGTAGCTGGGACTACAGGCGCCCGCCACCTCGCCCGGCTAGTTTTTTGTATTTCTTAATAGAGACGGGGCTTCACCGTGTTAGCCAGGATGGTCTCGATCTCCTGACCTCGTGATCCGCCCGTCTCGGCCTCCCAAAGTGCTGGGATTACAGGCTTGAGCCACCGCGCCCAGCCTGAACTGATCTTTTTCTTAATCTGTTTTTGTCAAAGACAATGGTCACTACAAATTAGCCAACTTTTACTGAGAATGCACTTCTTCAACTTGGATTTAGCTTTAATTTTGAAAAAAAAAGGAGAAAAAAAGAAATTAGAAATGGTGAGATCTACAGTTCAACTCATTTTACAGACAAGCCAAATTATGCAAGAATTGCATAAATATTATGATTATGAGACTGATGCATTAATAATAAATACAAATCGAAAGATTCATCAATGGTTTCCTTTCCAGAAAAAAAAAATACTTCTTTTCTAGCATTTCTTAAGAGTGTGATAATGTCACATACATATTTTGAGGATCTCTGTGATTTCAGATATTCTACTCATTTTTTTTCTCTAAAATGGGTAGATTTTCTTACATGTTCTTTTGGAGTAAAGAAGAATGTTGTTTAGTAGCTTCCTGTAGAGTCATTTGAAGTCTATGGTCAGGTGGGGTGCAAGGCTCTGGAGGAGAAAGCTTCCCAAGTACCTGTTCTGCTTAATTTCTCTTTAACTACAAATGACAACATGATTGCAGTCAGGTCTCCCCTCTGGAGTTGGCCTTAAGCACAAGAGCATAAGATTCACAAGAGTAGGTCATACTTACTGCCCTTATTCAGCCTAGCATTCTAAAATTGACTATCAATAAAGGTAATTCTGGAAAATAATGTTTGACTGCATGAGCATCTCCTTTAATGGTAAGAAAAATTCTAAATCTACTAATTGTCTTCTCACATCATGAACTTGTCAATTTATGAGTTTATTTCAGTTGCTTTTATCTTTCTCTTCATGTTTAAACTCTATAACAACGTGTCCACCTTGCACTATGAAGTTCTATCCCAAATAATTATCTTAAAACTTTCCTCACTGATGATTGAAGAGATTTTCTCTTCGTTCTAGCATTCCAGAATGTGATGAACTAGCCATACCTCTCCCTAGTTTCTACTTTTACAATTCTAATAACATCAAAAATAGCCTCACTCTGTCTTTACCTTTGCAACTAAATTTCAAAACTTTTACATTTATCTTCATGGATACCCCCCTCCACACCTCTAATCATTTTACTTGTCCTTCGCTGGACTTTTTCCAGGTCAATTATGCTTTATCCATTACAAACTGATCTATTAGATCTTTGTTAGTTAACAGAAAAAGGAGGGAAAGCTGGCAGGAGGATCATTTGAACCCAGAAATTCAAGACCAGCCTGGGCAACATAGTGAGACCTCCATCTCTACAGAATTTTTTTTTTTTTTAATTTGCCAGGCAAAGTGGCATGTGCTTGTATTCCTAGCTACCAAGGAAGCTGAGGCGGGAGGATAGCTTGAGCCCAGAAATTCGAGGGTGCAGTGAGCCGTGGTCACACCACTGTACTCCAGAACCTGAACCTGTCTGAGAAAGAAAGAAGGAAGGAGGGAGGGAGGGAGGGAAACAGAGAGAGGGAAAGAGCGTGACAGAGGAAGGGAGGAAGGGAGGGAGGGAGGAAGGGAGGGAGGGAGGGAGGGAGGGAAACAGAGGGAAAGAGCGTGACAGAGGAAGGAAGGAAAGGAGGGAGGGAGGAAGGAAAAAGAAAAAGAGAAAGAAAGAAGAAGAGAAAGAAAGAGAAGAAAAGAAAGAAGAAAAATGAGAGAGAGCTTGGAAGTAAATAGGCCCATGGTTAATTTGGATCAATCAGTATTATATCTACTGAGCTTTACAAGTTTGGCATTGTTTGAGTATTCTGATATGTTTTAAATTCTCTTTTAGTTGAATGACATTTTCACATTATTGTACACTAGCATTTCCACAGTTAGGTGCCTCATGTTTTACCACCTGGTAATAACTTGTAAGTTGTTAATGTTGAGAATAACATTTGATAAAAGCTAAACTATTGCTTTTGGTGTTCCTCCAGTTAATTTGAATGTGTTTTTCAGATTTCTCTTGTGAAATTTTTTAAACATACTTTAACCAAAAATTTTTCATAGTCATATCATAGTATTGTTCATGTCTACATAAAATGTGAATATAGAATTTATTTTTCTTTAGAAAATTATTTCTCAGTAAGTTGATATTTCTCAATATGTCAATGGACTTTGTGACCTTGTGAGACTGCAGGATTATATTCATTCTGTAATCCCATAATTTTAAACATCTAACATCTGACTCAGTGTATGTTCTAAGTATGACTGTTCTAAAATGATGATTAGGTTAGGAGATATTATTGTGGTTTGTTCCCAAATAGTCATCATATTATTATCTTACACCATTGGTTTCTTTTTTGTTGCTGTTGTTGTTTAAATCATATGAGCCCACCGTAAGAATTAGGATGTGGGAAAAATGTATTTAGGTATTTATACTTGGTCATATTTTATGGAGCACAATAGCTATATTTAAACCTATTCTTTAGGATGGATTGTACTACTTGTATTAGTTCACTAGCCTTTTCAATGCTCAATGAAATGTTTTCATCATTTTTATTATTGTTGTTCATTCACAAAGCATGGTTTCATTTGTGGTTTCCTTCCTTGAAGGATTTATTAGCCTACATAAGCTTGGAGTTTTCCCCTAGATGCTCTCCACAATATTACTTAAAATATATTTAGAATAGAAGTGGTCTTAGAGCACAATCTCTAAGGAAACCCATTGTTTATATTTTTTTCTTGTAAAGATGTGACCCTTCATGTCCTACACATTTTATTTTATTACTTGTGCTTCCTTTTCCCTTGGGAGGTGGATTGGGGGGAGCGCAGGGAGTATGTCTTATTTTGTGTTTTCCGTAGTTCCTAACTAAGCACATCATAAATATTCATTGAATGGAATGTCAATTTTCTATAATGGTAAAACTGTTTGCTCCTACTTCCAATCCTATGGTGATTTAATTAAAACATAATAGCCTTGGTGTAAAACTTCCTCCAAGACATTTTGGAAGCTTAAACCAGCCATATTCTCAGTGTCTGTTTTTCCACATAAATATGTATCATCTCAAAGAAGTCTGTTCAATTAGTCAGGCATGATTTATGCTCAGGAAAACCACATAACCTTTTCTCAAATAGATTATGTTAGTGAAAGCGTTCAGTGATTCTGCCCTTTATTTTATATGTATGCAATTTTTACCAGCAGTCTTTATTGATGCTAGGCACTGAGAGGTCTATCATGGGATGCCTCTCCTTAGAGCATTTACAATTGGAAAGCATTCAGAATGCATGTGCACCTGATTGCAAAGTGCAATCAGGCACACGTTCTTTCCTTTGAAAGGCATACAAAAGTCAGTTGAGCACAGTAGTCAAAGCGTTTCCACAAAAGGTGGAAACAACCCAAATGTCCATTGCCAGATGAATGGATAAACAAATGGGGTACATCATGCAATGGAATATTATTCAGTCATAAAAAGGAATGAAATTCTGGCACATGCTACAACACAGATGAACCCAGAAAACATTATGCAAAGTGAGATAAGACATGAAATGACAAATATTATATGATTCCACTTACATGAACTACCCACAATAAGCAAATTCATAGAGCTAAATAGCACATGAAAGGATACCAGGGGCTTGTGGGAAGAGGGAATAGGGAGTTATTGCTTAATGGTTACAGAGTTTCTGCTTAGGGTGATGAAACTTTGGAAATAATGGTGATGGTTGCACAACACCATGAATATAATTAATGTCACTGAATTGTATACTTTAAAATAGTAAAAATGGAAAATACCATTCCACAAGTCTTACCACAAATTGAATAATGATGTAATATATAAAAAACCATCAACCATCATTGTGCATTTTAAATGTGCAAATTGCACAGTATATGAGTTATATCTCCATAAAGCTGTTTCAAAACAAAGTCAGTTGGAGGTTGAAGAGTAGGAGCATAAGACCCTTCAGTGCTCTTGCTGTCCTTTCCTTAAAAGAATAGATGGGAATAATACTAATATTAAATGAAAAGAAAAGTTGCTAACCTCATTATGAAAACCTACGGAGTCTGAGCACATTCTGGGAAATGTGTGGGAATCAATACCTGGATGGAATGCCATGATGCCCAATCAACATTTATGCATTTAAACACTAGCAAAATAAGTTTTCTATTGGAAAGACTTGTTAAATGTATTCTCTTTCACCCTCTATCTTGGCAGAGCTGGTTATATTTCCAGAATGCCTTTAGGTGTCTGTGATGGATCATTCCTGCCCTGTCCCCACACCCCTCATCTAGGAACTTTGCAAACTTCAAGGATTGCTTTTTGATCTGAAGGGCCCCCTGGTAGTCTGTGAGCTGTGTGGCTTTGCCAAGATTGCTAGCCTGCCAAGTCTTCGGCTTCCAAAAGACTAGCCAGGGCTTCCTCATCTGATGAAAGTACAGAAAAAGGCCATGTGCTTGGCGGACTTGGCCAATTCCCTCTGCTTCATAGAAAAAATAAATCTCTAAAGAAGTTCAAGGGAGAGCTACCATCTGGTCAGACTCCTGGCTTTCTCAATATGGCTGCCAACACCTACTCCCAAGTGTCAGGAGGGCTTCCTGTGCTGGACAGAGGCTGGCGTCGGTGTTCAGTGCCAATTTGCTAAAGTCAGATGGGAGGCTGATGAGGTGGGGATTGTCAGACTGGTTTCAAACTGCAGTCTTGTCACCGCCACTGGCACATTCACAGAAGGGTCAACATTTCAGCAATAAAAGTTGGAGCAATTTCATAGCTGGCCCTGTCATTGCAGACTATCTGTTAATTTCTTGAAGAACCTGTGAGACATCCAACTAAAAACCTACCCAATAACTACAGCACTGTGCATCCTAGATGACTCAAAGGCAGCGCCATTGGAAAAAGCTGCAGAACTGTTTTTATAGCGCAGACACTTTATTTGCAGCTAATTTGGCCTGCTTCCTGCACACTCAGATCTTCAGTTCTAAAAGCCAAGCCAGTTTTCCTTTTGTTCAGGACTGTTCATGCTACAAAAGTTCACATCTAGTATGAAACTTTTCTTTGAGAGAAAATGGTGATCTGAAACTTGTGCACTGATTGCATTATTAGATTAGCCTTGAAGATCCGGTTGGTGTAAACATTAATCATGTTTACTCATTGATGTTTCATCTTTAGTATCTGAAATTAGTAGTAGTAACAATAAATGTCGAAATATTGACCTATACTCATATTTCATATTTTTATGAAGATTGGAAGTCACTGATAGGGAATGCAAAGTTTGAACCAAAAAGGTCAGTATCACTTTTTGGGACTCCACGAGAGAATATTTAATATTTTTTATTATTGTCCTTTAGGTTTATAAGCAAAGCCAGTACATGAATATTTTTCTTCCCTAACTAAAGACTCTCTTCTGTAAGTTCCCCAGGGAAGCAAAATATCCGTATGCAGCTGTCCTTCCAACCAAATTCTTCAGCACCGCACGCCACAAACCAAGCCTCAAGATCAAACCCATCCATGAGTGATTTCTTATAGCTGGGCTGTACTGCTGTCCCTTCAAATTCAACATAGTCACCTTTCCTTGGCTTTTTCTCTCTCTGTCTTTTAACATATGGCTAGTAGTATTCATCCCCCTTCAAAAGCTGGGATTCCCTAAGACACTCCCTATTCCTTCCCCCTCTCCATCTAGTTTGGCATCAGGTCCTGTGGGTCTTGTCCTTGTTCCGTGTTTCTCATGGTTACAGTGCCCCTTATTCTACCACATGGATGACCACAAAATTCTATTCCTTCCCATCATATTTTTTACCTATACATACTGTCTTACTGAGCGTTCCCAAAAGTTGCTTTTACTACGTCAACTATAACACTTTAAAAGGAAAAGAAAGGAAAGGAAAGGAGAGGAGGGGAGGGGAGGGGAGGAAAGGAGAGGAGAGGAGAGGAGAAGAGAAAAGGGGAAGGAAAAGAGAAAGAATTCCCTATTGCCCTGGGTATCCTATAGAATAAAATGAAAATATACAGATGTGTTCTTCAAATCCATTATGCATGCACCTCTTTGCTACCCACCATCTCCCTTGCCAAAAAGACCAAGAAGGCATCCTTTCCACTAAGTTGCTCCATTTCTCTGGTTATCACCTTTCTGAAACAAATAAACAAACAAACATACAAACAAACCTTTCTTGGCCATCCCAAACCACTGTCTTCATGCCTCTAAGACCTTGTAGATTTCACTCAAAGTATAGCCTTTTGGAAGTTATGATACATTTGATTCTTCTTTGTTTTATTCTGATACTGTTTACATTTGTATTTGTGTGACCTGCATCCCCAGCTAGATATTGAATTGCCTGAGAGGGTGTCTAGATCCTGGCATCCTCAATGGCGAATACACTGCTCTCTATTCATATTGATCAACATTTTCATTAGATCTGTGATGTGCTTACTGGTTATCGTGCTAGGCCTGAGGATGCTGCGAGTTAATAAGACATTCTCTACTCTCCTTGAAGTTATAACTTATCGAGGAAGAAAGGTATGGATTGTTAAAGCTGCAGGATGTGTAAGTAATGAAGTTTGCAGTGCTACACAAATGTACTTTACCACGTGACTGTCTTAGGCTATCCCTGCTGCTCTAACATAATAGTCGGGACTGGGTAATTTATAAGCAACAGGAATTTATTGCTCACAGTTCTGGAGGCTGAGAAGTCCAAAATCGCAGTGCCTACAGATTCAGTGTCTAGCAACGGCCTTTTCCTCATAAGTGGTGCTGTCTAGGTATCCTCACCTGGGAAGACATAAGAACAAAAAACTATCTCCTAAACTAGCTCCCCCTGCCCTTGTATGAGGCACTGATCCATAGTGAAGGTGGAGAACTCATGACTTAATCACTTCCCAAAGGCCCCATCCCTTAACTTCAACACAGTGGGGATTATGCTTCAACATGAATTTTGGAGGGGACACGCAATCAAACCACAGCAGTGACCAAACCCTGGTCAGGGCAGCCCAGGAGAACTTTATGAAGAAATGATATTTAAACTGAGACCTGGAAGGCGAACAGTAAGGAGTTAATAACTGGTGATATTTCTCTAATTAAAACACACACACACACACACACACACACACACACACACACACACACACACAGAATGAACTGACTTTAAAGAGCTTGACAAAAGTTCAGAGGGGAATTTAGAGGGTCTACCAATTTTTAGTTATGGCAGTTTCAATGCAAGTGAAGGACAATTAGTAAAACAAATAGTATGTTATTTGATTTACAGCTTCTCTAAAATCTTCCTCAATAAAAAAGATAATTGTGTGTTGGTCTTTCTATGGTGTAGATTTTGTTTTGTTTTGTTTTTAATTCTCTATACTGAAATAAGCAGCTCCAATTCAGCAGCTAGATTTGGAGACAGAATTGGAATCCTGACTGAAATAGACCAAAAAACAAAAACAAGAATTGAAGTAATGGAAGCAGGAACTTAGAGCAGGAGGCTAAACCAGGACCAGGGCTTGGAGAAATGAGAGTCGATAGACAAAGAGATAGGAGACTCCCACGGCTGAGCCCACAGTCAGGGCAGATGAAACCAGGCTGGTCTGTGAAACAAACTAACTGACTGATGGTTAAAAGGCAAAACAAATCTTTCTTGGAGGCATCTGCTTTAAACACCAGCTCTTATCCAAGTCTAACCATTTCTGTTGCTGCCGTCACCTTTATTTTCACCCAACATGTTTGTGAAGATGGCGTGAATTAATCAACATCAAAGTTCTTTGAGAATGTTAAGTTCTTCAGAGATAAAAGGAACTTTTATCTATCACCTTCTTTTGTGTGCCACAATACAGGCGTCTATTTTCTGTTCAAAGTGTATGTAAAAGCAATAATTAAGCATGGCCTCAACAGCAAAGTGCACAAATAAATGATTTACTAAAATTATATGAAGATTCATAAAGATATAAATAAGGGGGAAAAGATATTCACAGAATCTTTTGTTATGGCTATGTGAGAAGCCCATGACCATTGGAAGTAAAGTGTTTCTTGGTGCTTAGCAAAAATGTAGACAGGAATGAGGAGAAAGCCTTGGGGCAGACGCTAATACAAGACAAGATGATGCAGTCTCCCCAGTAACCAGTTTGCCTCTTATTGAATGTTTGCAAATGATTACACTGACTTGAGGGAAACTCCAAGTGAGTGACTGCAGACAGGCCACTGAGGAGCTCCTCTCCCTGTAGAGGTGATTTTAGATAGCAGGATACAGATAGATCTGGGAAGTGAAGCTTCTAGGATACCCTGAAAAGCACACCAGGGAATGTTACTTCCTCCTATTTTCTGAGATGGTATATAAGGCAATGCTTTATCAAAAGGAATTTAAGAATTGCAGAATCCTGTTTTCTTTCTTTCCTTCTTTCTCTTCCTTCCTTCCTTCTTTTTTTTTTTTGAGTCTTGCTGTGTCCCCCAGGCTGGAGTGCATTGGCGCGATCTCGGCTTACTGCAACCTCTGCCTCCTGGGTTCAAGCAGTTTTCCTGCCTCAGCCTCCTGAGGAGCTGGGATTACAGGAATGCACTGTTATGCCCAGTTAATTTTTGTATTTTTAGTAGAGATGGGGTTTCACCATGTTGGTCAGGCTGGTCTCGAACTCCTGACCTCATGATCTGCCGGCCTCGGCCTCCCAAAGTGCTGGGATTACAGGCATAAGCCACCATGCCTGGCCAGAACCCTGTTTTCAAATGAGATATATATGGAACTCACATAAAAGCAGGTAAGATGAGACATGCCCTGATTAGAGCTGGTGATTACAGACAACAATCAGCTCTTTCTTCAGCTGGACTCCATGATGGTGTCACTGCTCCTGGAGTCCTCTCCTAGCAAACATAGCACTTCCTGGGGGCTTAAACCCAGGTTAGTCTGTATCTTTCTGGAAGCCAGAGCACATTGCAAAGTCTGGGGTTGCATTCCCGTGGTCTATGGTGGATAAACTTAGCATGGGAAAAAAAAATTGTAGTATCTCAGAGGGGCAATATTAGAATGGTAGTCCTATCAGAACTGTGGATCAGAAGGGGCCAACCAGATTGAGTTTAGCAGAAAGTGAACACTGGAAGATGGGCCTGCTATAACTTTAGTTACCAGAAAGTAGGTTTTTGAACCTGGACCAAATTGAATTATAATTTACTGAGATTTTCCATGATAATTGAATTTCCATGCTTTCTTGTTAGGCATCTGAAATAGCTGTATTTTATATTTTGGGTTTTTTTGTACCTGTCATAATATCCCCAGATATAAGGATATGTATTCAGACCTTAATACAAAGACATAAAACATATCAGAATTCAAAATTAGGTATTATAGTAAGATTTAGCCAATAACTAGTAAGAATCTAACATAGAAAAAGAAGAGATAAAACTTTCATGTATTAGGAAGTTATTTTTAATGAAGAGCATTTTCTGTCTACTTGAATAAAGTAGTATAAATCAGTTGATCACAAATTATGAATGCTGATATTTGAAACATGTAAGTGTAAACTTAGACCACTAGAGTAGATGCTATCTTTTCATTATGCAAAACAAAACGTAATCGCAGTCGAGTGTTTCAATATGGAAAAAAAAATTGACTAAGGTTCTTTTTAGTCTCTGTCATTTTAATTAGTTTGGAAATAGGACCCAAAGTGACAATGTTTTATTCATTAATTTTTTTTCTATCTACTGTACATGGCAGATGCTCATGACTTTCTCCATGTAAAGTAGAATTTTAGGACAAAAAAGAGAGTGTACTCCTTTATTCTCATTGCTTTGGTATTTGTCATAAAGTCAGGTCTGGCTCTGGGTTTGGTGTACGGGATGCTGCATTCTTCTCTCTCCACCCCATTTCTCTCTCCAACAGAAGGTGGGGTTAGTTTAGGCACTATTATAGGTATTTTTGTTGTTGTTGTTGACAGAGTCTTGCTCTGTTGCCCAGGCTGGAGTACAGTGGTGCGATCTTGGGCTCACTGCCACCACTGCCTCCCGGACTCAACCAATCCTCCTGCCTCAGCCTCCCGAGCAGCTGAGCTCACAGGTGTATGCCATCACACCCGACTAATTTCTGTAATTTTAGTAGAGACGGGGTTTCACCACGTTGGCCAGGTTGGTCTTGAACTCCTGACCTCAAGTGATCCACCTGCCTCAGCTTCCCAAAGTGCTGGGACTACAGGCTTGAGCCGCCGTGTCCAACCTGTTATAGGTACTTTTATTCTAATTGGTTTATGACCCCCAAAGCCCTGCTGTAAAAACTCCAAGCCTCTGGGGAATCCTTGGGGACCAAGTCTGACCACATTGGAAACATTGAAAGCTGGCTTACCTGCTCTCTCAAGAGCCTTTTCAGTTTAGCAATTAGCTTCCCCTTCAGCCTCCACTCCAAAATAAACATACGTGAATAGACATGAGCCTAACCCACAAAAACTGACCTGGTACCATGGCCAGTTACACCATAGTCTGAAGCACAGCAGACCCTACCCTAAATCAGCAGAACCATAGTCAACCTGCAGACTTAGCCTGGGAATCAAAGTGCGGGGCTATATACCACTTTCTTTGTGGGTAGGTGACTACCCAGCATTATTGTAGCAATAACTGATCAATATAGTACTTTAACCCATCCTGCTCCATTTGTTCCTTCAAAGCAGGTCTGAACAAGGTAGTTTTCAATCAAAAAGTACTTTGGTTCAAACAAGCAGAAAGAATTGGTTGCAGTTACATCACTGAGAAGCACTTCTGTTGTCCTGATGGTTGTACTTAAAGCTAAAAAGGAATTCGTCAAAAGCCTTTCAGGCATTTTTCTCACAAAACGTAGGCTCAAGATTTTCACAGAAAATCAATAGATGAAGTAACTGACTAAAGCCATACTTAGGAGAAGATGCAAATCTAGCTCTTTACAGTGATCACAGTTTGGCTATTTTGTGTCCCTTCAGAGGGAGTGATCACATTTTCATCCTGACTATGTTCTGCCTGGGTCATTATTCTTTCTGTTCGATTCACAGAAAACATAGATTTCACTGCGACACAGGGGCATTTCACTGATGCAATGAGAAATTGCAATGTGTTATGGATTAATATGAAGCAAAAAGAAAGAAATCCTAGGTTTGTGACCTATTGCCATTGTTTACCAGGTTTCTTGCTTTGGGCTGGACACTCAGTCTATTCTTCGTGCTCGCATGTATAGTACCAGGGTGGCATCTGCTCCACCTACATCCCAGTGCTGGTGTGAGAATGCCATGCGATAATGCTATCAAGCTGCAAAGAGCTATACATCTGTTATTCCGGGGAGCAGATGGGAGGAAGCAATGCATCATAACATTGAAGGGCCTGGCTTTGAAGTCACACAGACCTGGGTTGCAGTTCCAACTCTATCATTTACTAGATGTGTGATCTTGATTAAGTTGTTTTTTTTTTCACCCTGAGCTACAGATACTCATAGAAAAGTTGGGTAATAGTCCCCATCTTAGAGCTGTTTGTACTACGTGAGCTACAGGTATTTCTAGGAAAGTTTTCACCTGAGCTACAGGTATTCCTAGAAAAGTTAGGTAATAGTGCCTATCTTAAGAGTTGTGTGTATTACATGAGGTCAGGAATGTCAAGCATTTAGCACAGTATCTGGCACAGAGTAAAGACTCCAGAATATGATAGGTGGTTTTATTCTTATGCATGGCTTTTCAACACTGGTCGATCGGTGTAGTGGCGAAGGACACCCTCTGCCTTTACGTTGTCCTTTGTACCAAGGAGATTGTCTAGAAATTGGCTGATATCTTTGACCCTTGGTCATAGAGTTGCTGAACACTCATTATCTTGTATTCCCTCCCTTCTGCTGTTGATGTCCAATGCTGCTTTGCAATAGTAACAACTCCAGACAAAAGTTTTTACCATTACCTTTCTTCTGTGTCTCCTCCACCGGCTAATATCTCCAGTGGCTCATTCTGCATGATAATATCTGGATTACACTGAATCTGGGAAGATCATCCTTGCCTCTTCACTAATAACTGTCCGAAATATAACCCTACATCATTTCTTATCTTTGCAGGTAGCAGCTAGGATGTGCTAGGATGTAGCTATCATTGGTTGATATGAAGGAAAACAAATCACTAGCAATGTGCTCTGTTTTCAAATGTAAGATTAAAAAGCATATTATTATTATTATTATTTTGTTTATCTGTTTTGTTGAGACAGAGTTTCACTCTGTCCCCCAGGCTGGAGTGCAGTGTCGCGATCTCGGCTCACTGCAACCTCCACCTCCTGGGTTCAAACGATTCTCCTGCCTCAGCTTCCCAGGTAGCAGGGATTACAGGTGTGCATCACTATGCCTGGCTAATGTTTGTATTTTTAGTAGAGGCAGGGTTTCACCATGTTGGCCAGGCTGGTCTCAAATTCCTGACCTCAAGTGATCTGCCCAGCTTGGCCTCCCAAACTGCTGGGATTCCAGGTGTGAGCCACAACACCCGGCCAAAAAACACATTATTGATTGGTATATGGAAATAAAGTTCATACTCCACAAACATGGGAAATCAGGGGCCATAACTTTTTCTTTTCACTGTCAGTAGAAAACACGTCATGGAAAGGTAGAGAATTAAAACATTCACGCCACTTATGAGCTAATGTGTTCATTTTATAAAGGAGTTGGCATCCCGTTAGATGTTACATGAAGTAAAATTTAATTAAAACATTTAAAAACATTTAGTTTCGTCTCAATTAAATATTATTCCATTCCTATGACAGAAAATTTAGAACAATAAAGTGATGCTGGAAGAACAACCTAAAGTCAAACATAGTCCTCCCACTTACAGATGATGACCATGTACATTGATGTATTTTCTTCAGTCTTTTTTCTCTTTATTTGTTATGTTTTAATTTATAAAAATTCTATACATTTATGGTGTATGACATGTTGTGATATATATACAAACCGTGGAACGGCTAAATCAAGTTAATTAACATATGCATGACCTCACAGGCTTACAATTTTTTTGTGGTGAGAATGCTTAAAATCTACTTTCTTAGTAATTTTCAAAAATACCATATGTTGCTTTTAACTGTAGTCACCATGTTGTACAATAGATCTCTTGGTGTACTTCTCCTAATTGAAATTTTGTATCCTTTTACCAGCATTTCCCCAATCTCCCACCCCCACTCCCCTGACCGCAGGTCCTGGTAACCACCACTTTCTTCTCTGTTTCTGTGAATTCAACTGCTTTATATTCTACATATAAGTGAGATCATATGGTATTTGTCATTGTGTGCCTAGCTTATTTCACTTAAGATAATGTCCTCCATGTTTATTCATGTCATTGCAAATGACAGGACCTCCTCCTTTTTTATGACTAAATAGTATTCCACTGTGTATCTAATTACATTTTCTTTATCCATTCATTGGTTGATGGACATTTAGGTGGGTTCCATATCTTGGCTATGTTTAATAGAGTTGCAAAAAACACGGGAGTGCAAGCAAGGCACAGTGGCTCACATCTGTAATCCCAGTGACTTTGGAGGCTGAGGTAGGAGGATTGCTTGAGGCCAGGAATTCAAGATTGATCAGCCTGGGAAACATAGCAAGGCTTCATCTCTAAAAACAAAACAAACAAACAAAAAAACAAAAAAACTAGGCACGCTGGCTTGCATCATTAGTCCCAGCTACTACAGAGGCTAAGCTGGGAGGATCTCTTGAGCTCAGGAGTTGGAGGCTTCAGTGAGCTGTGATTGCACCACTGCACTTCAGCCCGGATGACAGAGAGAGATCTCAACTCTTAAAAAACATAATGGGAGTTTAGATATCTCTTTGACATACTAATTTCATTTCCTCTCGATATATACCAAATCGTGTGATTGCTAGATCATATGGCAGTTTTATTTTTGTTTTTCTTTTTGAGGAACCCCAACACTGTTTTTCCATATGGCTGTACTAATTTCCAGTTGTTCTTCTGTGGACAGTTTTAACTAGATCATTTCCAAGTGTGTTTTTGTCCTTTTCTGCTGAAGGCTGGCTTATAGTAAAGACATGCGAATGTCACAAAGCTAGACCCCTTCCAGAGTCAAACTGAGTACTTAGCATCTTTGGCTTTAGGATTTTCCAAGCCTGTGAAAACTGGGCTTATTTTCCAAGGCATCTAGAAGGATTGCTTAAAGCACAATGCGGACAAACACTCACTGTCTTAAAAAACGTGCCTCTAAACCTCAACTACTTAGCTAAAAAGTTAAGAGACAAGTTTCAGCAAATTGACTTGTATAGTGTTATTCTCAGTTCTGCTAAAAAGATAATAATAAATTGCAATTGACAATAGTACAGGCACCTTATTTGGATTTGTTATTCTTAGTGGCTTCCATTGGGATTTACAAGATCCACACGAGCTCTGAAAAAGCTACAATTTCCTGTCTATTAAACCCCAAATGGAAAAATAACAAATACAATGAAAAACAGCAACCTAGTTGACAGATTCATATATATTAATCCCATCTCCATGGTTAAGAGATGGAAAATTATTATTGAATAAGACTCTTTCATCAAACCAAATATTTCCTAATGTGCCAAAGTACATAGCTGGCATTGCTTCTGCCTTACACATCTGCTTCTCTCTTTGAACTCTGATATTAATCTGAAGGTTGCATGCAGCTGCACAGTCCTAAGATAATTAGTTCTTTCCATTATATATTATGACTGATAGGGCAGACCTCAAAAACATTCAGAGCTTGGATTTGCATAAACGCCAGGCAGTTAGAAGACTTTTCCAAAATTCAAATCAATCTCCTAGAAAAACTTGTACAATTTCCAGATCCTTCCTGGAATCTTTATATTTCATCTCTCTTAGAATGTTTTCTCTTTTGCTCATCTCTCTACATTTTTGTATTTAATTGCTGGCAGGATTTCATTAACCTCTTTGGGATATTTCAGAGAAAACCAACCTGAAGTAGGTGACTCCAGCCTTTATAGGTATGCCAGCAAAGTGTAGAGCTAGTTTTTATACAGTGCTAAACATGGAGGATTTTGACATTTCCTCCAGAACTTCCAGATTTTGCAAACATCCGTAAAAGAGCGGTTTTACAGTTATCTCCCCACAAGAGATGAAACCGATCATCTTCAAAGGCACTGACAGTGCTTCATGTCATGTATTAGTATTTCTTTCCACAGTAGGGTAGTCATCCATAGAGTGGGTTTTAGGGCTTCTCAAAGAAAAAAGACTCTTGAGTTTTGTCCTTGATTTAGGTCAAATGCTTTGTGTCCCCTGAAGGAGAGAGGAGACCAAGAAGGAAGTGAGATGGAATCCTGACATCAGCGTGTCCAGGAGCTGGACTTGAGGTGAATAAAACATTCTAGAATGGAAGAGTATTTTAAGCAAATTGTAGTGTTCCCTTCCAATAAATATAAGCCAACTTGAACTGATCCAGCAGTACCACCCAGGCAGCCTTCATTTCCAAAACTCGGTTTCATGAACTTGGTTTTAAAAGGAAATTTCTGCTTTTCTGCAGTATTTGTATTTAATTTATGGCTAGTGAAAAGATATATCATGTCTTGGTTGTTAATCTTCCAGAAAGACAATCTTTCTCCTTTGAAATAAACAAATGAAATGGCAAAATGGCTGACCGTGGTGTGCAGGGACGATTCTCAGGTATGCTGATGGTTTGGAGTTCCTTTTTCTGTTTCCTGCATATCATCCTCATTAGAAATTCAGTAGATTCCACTCAGACAATAACTATCATAGCTCTCAAGCTTTCTGGTTCTATATATATATATATATATATATAATTTTTTATATGGAAAGTCACAGTATCTAAATATTTCTTGGCTTTTACAAAACCATATTTCATAATCTGGCCAAAACCCTACCAGTAGCCTTAACCCAGTAGGAAAATATGTTGTTTTTATTTGTTATTCTATGTGCTTCATTTCGTTAAGTTGGCAGGAGGCCTGAGGGGAAGTGCACACATGTTATGAGATGGCTGGTTTTTTGGTTGGTTGGTTTGTTTTTTTCTTGAGACAGACTCTCCCTCTGTCACCCAGGCTGGAGTGCTGTGGTACGATCTTGGCTCACTGCAACCTCTGCCTCCCAGGTTCAAACGATTCTCCTGCCTTAGCCTCCCGAGTAGGTGGGATTACAAGCACCCAGCCACCACATGTAGCTAATTTTTGTGGGTTTTTTTGTAGAGATGGGGTTTTGCCATGTTGACCAGGCTGGTCTCGAACTCCTAACCTCAAATGATTTTCCCAAAGTGCTGAGATTACAGGCATGAGCTACTGCATCCGGCCAGACCACTGTTTCTTAACTCGTTCTCTTCTTCGACTTCCATGGCTCCACGCTGGCCTGGTTTTCTTCCTGCTTTTCTGGATACTCTTCCTTTGTCTACACTGCTGGATGCTCCCCTCTTTGATACTTCTGTGTTAAAATTTCTCAGGCATTAGTCTTGAGTCTTCTTTTCTTCTTACTCTAGACTCTTTTTTGGAGTTAACAGTATTCATTTTCATAGCTCCCAGATTTATTCCTCAAGCCCAGATCTCTTTTTGGGGGGATCTGAAATCATATCCAAATGCCTATTAAAAATTTTAACTTGTCTATCTCTAATTCAGTGGGCTGAATTGAGCTCTGATCTTCAAACCTGCTCCCACTTCTTACTTCCCCATCTGTGAGAAGTAATTTTTTTGACACTAGTTTCATCTCCTGCCCTTAAATCTGAACAAGTTTGTTCAGAGTGATGCTGCACAGTTTCTGGGCCCAGCTTTTAAGAGGCTGGCACCTCCCACATGCTATCTCTTGGAGTGCTTGATATATATTATACCTAGAACCAGAATTTGTTACCTAGATATAAGATGATGCCATAACCAAATATCAAAACATAGCATCAGCTCTGAGACCAGGTGGCAGGTGGAAGCTGAAAGTGATTGTTGATTAGGATTTGAAGTTGAAAGACAGCAAGGGAAATGCTGCAGAAAAAATGACCTGTATTAGGCAGTGGTGAAAAGTGTAGCAAAACTGTCACCTGTAGAATATAGTAGAGAAAATGTCTAATAAGCTCATGGATCTGGCTAAGGAGATTTCCAGGTAAAATGTCAAAAGGGACATCTGGTTTCTTTTAGCTGTGTGTGATAAAATATAAGAAGAGAGAGATAAACTTAAATAAAAACCGGTTAAGCTTTCAATCTAAGTTTAGAGGAAATATAAAGAATACAGGACTTGCTGTGTTCAAAAATAAACTTTCTCACTGTCATTTTTACCCAGGAAAAAAATGTTCAAAGTGAAAATTGGCTCTAGGTCAAAGACCAAATCCAGGTCTCTATCAGTAAACCATGGTCTTAGGGCAAAGATTTCAAGAGTATAGCTTTAAGATTTTTTGTTAAGACTTCAGAAAAATTTAAGGTTGTACCTAGTAGGACTTCTGAGAATCAAAAGACCTGTGATTAAGAATCATAGATACTTTAGCTTAAATAACAGTGCTTTTAGGTGTTAAGAGCAGTATTCCACAGCAGTGTCACCAGCCACCCAAAGGCACACAAGGTCTGTCTTGGAAAGAAATGTGGGCATGACTTCTATTTAATGAAATTGACTATAAATTGATAAACAAGAAACCCACAAATGTTTTTAAAAAATTGTGTCAGTTAGGAATGAAATGGAAAGATAGTACAAAGTAAAAAGAGGGACTTAGAACTCCCGAATGTCCATAGAAAGGAAGCAGGCTGAGAAAAGTACTTAGCTGCAAGACAAATGATTTCTTATGGAAGATGAAGTATGACTTGGCAGCTAGGACTAAAAACCTAGAGGACAGAGCCAATAGCTCGGCAGGATAATTTCCATAGAATAGGAATTGCCCTCATCAGGAAACTGCAATGTGCGCTGTTGTGAATTGTAAACTTGCAAAGGACCAGTGACTGCTGCATGGCTGTGTTCCAGCCCTTTTGAATGGGACTATTACAATTAGGTTAAGCCTAGTTCACTGTTGTATGTTGAGTTTGTGGGGAACATGCCAGTCTTCAGACTGACAGGAATTATACCTAATGAGCCTCATCTACACCTGAACCTGATTTCAATGATAATGAGATCTTGGACTCTGAGTTGACGCCATAATGGCTTTAGATTTGGGGGAGCCTTGGGAAAGGATAAGAGTATTCTTCACATGGAAGGAGAGTAAATCATTTTTAGCCAGACAAACAAATGATACATATGGATGTAGAAATGGATGGTTATACCTGTTTATGATGATAAATGATATCCACAAATTCTTTGACTATTTTCCGACTGCATCTCAGTAGGCTTGATAATTAGAATATGGCAGAAATAATCATGTGGCAATTTTTAGGTCCAGGTTTTAAGAGATTGGAAGCTTCCACTTCCTGTTTCTCAAAATACTAAGTTTTGCAACCTGTCAGTTTATAAGGAAGGCCAGGGCACATGGGGAGGCCCACATGTGAAGAAACTGAGGTCACTGACCAAGAAGCCTGGGTTCCTTCTGACAGCCAGAACCGCTTTGCCAACCATGTAAGGGAATCATCTTGGAAAAAGATGGAGGTGACCCAATTTATGTCACTAGGGTTGAAATGAGCCATCCCCTTTTAGCCTTCAAACCCAAATTGCAAATGTGTAGGCAAAATAAGTGATTGTTGTCTTAAGCCACTAAATGTGAAGATGCTTTGTTATGGAGCAGTAGATTACCAAAACAACATCACAGCAATTGATACCATAATAAACATTACTCAAGACACTGGATGGAGTTCTTGACATCTTTCTCTTACTGCCTAAATTTATTTTGTTGCTTCAGTGCTTCATAGTTTTCCCTAGACTGCATCCACCAACTTTTAATGGTCTATTCGTAAGAGGGACCCAGCTTACATTCAGCTAGCCAATAGCCCAAATAAATGTCCTTATTCATATTCACTTATGTCTTATGAGAATTATTTGCAATATATATATCAAGAGTAAAATAACTGGGTTGTCAGGTGTATAGATATTTAAGCAAAGTAGATATTAACAAATTGTCTTCTAGAATTGTTGCATCAGTTACGGCTCCCGATGGCGATATACAAGCACTCTTTCTCTCAGTATCTTTACCAATACGTGTTACTATTCATCATTCTAATTTTGCCAACAATATGGACATAAAATGATAAGTGGATGTTTTAACTACTTATTTTTCTTATTATAATGTATTCTTGTTAACTATTCAGATTTCGTCTCTGATTTATGCTGATTCACATATTTTCAAGAAGCACTTTCTTCTCTTAAAATTTCCATATTTTTCTTATTAATTGTTAGGAGTTACATGTAAATTCTAGGTATTCATCTGGCTTTGGTCTTGGGAATGGAAAATAATGGTCAGTTGTTGTCTTCTAATTTTATATATCTATTCTTTTAGTAAATATAAATCCTTAATATGACACAGTTAAATTCATCAATATTTTGCCACCTGATGCTATGAAACCCTTTTGGCTTTTCATGTTTTTAAGAAGATCTTCTCCATTTTTAGGTTACAAGAACTTCTCTGTTTCCTCCTATTAGCTTTATGGCTTCAATTCTCATGTTTAGAAGCTTAAACTCTCTGGAATCCATTAACTTTGTTATGGTGAAAAAAGGACCCAGCTTTTTATTTATTTATTTATTTTCTCTAAAAAGTGCCAGTTCTCCCAGCACTACATATTAAACAGTGGAATCTTTCCTCATTTAATTTTAAAGCAATCTATCCATATTTCAGAAACATTTTAATTCTCTGTCCTGTTCTTCTGGTATATTAGAAGTTTCTTTTCCAGCACCATTGAGTGTTTATTATGTCCTTGTATTATCTATTCATGTTTGCTGGAGCAAGTACCTTTCCTTTGATATTCTTTTCCAAACTTAACTACCAGAGAGTCCAGTTTTGGGATTTTTTGTTAATCTATGTTGGTCCTTTATGAGCCTTTTAATCTCTAATTCTGGGAATGTCTCAATGTTCTTCCTAAAAAGATTTTCCTTTTCTATTATTTGTCTTTATTATACGGACATTTCTGTTTCTTTTTGCCATATCTCTTAGCTTTTATATTTTTCTCCTGTTTATGCCATCCTGAAGACTTCTAAGAGTTTTTCTACCTAGTATTTCTCCGCACTAATTCTCTCTTCTGCTTTAATTCTTTTGCCATTTATTCCCTCTGTTGGGTTTGTTATTTCAACTCTTGTATTTTCAAGTCAATAATTTTCCTTGATTTTTAAAAAATAGATGTTTAATCCTGTATTATGTAATTAGAATCTGCCCTTATTTCTTGGAGGATATTTATTTATCGTGCTTATTTTGAATGTTTCCCTACTGTATTGATGCTTCTCCATCTGGTAGAGGTTGTATAATTTTGTTACCTCTCTTTGATATAAGTTGTAGGTGTCAGATAGATTTTAGAGATAGATCTTAGGTATGTGATCTTAGCTAGGTCATTGTTTTTCTCTCTGAGGTCATATTCCTTAGAGGTGCCCTAGCAACTTCTTTGGGGAAAGGGACCATAATCCAGGTCTTAACATTTTCCCCTCCTGGAGCAGAAAGGAGGGTATTGCATGCCGGGGTGGAGAACTCCCTCACCTGTAGGAATACCCCCTCTATGAACCCCTGCCTTCATGGAAACACCCTTTCCCTCCACGCTGTTTGAGTTGATTATAAGAAATTTCCATGGCTGTCCAGTTTGCTGCATCTGTTGATAAATGCTGCTCCATGCAGCAGGGTTTAACAGTTGTAGCTGCTACTGCTTTTTTTATGCCTTTCTAGGATGACGGAGTAGGTAACAATGCATGCAGGCAGTTTTGAGCAAAAGAAGAGAATACAACTTGAAATCTCTCCCACAATCTATCCCTTGACCATGTTACCCTCTTCTCTCTTCCCCTGGGATTCCATTTCCTTTCCATGCCAGGTAACTGCATCCTGATGCCCTGATGATTTTGAGTTATCTTAAAATTATTTTTCAGGTACACATACGTGCCCCTCACTTTCATGACACCTACAGGGATGGGAGGAGATTAGGATCTTGTAGGCCTTGTTGGTTTGCTCTTCTCTCAATAATAAGCAGCTTATTTACTTACTATGGATTTGTAGAAATTATTCTTATATTACAAACACTAATTCTTTTTAACATATGCAAATATCTTTCATTAGCCTATATCTTTTATGTTTGTCTTTTATTATACCGGTATTTTAAATTTTGATGTAGTCAAATGTATCCATCAAATTATAATAATCAAATGTATCATTTACTTTTATGAATCAAATATTTTGAGCCTTGTCTAATGAATCCTTTTTAAGGTCTCTTTATTTTCTTATAATTTTTTGAAAGTTTTGTTTTCCTATTGAGATCTACCATGTAGAATTAACTTCTTTTTTTTTTTTTTTTGCATGGTAAGAGGAACTACTAAAAATTACTACAGCTTTGTAAGTTTTGACATGTGGTAGAAAAAATATAATCCATCATTATTGCTCTGTTGTTCCTGGCTCTTTATTCTGCGGCTTGAATTTTAAAATCAAGTTGCTACCTTTGTCCAGGTAGTATTTGAATTCGACTTGCATTGGATCCAAGATCAACCTATAGGAATCATGAACACTCCTTCACACCATCATAACTCATCACAAAATATAGTAGGTAGATACTATTTATGAGGGAAACAAGATTAAATACCTAGAAATAACCTAGCAAAATGTGTACAAGATTTTGATGAAAAAATATATGAAATATTATTAAAAACACAAAAATGGCCTGCACAAATATTGAGATGTAGTACATTCATAAACGAGAAGACTCAATATACCAAAGATTCCAGTTCTACTGAAATTAATCAGTGAATCCAGCTCAATCCTATTAAGTTTGAACAAATGAAAATATTCCTTAACAAACTTGTCTGGTTGTCCAAAATAGGATGAAATTATTTTTACCTCCTCTCACTGCAATGCCAAGAATTTAGCATGTTGTGCTCCTTCATCTTCTCTTCTATTTCCTAACCTCACCAACATCTTCACACCTTTAAAAAATGTTTTTTCTATGATTTATTACAAAACAACTCTCTTGTTTTGATTCTCTGTTATTCTAAATATCCCCTCTCTGATCTTCTTGGTTTCTATTCCTTTCATGTTACATTTTCTGTCCTTGTTTCTCTTCTATTTGTATTGTGTGTACTTTCACGGTTCTGTGATCTTTTCTGTGATCGTGACTCCCAAATTTGCCTTCATGTCAGGTTGTTCCCTTGAATTACAGGCTCACATGTCTACTTGCTGATAAGGCATGTTCATTTCTATATCCACCGGTGACTTAAAATAGTACTTCCCAAATGAAATTCATTTCTTTGCTTAAGAATCGGTTTCACTTACGTTTTCAATAAATGCAATTGCTGCCTATAAATACTTTTAAACCAAAGGGGGGTGTCAGACACCAGCAACATAATATATCTAAATAAAAATGTTGCTTTGCCCATGAGGATATTTCCCACTATAAGTTTTATTTGCACTTTTTCACAACTTCTTGTCAACTAATGCTCACACTATTCTTATTTGTCTTTGTGACTTTGAGCCCAGAAAACCCACTGTTCTTAATAAGTACACGGAGAATACAGGTTCTCAATAAGTTCACAGGTGTACCTGTATGACATTTTGTTGGCAATGAACTAATAAACACTTCATGATGTTATAGATTAGCTGAAGTCTGTTGGAAACATAAAATTTTAGACTATGGAGTCAACAAATATTACAGTATAAAGCTATTGTCTAAGTATCAGAAAACTTATAGTTATGCATGTTTGAAAAACAAAATTAAGGAAATGCATCTGTGTAAATACCAAACGCTTCTCATCTGTTTTCAATTCTGGCAATTCACCTGGATTTGTTGTTGTTGTTGTTGTTACAATTGCATATAAGGTTGACAACTGTCAGCAAATTATTAATTGTCCTTCCATCCCTTTCTTCTGTTTATGTCCACTCTCCCCATTGCAGTCTCAAAGCTTATATGATCACCTAACAGAAAGATGGGCTGTGGGCACTTCACCTGGCATGCTTGCAAGTCTTTGCTTGAACCATATGTCTGCCTTGGAGACAGAGAAAATTAAGAAATAGATGAAACTGATATCCCTGCTTAGAAGCAAAATAAGTAGAGAAAACTAACTGCAGAAACAACAATGAAGACTGACAGTTAAAATAAACTTTCTTTTCTCCATTTTACAGCTTGCCTCAGAAATCTTTCATTTGCAGTTATTTCTATTCTTTCAATTCTCAACATGAAATATCATCCAGGCCCATGCTCACCCACCAGTCTTATTTTCTATTAGTTGCTAACGGGAAATTTGGTGGACTGTGTGATCTGTACAACTATAGATAGTAAATCAGAAAACTTTAAAGGTGTGTTTTATAATAGAGAGAATCAGATTCAACCATGTAACAGGTGCATAACTTTGAGCAAATAACCTTCCTGAACTTTGGCTTCCTCGTTTATGAAATAAACAATATTGCATTTGCAGAGATGTGGTAACCACTGAATAAGCTCATGCACCTCAAATACTGAACACGCTGACTGAAGTACAAGCACTGCAAATGCAGTAGTTTAATAAGAAAGGCCAAGCCCAGCAGCAACAGACCAATCTGCCTATAAAAAGCAGCCATATTTCCACATTTGCACACTCCCATCCTTATCTGAGCCCTGAGTCATTCTTCCGTCACCCAGTGCTCTTCTGTACCATGATGGGCTTAGTTCACGCAGTCCCCTTGTCTCCACCACACTATTGGTTTTCCTGGTTCACCATCAGTCTCTGACCTCCTGACTTCCCACTGCTTGGTTTACTCCTTGGTATTTGTTCTCTTTTCTGAGCTGCACTCACTGAAAATCCAAGCGAATGTATCCTAATCCTTCCAGAACCACCTCAACTCCCTGTACTTGATCCTGAAGTGTCTAGTGTTGGATCAAAATGAAAATGTACTAATTACTTTGAAGGAATGCTTGGAGTAACATTAATAAGGTCATGTGACTCTAAAACTGGAAGTGTCTGCTGCAGTTCCCCAAAAGATGGAAGACTTCCCTTTATGATAAGTATCTTGAATACTTGGAATAAATAGCTCATCGGAATTTGAGATATTTCAGTGATAAGATTCTAACATAACAATATCTTCTAACAAATTTAATGCCAGATGAGTCCAGGAGATTAAAAAGCAATTTGATAAAGTGAAAGAGCTTGCTTCTTACCAAAATGAAGTCATCTGTATGTTATCCTATTAATACACCCTGCTGATAGATGTAAATTCATCAAAATTATTTTTGGGGGAAATAAACAACCTTACTTGAGACTACAGGCTCATCCTCCAACCTTCTATTTCTCTGCTCCCCTTTTCAGTGAAACTGCAGGAGAAGAGCTGTCTATACGTACTCTATCCACTGTCTTGTTTCTCACCTCAAATGCCCTTCAATCAAGTTCGCATTTTAACAATTTGATATAAACTGCTCTTTTCAAGGTCTCCAATGACCTCCATGTTGCCAAATACAAGGGCTGATTGCTAATCTTCATCATATTTAATGTTTCACTCCCTCCTTTCTTGGAAACACCTTGCTTCTCTTGACTTTCTCATGGCTATTCTCTCTTGTCTCTCCTCTGAATTTGCTGGCCATAAGCCAGTAATCTCTTTTCCTAATTTTTCCTCCTTTCTATCACCCTGAGCATCAGAGTTTAGATGTCTTGCCCTGATTTTCTCCTTTTCTCTATGTGTAACCCCTCTCCAGGGATCTCATCCACTCTCATGTCTTTAGTGACTCGCACCTGCTGATAACATTCAAACTTTAATGTCTCAGCACAAAACTCTTCTACATTCCAGACTCGTTTATCCTACTGCTTACTTGATACCTCTACTTGGTTGTCTAATAGGCATAAAAAAACTTAAACATGCCCCAGATCAATCTCTCAGTCTTCCCTATATCCATCTTTCAAATATGGTTTCCTTAGTCTTCCCCTCTATGCAAATGTCAGTTTCACTGTTCCAGTTGCTCAGGTTAACAGTCTTGGAGGAATCCTTGATGGCCTTTTTTTCTCTCTTATTCTACCTTCAATCCATCAACTAATCTTATAGGATCTATCTTCAATATAGATTTGGAATTTGAGCACCTCTTACCAACAGTACTGTCACTATGGTCTAAGCCATCAACCTTTCTTGCCTGGTTTAGCAGTAGCCTCCCACCTGGTTTAAAGCGGTAACCTCCCATCTGCTCTATATTCTCCTGCCCTCGTCTTCCCTTTGTTTATTCTTACGACAGACAAAGTGATCCTTTTTAATGTGAAAGTCAGATCACTTCAATTCTCAGATAAAAATCCTCCACTGACTTCCCATGTCCCTCTGAGTCGAAGCAAAGTCCTTATCATGGCCCCTTGCTTCCTCTGACTTCATTTATCTCTACTCTCCCCTTAACTCTCACCATTCTGGTCACACTGACCTCTGCTGTTCCTCAAACAAGTCAAGCATATTTTTGCCTCTGATCTCAAGGAATTCCAAATTTAATAATGAAAACATGGTTTGATGATAGCAATTGTCTTAGTCCATTTTGTGCCGCTACAGCAGAATACTACAGGATGGGTAATTTTTAAAGAAGACAAATTTATTTCTCACATTTCTGGAGGCTGGAGAGTCCCAGATCAAGGCACTGGCATCTGGTAAGGGCTGCTCCCTGCTTCCCAGATGGTGCAGATGATTTGTCTGGAGCAGAGGAATGCTGTGTCCTCATGTGGCAAAAGTCAGAAAGGCAGTAAGGGGCAAACTCACTCCATCAAGCTCTCTTCTAAGGTCACCTAATCCCCTTCATGGAGGGGGAGCCCTCATGACTCAATCACCTCCCAAAGGCCACCATCTCACAATACTGTTGCCTTGGGGACTACATTTCAACAGGAATTTTGGAGGAAACAAAGATACTCGAACCATAGCATAGCATTCTACCCCTGGACTCCTCAAAGTATGCCCTTCTTACATGCAAAATATATCCTTTCTATCCCAGTAGTCCCCAAAGTCCTAACTTGGTCCAATATCAACTCAAAAGCCTAAAACCCAGAAGTTTCATCTAAATCAGATATTGATAAGACTCAAGGCATGATTCAACCTGAAGCAAATTTCCCTCCGGCTGTGAGCCTGTGCAATCAAACAAGTTACTGACTTCCAAGACACACTGGTAGGTCAGGCATAGGATAGATTTTTCCATTCCAACAGGGAGACATAGGAAAAAAGAGAAGAATAACAAGTCCCAAGTAAGTCTTAAACCCAACAGTAAAAGCAATATCCAACTTTAAGGCTGAAGAATAATCTTCTTTGAGTCCATGTCCCACCTCCTAGATACACTAGAGTGGAGGTTGCAGCCCCAAGGCCGCAGGCAGTCCCATCCCTATGGCTTTGCAGGGCACAGCCCATGCCTTACCTTTCATACATTGAAGTCATATGTCTGTGGCTGTTATGAACTGGTGCTGCATGCTGGTGGCTCTACAGTTCTAGGGTCTCAGGAGTAGCCCTGCCCCCATGGCTCCACCTGGCATTGCCCAGTAGGAACTGTCTGCGGTATCCCCCACTCCACAGTTCTTCGGGGCATTGCCCTAGCGGGGGCTCTCTGCAGGGGCTCCACTCCCATGGCAGGTCACTCCTTGGTCCCTGAGGCTTTTTGAATAAAACATTCTTTGAAAACATTCTTTCTGAAAATATTATTATTATTATGATGTTCTTTTATTTATTTTTTTTTTTCTGAAGTCTCACTCTGTCATCCAGGCTGGAGTGCAGTGGCCCGATCTCAGCTCACTGCAACCTCTGCCTCCTAGGTTCAAGCAATTCTCTGCCTCAGCCTCCTGAGTAGCTGGGATCACAGGCACCCGCTATCATGCCAGGCTTATTTTTGTATTTTTAGTAGAGACAGGGTTTCACCATCTTGGCCAGGCTGGTCTTGAACTCTTGAGCTCGTGATCCACCCGCCTCGGGCTCCCAAAAGTGCTGGGATTACAGGCATGAGCCACCGTGCCCAGACTGAAAATACTATTTTTGAAATCTAAGTGAAAGAAGCCAAGCGTGCTTCCACAACTCTTGCATTCTGTATACCTGCAGAATTAGGACCAAGTGGATGCCACCAAGGATCACTGCTTGTGTGCTCCTGACAGGTAGCATGAACTACACCTGGGCCTGCTTGAGTCAAAGCTAGTCAGAGCTTCCCCAGAATGCAGGAAGCAGAGACCTGGGGAGGTCCTTGGCAGTAAGCCCCATGACTACATGGGTGCCCTTGGTCCCTCCGGTGTCCTGGAACGGTTCTCTGGACCTGTGATGGGAGAGGCAACCTTAGAAAACCTCTGAAATGCCTTCAGGGTAATTTTCCCATTGTCTGGATGACTAGCCCCTGGCTTCCTTGTATTCATGCTAATCGTATCAAACAATCACTTGGCAACATTCTTGGTTTTCTCTCCTGAACATACTCTTTACTTGTTACAAGGCTAGGATGAGAATTTTCCAAATCTTTATGTTCTGCTTCCCTTTTAATTCTAAATTCTATCTTTAAATCACTCTCTTTTCTCTTGTGTTACTATAAGCAGTTAAGAGAAGCCATGCAGCATTGCAAACACTCTCACAAAGTCCTAGAACATGGACATAATTCAGCCAAGTTCTTTGCCACTTGATAACAAGGACCGCCTTTCCTACAGTTTCCAATACCTTGTTTCTCGTTTCTAAGACCTCATCAGAATGGCCCTTCCAGTCCATATTTCTGTGGACCTTCTATTCGTAACCACTTAAGTAATCTCCAAGAATAAAGCTCTTCCCTACAGCTCTCCTCTTCTGAGGCCTCACTCACATTGCCTTTAATGCTCCCTTCTTTGCAATATAGGCTTTTTCCAGCACTTAGTTCAAAACTGGTCCAGCTTCTTCCCATTACCCATTTCCAGAGCCACTGTCACATTCTTAGGTATTTATTATAGCAACCAACCCACTCTCCAGTACCAATTTCTGTTTTAGTTTGGGTACTCCAGAGAGACAGAACCAATATGATATACACAGAAAGCTATATATGAAAAGGGATTTATTAGGGGAAATTGATTCACTTGATTATGGAGGCTGAGAAGTCCTTCAATAGGCAGCCTACAAGCTGGAGAAACAGGGAAGCTAGTAGTGTGGTTCAGTCCAAGTCCAGAGGTCTTAGAGCCAAGACATTTGATGGAGTAACCCCTAGTCCAAGGCTAAAGGCCCCAGAGTCCTGGGAGCCACTGGTGGGGCAAGTCTCAGAGCCGAAAGATAGGAGAACCTTGAATTCTAACATCCAAAGGCAAGAGAAAAGGCTGCGTTGGCTCTAGAAGAGAGAGATTTTGATCCTTCCTTTGAATAACGTGTTTAGTAAAGTATGACTGAGACAAGGGGACAAGCTCAACACACCTTTCTATCTGGCAGTATCAAGGAATAAATCAGAAAAGAGAGTGTTTCTTTAAATTTTATTGATTCTACTTCAGAACTTGAAATGTCAGTAGTAAGCAGGAATGGGAAACAGAATTCATGCTTAATTTTCAATGGCTGGTAGTATCAATAGAAAATATTTTCAAGAATAAAGGATGAGACTGACAGCAGCAATAAGACACTAGGTTGGTGCAAAGGTATTTGTGATTTTAGTCATAAAAGTAATTACCTTTGCACCAACCTCATATAAGGCAGTGTGTGGGCAATCAACATTGCACTTCACAAGCAGTGAAAATTAATTCAGCCTTTATACTCCTGAGGGCTCAGAGAAGCTCTTAGGAGCACAATGGCTCAAGCTGTATCCAGTGCTTCCCAGGAAAACTGTTATGCAGGCATATGGCTCTACATAGGTTATCTCCTGGGCCACCAACTGCACCCTAGACAAAAGCCCTGTGATACAGTTTCGTTGTGTCCCCACCCAAATCTCAATTTGAATTATATCTCCCAGAAGTCCCACGTGTTGTGGGAGGGACCCAAGGGGAGGTAATTGAATCATGGCCACAGGGGGTGGCTGGTCTTTCCCGTGCTAGTCTTGTGATTGTTAATAAGTCTCATGAGAACTGATGGTTTTATCAGGGGTTTCCACTTTTGCTTCTTCCTCATTTTCTCTTGCCGCCACCATGTAAGAAGTGCCTTTTACCTCCTGCCATGATTCTGAGGCCTCCCCAGCCATGTGGAACTGTAAGTCCAATTAAACCTCTTTTTCTTCCCAGTCTCAGGTATGTCTTTATCAGCAGCATGGAAAAAAGCTAATACAGTCTGTCATCTGCAATGAGACTCAGGAGCAAAATCCAAAGGCAATGTAAATAGCGACCATCAGATGTTGCTGCATAAGGCCCCATTTCTCCACAAGCCCTTGGAAGTTTGCCCTCCCAAGGGGCTTGTTGAGCAAGACAGTGTTGCTGTAGCACTGCTATCACCAGAGCTTTTTAGGATGGGCACGGTTTCAACAGAGATTTAACTTGTTGCCAAAATATAAAAAGTAAATTAGAAGAGATAATCTTGAAAACAAAATACTCCAGAATGGCATTAATTCAATCAGCAGATTTGAAAACAGCAATGGAAATTGATAGAACATGGTCACAAAAGAAACAAACAAAGACAGTGCTATTCAGTTGACAAATTAAGTAATTGTCCCTCTCCACGCTATTATGTTGACAAGAATAAGTTCTTGATGAATAATTAGGTGAATATGCCCAAAGGAGAAGGTGTGAAAACATATTATCTTCAGAAGAAGAAACAGGCCTGAGTGGTTTCTACCAAAATTATCTGCAAATTAACTACTTGCCTCATGTACACACACACACACACCCACACACACACACACACACACACACACACACACAGAGACACGGATGCACTCCAGAGCACTTGTATTACATAGGAGCCTTTGGACTTCAAAGATCAGAGATATGTTAGGTTACTTCAGATGATGATGGGGATTTAATGAAGGCTACTTAGTTTAAAAATGGAAGAAGGTATCAAAAATTAAACTTAAGATTTCTTTCTATAGAAACTGACTCCCTCAGGGACGAAAGTTAGAAGTCCTTGACCTCTGTTTATCCTTAACCACCATTTCTAAGGAGACATTCCCATCAAATTTCCTCATATTGTCATGATTTCTCAACTTTCCTTCCAAGCTCTGGTCTTGTAAGTTCTGATCCATGATATGTGACTTCACTAGATTAATATTTCTAATGTATTACCTGTATTACCTTGATTACTAATTCAAAAGGTTTCAAAGTGCTTCTTGATCTTGACATTGAAGATACAATAATGAACAAGACAAACTGAATTTAAGGAGCTCCTTGTGTAGTGGGTAAGAGAAATGTGCCAGTAATAATTACAATGAAATACACTATAAATAGAGGTAATAATAAATACTCTGAAATCTTCAAGTCTACGCTAAGGGTTAGCACTCTTATTTAAAATTTTCAAGAGACATATGAAGTAAATGTTATTACTAAATAATAAAGCATTATTTGCTTTATTATTTATTTATTAAAATTCTGATGCTATCATAAACTCCATAATTAGTATATATTTTAAATAAAGCATTATTTGAATAGTAAATATATTATTATACAGATAAGAAAACTCAATCTCAAAGGGCTTTGGTAATATAAGAACTATGCTGCTAAACTGGAATATGGGTCATAATGTTCTCCTTTAGACACTGGTTTATGGTCATATAGGTGTTTTTGTTCATTCTTTACACTGTTTAAATATATTACACATTTTCTTTTTATTGTGCCATGCATTCATAATGTATGATGCATTATGATATGTAGTAGATCTTTATAATATATGATATATTTTTGATATATTACTAAATATGAACCTGAATCTATAAAATTCTGGAATTGTAGGAGAAAAGCTTTGTGTGTTTATATTAGGTGAAGACTTCTTAGCTATAACACCAAGAGCATAATCCATAAAAAAAAATCAATAAATTAGATATCAAAATTTAAAACATGGCTTTCTAAATACAATGTAAAGAAGACAGGATGAGTTACATATTGGGAGAAAAGATTTACAAAGCATATATCTGATAAAAGACTTATATCCACAATACATGAAAACTCCCAAAGATCAAGAGTAAGAAAAAAAAATAACTAAAAAACAGACAAAACATGTGAACACACACACTTCACCAAAGAAACTAGACAGATGGTTAAAAAGATGCTTGACATTATTCATTATTCATTAGTTGAAATGCAAATTTAATCTTTATGAGATATTACAAGACATCCATGAAAATAGCTACATTTAAAAAGTTTAAATAAAGTGTTGGCAAGAATGTGGAAGAACTGGAATTCTCATATGCTGGTGGTCAAAATGTAAATTGGTAATAACCAAGTCACTTTGGAAAGAAATTGTACAATTGGAAATTGTAAATCTGACATGATTTAGCCAAATACTCCTAGGTATTTACTCAAGAGAAATGATACTGTATGTCCATAGAAAAACTTGTACACAAATGTTGACAGCAGCACTATTAGTAATAGCCAAAAATTGTAAATAGTCCGAATGTTCATCAACAGGTTTATGATTTTAAAAAATGTTATGTATCTCTCTAATGGAATGTTGCTCTGCAACAAAAAGAAATGAACCATTGATCTACACAACAACATGGATGACTCTAAAAAATTATTCTGAGTGAACAAAGCCAGACAATAAAGGGGAGATATACTGCACAATTCCAGGTAATATAAACTTATGTACAGTGACAGAAAGTAGATGATTGATTGCTGGAAATTGGGGACAGAAATGATCATTTCATAATATTTAATGTGTAATATTTACACGTTAATATTGTAATTTATTGTATGTTAATTATACCTTAATAAAATTGTTAAAAATTATGAAATGCAGTTTAAGTTAGATAAAACTACACTTTTATCCTCCAATGCATATGTTAGAGAATAAAATAATTTAAATTAATGAACTAACTTTAACTCAAAAAAAAAAAAAAATTACAGTGTGATATGGTTTGGCTGTGTCCCTACCCAAATCTCATCTTGAATTCCCATGTGTTGTGGGAGCGACCCAGTGGGAGGCAATTGAATCATAGAGGCAGGTCCTTCTTAGGCTGTTCTCATGATAGTGAATAAATCTCACAAGATCTGATGGTTTTATAAGGGGGAGTTTCCCTGCACAAACTCTCTCTCTTTTTGCCTGCTGCCATCCATGTGAGACGTGACATGCTCCTCCCTGCCTTCTGACATGATTGTGAGGCATCCCTAGCCACGTGGAACCTTTTTCCTGTATAAATTACCCAGTCTTGGGTATGTCTTTATCAGCAGCATGAAAACGGACTAATACACAGAGTAAACCCAAAGAGAGTAAAAGGAAGAAAGTAATAAATAAGAGAAAATTTTAATGAGATATACAACAAAGGAATATGGAAATAACACAACCAATATCTTGGTTCTGAAAAATCTAATGTGATGAATAATCTATGTGCAGATTGATAAAAACAAGATAATGAGCAAGGGACAAGCAGTATAGCTAATAAAAAATATGTAAACATATGAGAGATTACCATGACTAATTTTATGCCAACAGATGTGAAAACTTGGATAAAATTGTTAAGTTTCTAGGAAAATATTAATTTATAGAAGTTACCTGAGAAGAAAACACAAATAAGTCTATATTCATTTGCAAAACTTGATTCAGTAGCCGAAATACACCCACAAAATGTTACCACACCCAAATAGTATTACAGAAGAGCTTACCAAAATTTGGTTGCAAATAATCCCTATATTAAAGAAATTATTTCATAAAATAGAAAAAGTAGGAATTTTTCACAAGTTTTTATTAATGCTGTGGTAACCTTTAATCACAAAGTTTGACAAAAGAGGGTATAAGAAAGAAAATTTATAGTTTAATATTACATAGAGATATAAAAATCTTAAATATTGGCCAATTGCATCCAAATAGTCTAAATAAAATCTATCATAAGATACATAGGTTTTATTTTAGAAATATAAGAATTCTTTGTTAATAGAAATATTTTAATTCCAATAAGTATATAAAAATGAATAAGTGAAAATCAGGAGAATGTAAATTTATCCAACAGGTAGATATTAGTTCACACTAGTTTAATGGGCAACAATCAAAATGCCTCACAAGGTGAAGTACTAGAGAAGATATAGAAACATGATAATTCTAATACACTGATTGGGCCTGGAGTGGGCAGGGGTTAGGGGGTTAAGGAATGATGAAACAATTAATTGGAAGAACCATTTTGCGTTCAATAGTAACTTCATAGATCCTCATACCTTTTGTCCAGGAATTTTATTTTTATGTCTATTTCCCAAAGACACCCCTCATGTTACCCAGCCTATGTGACCTAGCTGAATTCTACCCCATCCTAACTTCTTATCTTTAAGAAACAGGGACCAGGCATGGCGGTTTACACCTGTAACCCCAGCACTTTGGGAGGCCGAGGCAGGCGGATCACCTGAGGTCGGGAGTTCGAGACCAGCCTGACCAACATGGAGAAACCCTGTCTCTACTAAAAATACAAAAAATACACGCACAAAAAACAGTTAGCCGGGCATGGTGGCAAATGCCTGTAATCCCAGATACTCGGGAGCCTGAGGCAGGAGAATCACTTGAACCCTGGAGCTGGAGGTTGCAGTGAGCTGAGATTGCACAATTGCTCTCCAGCCTGGGCAACAAGAGTGAAAGTTCGTCTCAATAAAAAAAAGAAGAAGAAGAGAAGAAACAGGATGACTGTGACAAAAAGTTCTACTTAAAACCAGAACACCTAAGACTGGTTAGAATCATGGTAGCTAATCAAAGGACTTAACAACTTCAAGAAGAGCTCAGGTTTCATTATAATCTCATTTCCATGCTAAATGACACTCCCACTAGTGCCATGACAGTTGACAATCACCGTGACAGTTTACAGTCACCATGACAATGACCAGAAGAAGCCATTAAAGGACAAAAGGAAGGTGGGACTTAAGTTCACCAGTCATTTCTGGAAAAGACATGAATATTCCTTGCCTCATTTTTAATGACCAACCCCTTCATTAGAGAGAGCCTACATTTTGGCCCTCTTACTCCTCACTTGTCCAAAAGTTGATTTGTGAGCCAGGCTCCTGCCTTTCAATTCTGTAGCTACGGAATCAGGTCCTCACTGGTTGATGCTCCCTTTCAGGTTTGTGTAATGGCTTCAGTGACACCAAACCTGGAAAAAGTCCATCTTCACGGGGGACAGATTTGTCGATGAAATTATGCATGTGACAGATGTATGACCAAGCATTTCTCTATTTTTTATACCTCTATATATTTCCCAGTACAAGTGGATTAAAGTAGTATGCCACATTAACATATCACATTAACATTTTAAAGAGAAAATTTTATGTGATTATATAGATTCAAAAAAAAGCATTTGAAAAATTCAGTATCAATATGTAATTAACACATAGCAAAATACGAAATCCATCTAGCTAACTGGGAATAAAAGGAAACTTTCTTAGTCTGCTAGAGGGTATTTGCCAAAAATCTGTAGTACACATAATATTTAATAGTAAAATACTGGAAGTTCTTTAAAGCTAAGCCAAAAATAAGACAAGGATACTTGTTGTCACCATTTCTGTTCAATTTATTTTTCTACGTTTTAGCTAGTACAGTAGATCTAAAAACAAAGAATGTAGAACAGAAGACAATTTTTATTTTACTAAAAATAGAATTCAGAACACACAGTTAATATGGAAATATCAAAAGCTCCAATATTGCTTTAATGAATACCATAGAAAAATTAATACAAAACAAAAGTTCTCAGTATATAGGCATAAATGAACAAAACACCACTCTAAATAAGTAGATTAAAGAAAGCAACAAAAGTTTTCAGTATATAGAAATAAATAAAAAAGTAAGTAGATAAAAGAGATAAAAATATTTGTGGTAAAATACTCAATGGTATAAAAATGCCTATTCTAACTTGAAATAAAAATCATGTCATTTCAATCACTGGCAAATTGATTTTTCTTTTAAATTTCTCTGAAGAATATAAACAACTTATAAAATTAATACAGAAGAATAAAGAATGGAAAATATTGAAGATATTTAATGAAAGAATAAGGTGGAAACATATGCTCTACAGTAAGTTAAGACTTATTGTAATCCAAGATAATTAAAAGATACTGACATTAACAATAAATAAAAGATACAGAATTGGGTCAAAAATATACCCTCAAATCCATGGGAATTGATATATAACAGATTTAGTATTACATATCAGCAAGATAGCAAGATATGATGGGCTTTTTACAAAATAGTTCTAGCAGAACTGGTTATTCATATCAGAAAAAAATTAAAGGTGATCATCACAGCTGGCAGGAGGCAGGACTGGATTGCATCTCCGACTTGGACAGACAGAACAGCGTGCGGAAGCTCGCATCATTAATTTTAGCTCCTGAACGACTACAGGAATAAATCAGGAATCCTGAGAGGACCCATTCAGAAGCGGACTGCTCCTGCTGGTTCCAGGAGACACCCCAAATACTGTGAGTGCCCAAACTGGGGAAGTGGGAAAGGGAGATCCTTTGCCTCTGAACACACTCCCCCACTAGGGACACAGAAGATCTAGTTTGCATGAGAAGTTCCCGACCTTACCTTAGCTGAGTCCATTTAGACAGCAGAGTGAAATATAGGGGTAGAGGAAGCAGCAGAAAAGGCCCTGGGAGCTTTCTGGGTCCCCAAGCAGGCCATTCCTGCCTGGCCTCACAGGGATCCTTTGGGAGGGTGGCCAGAGGCATGGGGAAAATGCCACAGAGAGAAGGAAGTCTCCAGCTGAACTTTGTAACAATATGAACAGGTGGAGAAGCCTCCTGGCCAGAACTCAGGGGAGGGCACAAATCCAGCATGTAGACTCCACAGATGGGGGAAGTGATTTGTTTTATGCGACCACCAGAGCAGGCGCCAGAGAAAAGGCAAGTAGGCAAGGTAAAAAGAAACTTTATTAGCTAGCCAATGTGAAGGAAAAAAGGGCGAGGTTCACCGGTCTCCGGCGGTGGAGGCCGAGGAAGTCGCTCCGGCATTCTCCGCCGAGGTTCCTAGATCTGCATATGAGGAGGTGCCGAGGAAGTTCGTGCCAGGCGCCTGCCGGGAGCGGCTTTTCTGTCTAAGGCTTGGGAGTGGGAGGGCAATAGGCGGGATGCGGGCGTGTCGGGGGCGTTCGGTAGGTGCGGCCAGGTAAGTTTCGTTTCCTCGATTGGACGCCATGTTGCGCCTGCGCAGTTGGTCTGTATTGTTCCTGGGCGTGGGCTGCATTTTCCTGCGTGTGGGTAAGTTGGTGATGAAGAACCCGGAAATGTGCCATCTTAGTCGTCTTTGTCCTCTCCCCCCGTCCAGACAGGAAGTACAAAAGCCCTTTTCTTTCACAGCTGGGAGGTGTGTAGCCTGGGGCAAGTTCTCACCCCTGCTTACCCACTGCTTGGAAACAGACTCAGTGCTATTAGAGGGAGCATGGTGAGAGTGAGACCAGCCATTTGGATTGCATGGGAGCTGGGTGAGGCCTGTGACTGCCAGCTTTCACTCACTTCCCTGACAACTTGCATGACTCAGCAGAGGCAGCCATAATCCTCCTAGGTACACAACTCCATTGACCTGGGAACCTCACCCCCATCCCCAGCAGCAGCCACAGCAAGACTCACCCAAGGAGAGTCTGAGCTCAGACACACCTAACCCTGCCCCACTTGATGATCCTTCCCTACCCACTCTGGTAGCTGAAGACAGGTTATATACACTTGGAAGTTCTAGAGCCCTGCCCACTGCCTGGTTTCTCTCCATACTGCCACAGCTGATGCTGTCTGGAAAGCGCCACCTCCTGGCAGGAGGCCAACCAGCACAAAAATAGAGCATTAAACCACCACAGCTAAGAATCCTCACAGAGTTCATTTCAGCCCCCTGCCCCCTCCGTTGGAAAAGGTGGTGGTATCCACAGCTGAGTGCTGGTATCCACAGCTGAGAGATGCATAAATGGTTTACCTCACAGGACTCTGTGCAGACTATCCCTAGTACCAGCCCAGAGCCTGGTAGACTTGCTGGGTGGCTAGACCCAGAAGAGAGATAACAATCTCTACAGTTTGGCTTTCAGGAAGTCACATCCATGGGAAAAGGGGAACAGTACTGCATCAAGGGACCACTCTGTGGTGCAAAAGAATCTGAACAACAACCTTCAGCTCTAGACCTTCCCTCTGACAGAGCCTACCCAAATGAGAAGAAACCAGGAAACCAACTCTGGTAATATGACAAAACAAGGCTCTTTAACATCCCCCCCCCAAAAAAAATCACACTAACTCACCAGCAATGGATTCAAACCAAGAAGAACCCCTGATTTACCTGAAAAAGAATTCAGGAGGCTAGTTATTAAGCTAATCAGGGAGGCACCAGAGAAAGGTGAAGCCCAATGCAAGGAAATCCAAAATATGATACAAGAAGTGAAGGGAGAAATATTCAAGAAAATAGAGGGCATAAAGAAAAACAATCAAAATTTAGGAAACATTAGACACACTTGTAGAAATGCAAAATGTTCTGCAAAGTCTCAGCAATAGAATTGAACAAGTAAGGAAAGAAATTCAGATCTCTAAGGCAAGGTCTTTGAATTAACCCAATGCAACAAAGACAAGGAAAAAAGAATAAGAAAATATGAACAAAGAGTCCAAGAAGTCTGATATTATGTTAAATGACCGAACCTAAGAATAATTGGTGTTCCTGAGGAAGAATAGAAATCTGAAAGTTTCAAAAACATTTGGGGGAATAATCATGGAAAACTTCCCCAGCCTTGCTAGAGACCTAGACATCCAAATACAAGAAACACAAAGAACACCTGGGAAATTCATCAAAAAAAAGATTACTGCCTGTCATCAGGTTATCTAAAGTTAAGACAAAGGAAAGAATCTTAAGGGCTGTGAGACAGAAGCACCAGGTAACTTAGAAAGGAAAAACCTATCGGATTAACGGCAGGTTTCTCAGCAGAAACCATACAAGCTGGAAGGGACTGGGGCCCTATCTTCAGCCTCCTCAAACAAAACAATTATCAGCCAAGAATTTTATGTCCAGTGAAACTAAGCATCATATATGAAGGAAAGATACAGCCTTTTTCAGACAAACAAATACTGAGTGAATTCGGCACTACCAAGCCACTGCTACAAGAACTGCTAGAAGGAGCTCTAAATCTTGAAACAAATCCTGGAAACATGTCAAAACAGAACCTTTTTAAAACATAAATCTCATAGGACCTATAAAACAAAAATACAATTTAAAAAGCAAAAACAAAAACAAAAAACAAGGTATACAGGCAACAAATAACATGATGAATGGAATGGTACCTCACATTACAATACTAACATTGAATGTAAATGGCCTAAATGCTCCACTTAAAAGATAGAGAACTGCAGAATGGATAAGGATTCACCAATGAACTATCTGCTGCCTTCAAGACACTCACTTAATACATAAGGACTCACATATACTTAAAGTAAAGGGGTGGAAAAAGGCATTTTATGTAAATGGGCACCAAAAGTGAGCAGGGGTAGCTATTCTTACATCAGACAGACAAAACAAACTTTAAAGCAACAGCAGTTAAAAAGGACAAAGAGGCCTGGGAAACAGAGTGAGACTGTGTCTCAAAAAAATAAATAAATAAATAAATAAAGGACAAAGAGACATTGCAAAATGGTTAAAGGCCTTGTCCAACAGGAAAATATCACAATCCTAAACATATAGGTATCCAACACTAGAGTTCCCAAATTTATAAAACAATTACTAATAGACCTAAGAGATGAGATAGGGAGCAACACAGTAATAGTGGGGGACTTCATACTCCACTGACAGCACTAAACAGGTCATCAAGACAGAAAGTCAACAAAGAAACAATGGATTAAAACTATACCTTGGAACAAATGGACCTAACAGATATATATAAAACATTCCATTCAACAACCACAGAATACATGTTCTATTCAACAGCACATGGAATTTTCTCCAAGATAGACCATATGACCATAGATTACAAAATGAAGCTCAATAAATTTAAGAAAACTAAAATTTTATCAAGCACTCTCTGAGACCACAGTAAAATAAAACTGGAAATCAACTCCAAAAGGAACCTTCAAAACCATACAAATACATGGAAATTAAATATCCTGCTCCTGACTGATCACTGGGTCAAAAATGAAATCAAGATGGAAATTTAAAAATTCTTTGAACTCAACAATAATAGTAGCACAACCCATCGAAATCTCTGGGATACATCAAAGTCAGTGCTAAGAGCACAAACTGATGTAAACACCTACATCAAGAAAACTGAAAGAGCACAAACTGACATTCTAAGGTCACACCTCAAGGAACTAGAGTAACAAGAACAAACCAAACCTAAACTCAGCAGAAAAAAGGAAATAACCAAGATCAGAGCAGAACTCAATGAAATTGAAACAACAACAACAACAACAAAAACAAAAGGCAAATGAATAAAAAAGCTGGTTCTTTGAAAAGATAAATAAAATTGATAGATCATTAGCAAGATTAACCAAGAAGAAAAGAGAGAAAATCCAAATGATGTCAATAAGAAATGAAACAGGAGATAATACAACTGACACCACAGAAATACAAGAGATCATTCAAGGCTACTATGAACACCTTTACACACATAAACTAAAAAACCTAGAAGAGATGGATAAATTCCTAGAAAAATATAACCCTCCTAGCTTAAATCATGAAGAATTAGATACCCTAAACAGACAAAAACAAGCAGCAAGATTGAAATGGTAATTTAAAAATTACCAACCAAAAAAAAAAATCCAGGACCAGATGGATTCACAGCAGAATTCTGCCAGACATTCAAAGAAGAATTGTTGCTAATCCTGTGGACACTATTCCACAAGACAGAGAAAGAGGGAGCCCTCCCTAATTCATTCTATGAAGACAGCTTCACCCTAATACCCAAACCAGGAAAGGACATAACCAAAAAAGAAAACTACAGATCGATATCCCTGATGAACATAGATGATAAAATCCTTAACAAAATACTAGCTAACTGAATCCAACAACATATCAAAAAGATAATCCACCATGATCAGGTGGGTTTCATACCAGAGATGGAGGGATGGTTTAACACATGCAAGTCAATAAATGTGATACACCACGTAAACAGAATTAAAAGCAAAAATCACATAATCATCTTAATAGGTGCAGAAAAATCATTTGACAAAATCCCACATCCCTTTATGATTAAAACTCTCAGCAAAATTGGCATACAAGGGACATACCTCAATGGTTTAAAAGTCAACTATGACAAACTCACAGCCAATGTAATACTGAATGGGGAAAAGCTGAAAGCTTTCCCTCCGAGAACTGGAACAAGACAAGGATGCCCATTCTCACCACTCCTCTTCAGCATAGTACTGAAAGTCCTAGCCAGAGCAATCAGACAAGAGAAAGAAATAAAGGGCATCCAAATCAGTAAAGAGGAAGTCAAACTGTCACTCTTTGCTGATGATATGATCCTTTATCTCGAAAACCCTAAAGACTCCTCCAGAAAGCTCCTAGAACTGATAAAAGAATTCAGCAAAGTTTTCAGATACAAGATTAATGTACAAAAATCAGTAGCTCTTCTATACACCAATGGTGACCAAGCAGAGAATGAAATCAAGTACTCAACCCCTTTTACAATAGCTGCAAAAAACAAAATAAAAAAAACTTAGTAATGTATCTAACCAATGAGGTGAAAGACCTCTACAAGGAAAACTACAAAACACTTCTGAAAGAAATCAAAGATGACATGAACAAATGGAAAAACATCCCATGCTCACAGATAGGTAGAATCAATATTATGAAAATGACCATACTATGTAAAGCAATCTACAAATTTAATGCAATCCCCGTCAAAATACTACCATCATTCTTCACAGAATTAGAAAAAAGAATTCTAAATTCATGTGGAACCATAAAAGAGCTCACATAGCCAAAGCAAGACTGAGCAAAAAGACCAAATCTGGAGGTATCACACTACCTGATTTTAAACTATACCATAAGGCCATAGTCACCAAAACACCATGGTACTGGTATAAATATGGGCACTTGGACCAATGGAACAGAATAGAAAACCCAGAAATAAACCCATATACTTAGGGCCAAGTGTTCTTTGATAAAGCAAACAAAAACATAAAGTGCGGAAAGGACACCCTTTTCAACAAATGGTTCTGGGATAATTGGTTAGCCACATGAAGGAGAATGCAACTGGATCGTCATCTCTCACACTATACAAAAATCAACTCAAGATGGGTTAAGGACTAAAATCTAAGAACTGAAACTACAAAAATTCTGCAAAATAATATTGGAAAAACCCTTCTAGGTGTTGGCTTATGCAAGGATTTTATGACCAAGAACCCAAAAGCAAATGCAATGAAAACAAAGATAAATAGCCGAGACTTAACTAAACGAAAGCGCTTTTGCACAGTAAAAGGAGCAGTCAGCAGAGTAAACAGACAACCCACAGAGTAGGGGAAAATCTTCACAATCTATACATCTGACAAAGGACTAATAACCAGAATCTACAACAAACTGAAACAAATTAGCAAGAAAAAAACAAACAATCAAAAAGTGGGCATTTTGGTTGTTTCATTTGGTTTGGTTGTTTTGTTTGGTTTAGTGGGCTAAATCCTTGGCCCATCAAAAAGTGAGCTAAGGACATGAATAGACAATTGTCAAAAGAAGATGTACAAATAGCCAACAAACGTGAAAAAATGCTTATCATTACTAATCATCAGGGAAAAGCAAATCAAAACCACCCTGTGATACCACTTTACTCCTGCAAGAATGGCCATAATAAAAAAAAAAAATGAAGAAAGAGTAGATGTTGATGTGGATGCAGTGTTCAGGGAACACTTCTATACTTCTGGTAGCAATGTAAGATAGTACAGCCACTATGGAAAACAACGTGGAGATTCCTTAAAGAACTAAAAGTAGAACTACCATTTGATCCAGTAATCCCACTACTGGGTATCTACCCAGAGGAAAATAAGTCATTATATGAAAAAGATACTTGCACACACATGTTTACAGCAACACTATTCGTAATTGCAAAATCGTAGAACTAACCCAAATCCCCATCAATCAATGAGTGGATAAAGAAACTGTGGGGTGTGTGTGTGTGTGTGTGTGTGTGTGTGTGTGTGTATATGTGTGTGTGTGTATATATATATCATGGAATACTACTCAGCCATGAAAAGGGATGAATTAGGCATTTTCAGTGATCTGGATGAGATTGGAGACTATTATTCTAAGTGAAGTAACTCAGGAATGGAAAATCAAATATCATATGTTCTCACTGATATGTGGGAGCTAAGATATGAGGATGCAAAGACAAAAGAATGATACAATGGACTTTGGGGACTTGGGGGGAAGGTTGGGAGGTGGAGGAGGGATAAAAAACTATCCAAATCGGGTGCAGTTTATACTGCTTAGGTGATGGGTGCACCAAAAACTCACAAATCACCACTAAAGAACTTACGTAACCAAACACCACGTGTATCCCAATAACCTATGGAAAAATTAAAAAAAAAAACAACAACAACACACATTCCTACCTCACAGTGGAAAATTAAAGTATATACTAAATGAAGTACATACCCTGCCTCCCAGCCCGACTTCCTTACTGAGATATTTGAGCTTTTTCTTCTTTAACAAGCTTAACTTAGATTTTTTCTCCCTAAAGAGTTTAGAAATGACCCCCAACACAAATCAGAAAAGAGCTGAACTATCAGAACTAGATTGTTCCAGATTTTTATTAAATTTAAATAGACTTAAATGTTACTTTAGCAAATACTTGGACAATTTTATTATCCAAATATGTGCAGACCTAATATTAATTTTACAAAGAAAATAACCCAATAGCAAATCTGCATAAACTATGAGCTGATAAGTAGCAGAAGAGAAGATTTTAAAAGCCAATACATGTGCTTGCACTCACTGTAATTAGAAAATTGAGAATTTACACAAGAAGGTACAATTTTGTAACCAGACAGAGAAAGATTAAAAATCTGTATTACTAAGTGAGGATCAGATTGCAGGGAATTGGGAATTCTTACACAGTGCTGGAGAGACTGTCAACATGATTAAACTATTGTCAGGAGCAAATTATAAAGATTGAGTTAAACTGAAAATGCTTGTGACCCTGGGACCTAGCCATGCCACTTTTGGTACATACGACAGAAAAGCCCTCATACAAGGCACAATGGATGTTTGTGAGAGAGAACAATTAGAAATAAGCTGGATCACAAAGACAAGAGTCTGGATGAATACATTGTTTTCTATCATATAATGGAATACTGTAACATAATTATGCTAATACTGTAATTATTAACATAATGGAATGAATTAAATTTACAAATAGCAATTCAGATGCATCTTAAAAGTTTAACATTTAGGCAGAATAAAGCATGTTGGAAAATAATATCATCTATATTTAAAAATATATTTTATTAATGATTACCAATATATGTTATTAAAATTGTAAAAGTATTTACTGAATAATAAATACAAATCTAGGGTAGGCATTACCTCTGGGGAGAGGGAATGAAAAATGAAATTATAGTGAGGAACACAGAGGGCTTCAAAATATCCAGTCACATTTTATGCCTTAAAATAATCAGAGATAAATGTGACAAATATCAAGGATTTGTACAATAAGGTGTTATGAGTAAGAGCCTTCATTATTTGTCAATCTGAAATATTTGAAAACAATTTTTAAGTTACAAAAGTATTAACTGCAATCTTATTTTGTATCACAAAGGTCTGAAATACTGAGTTATACCGGTAAATAAAATTTGGAAGCAGTATGAAAATTAGTTGGTTTACTAATTAGTTGATTTACCAATTAGTAGTTGGTTTACCTGATTTCTTTTTTAAACTAAAGACGAACATTAGTGCAAATAATCCGGTTCTGATATTTCAGCTCTTCTCTGATTGTAGTGTTGGATGGTAATTTTTCAGACCATTACAAGGGGAAAAATTCTGAATCAGGCACTGTAAAGACTTTAAACTGATTTGGATTATGGGATGATACAGTGGATAATGATGCTTTATTAGTCCTGACAGTGTCCTGCCCCATCAATCCTAGTTAAGATAAAGAAATTATTTTTTCTTTGGATAATTTCTTTCTTGTTATTTTTTCTTTGGATAATTCAACAGCTTCTTGTGGTGACTGTTTGTTTCATGTAGAGTAAGAGTACTATGACCCTTGTTAAAAGGTGTTTGAGCAGGAAAATGAAAATGTTAATAGCTTCCCTATATAAATCCTACCTTCCAGTGTAAATCTAGGATTTCGATTCTTTTCTTCTTATTGAAATGAGACAAGCTGGTCACCATTTTCTGTAAAACAGTAGCGATTTTTAAAATTCTACATAAATAATAGATAACAATTCTCCCCCAAAGCTTTGCTTCACCCTTCCAGTTACTCTTTTTGACCTTTTAATTATCTTGTGACTTGCACCAATTGACAACAAATTTTTTTTTTTTTTTTTTTTTTGAGACGGAGTCTTGCTTTGTCGCCCAGGCTGGAGTGCAGTGGCGTGATCTTCACTCACTGCAAGCTCCGCTTCCCGGGTTCATGCCATTCTCCTGCCTCAGCCTCCTGTGTAGCTGGGACTACAGGCGCCCACCACTGCGCCCGGCTAATTTTTTTAAATGTATTTTTAGTAGAGATGGGGTTTCACTGTGTTAGCCAGGATGATCTCGATCTCCTGACCTTGTGATCCGCCCGTCTCGGCCTCACAAAGTGCTGGGATTACAGGCATGAGCCATCGCGCCCAGCCGACAACAAATATTTTATGCTATCATGTTAGTCACACACTTCAGCCAGAATTTTTTCAAACATTATTTAACAATAAATTTCATGTGGGTGTGGGTGTGTTTCCTACATGAATATCTCCACTGTAAATATAAAATGACTCCTACATTTTATATAATACTCTGCCCCTTTTCTTGGTTGCTACTGTTTTAGTCTGTTTGCATTGTTATAAAGGAATGCCTGAGGCTGGATAACTTACCAGGAAAAGAGGTGTATTTGGCTCACAGTTCTGCAGGCAACTACAAGAAGCATGGTGCTGGCATCTGCTTCTGATGAGGACCTCAAGAAGCTTTCACGCATGGCAGAAGGCAAAGGGAAGTGAGCATGGGCAGATCACATGGAGGGAGAAGCAGCAATAGAGAGGGAGTAGAGGAGGTGCCAGGCTCTTTCCAACGACCAGTATTCTTGGAAACTAATAGCGAGAATTCACTCCCTTCTGTGAGAAGGGCACCAAGTCATTCATGAGGAATCCCCCCACTGTGACCCAAACAGCTCCCATTGGACCTCACCTCTAACATTAAGAATCACATTTCAACCTGAAATTTCAAGGAAAAAATAGCCAAGCTATATCAACACCCAAATAAATTACTCTTAAATCTCTCTAGAATTACACATTATTATTAGTACTATCACTTGTCTGAAGATTTCATTAGAGAACATCTAATATAGTCCCAATCACATGGAACTGTAACCTTCACTCTTTTTTCTGGTATCCCATAAAAATAGTAAAACCAATATTTATTGAGTTTTCACAATGCTGTAGACACTGTATTATCACATTATGTATGTCTTATAACAAATACTCTGTAAGGGAGTAATTCCCATCTGAACAGAGATTGGAAATGTTACGCTTTAATTTCTGGCACACTACCATTCAGTGTTAGAAACAATATTGCCTGATGCAGAGATTAAACTAGTAATCTTCCGTGTTTGATAGATGGCAGTTATCTGGAGAGCTTTTAAGTGACACCAATTCCTGAAATGGAGATTTGCCTGAAGAAGAATTTTTTAGGCAGTACACCTGGGAATAACCCTGTAAGGAGACGGGGGAAGCAGGATTGGACAGAGGGTGACTGAGAACTATGAGGCCTTTGCAAACAGGGCCTCTACTATCCCAGCAGAAAATGAAATCTCAGAAGACTCTTCAAAATTATCCTCAGTGGAGACAGAGAGCTGGGCCTGTGTATTCTTACATCAGCTGATCTTTAGAAGCAGACTGTTCCAGGGAAGGCTGTTTCCTTCTGATGTGGGCATTTGCTGGAAAGGAACTCAGCTATGAGCTCTCAGTAGCCAACACTCACAGCAGCTGGGGGAATGGGCACCTGGAGCCTAAAGGCTTGACCTGGGTGGTACTCCAAAACATTAGTATTTCTTTTTTTGAGTTGGGGTCTTGTTTTGTTTCCCAGGCTGGGGTACAGTGTCCCAATCATAGTTCACTGTAACCCCACACTCCTTGGCTCAAGTGATCCTCCCATCTTGGCCTCCCAAAAAGCTGGGATGGTGATATGGCTTGGCTATGTCCCCACCCAAATCTCATCTTGAATTGTAGCTCCCATAATTCCTATGTGTCTTGGAACAGACCTGGTGGGAGGTAATTAAATCACGAGGGGCAGGTCTTTCCAATGTTGTTCTTGTGATAGTGAATAAGTCTCATGAGCTCTGATGGTTTTATAAATGGAAGTTCCCCTGCACAAGCTCTCCTGCCTGTGACCATGTAAGACATGGCTTTGCTTTTCCTTGCCTTCTGCAATGATTGTGAGGCCTCCTCAGCTATGTGGAACTGTGAGTCCATTAAAACTCTCCTTTATAAATTACTCAGTCTTGTATACATCTCTATTAGCAGCATAAGAACAGACTAATACAGATGGTATTTCTTATTTAAGTCCTTGGATGAAAATAGTTGAATAGTTGGCATTATCGGCCAAGAATCTGGAGAACCAAGCCTTACACATTAAGAGAACTGAACTACTAACCACAGAGCAGAATGACCTTAGCTTTTCACCTAGTGTGGCACAGTTTACAAAAACACATCCAGTTTCATTGTTTCATTTGAGACTCAAAACAACCATTGAGATGCTTTAGTTTTACAGGACAGGGCATTGATACTCAAAGACTTATGTGCCCGTCACTCACACAGAAGTTCCTCAGACTTACTCTACGGCCAGTCCTCAGTTTATTTGGGCCCTGATCTTTGTGTGTTTTAGCCTTGTGTCCAAAACACCAGTGTGGTAATAAAACCTCAAATTCCCTTCATCTCTAACTTCTGACAACCTTTTAAGCTTCCATACAAAGTATAAGCCAAGCGCATTTAATAATTTTAAATGTTAAACACAGAAACCGCACATCACTGCATAAATGTCTGTTTTATAAGACACTTCTAATAAGGAAGGCTATTAGATTATATATTTTTGCATAAAATAAATCTATTAGTCTTGACATCCACTACATCTTACTTAGCCACATGTTGTATTGGAAATGGATGAAATGTCATAGGAACATATCTAAGGAAAGTTTTTATGCTTAGCATCTCAATATAAAGTGTAATAGAACACTTTTAAACAGTACAGTACGTCAGTGGGGAAGAATATAGAAAAAAAAAATTTGAAAACCGTGGTCACTTTTGTTTTTTTTCTACCAATCCACATTTTCCCTAAAATCTGAAGAATCTGCACTGAGTTCACCCTGGGAATGTTCAGGAAATGATGTGGTCGTTATTGGGAGAACCACAAACAAGCACAATGTTTAAGAAAGTTAAGAGATTTGTAAAAAGATTCAGTGCACACTGAGCCTTCATTCCACGAAGATGGAAAATAACATCTAAATTCTTTACAAAACTGTCATTATTTATTTAACTTAACGGAGGAATATTAGTCGAACAATAATTTTATAGGGGAAAAACTGAAATACAGTTCTGCTCTCTGAGTTTAGCCACAGGGCGTGGTTAGTATATGGCATTAATTTAACTTGGGAAAAGCTAAGAAAGATAGTTTAAATCTAGCAGTTCCGTGTTTGCTTTGGACATTTTGGAGAATTCAGGAATTAAATCTGCAGTCTCTTATGGGAAGAGACCACTTGATTCTGCAGGTAAGACCATGATGGTGAGACAGCTGTTTCTGGGAGGAGGGGTCACAGAAGGAACTTTCTGTAACAGGACACAGATCCTGATGGTCTGGAGGAATTCCGGTTGCCAACATCTCCAGCCCGGATTGCACCTGGAGGCTAAGGAGAGGGGACGATAGTCTTTAATAAGGCTGGGAGGAAGAGGATATTGTGAACCAAAGCTCAGTAAAAAAGTGAAGAAGGATGAAGGCTCCTAGAAGCTTCTCATTTACCTTCTTGGAGGTCATCAGAAATTATACACCAGGAATCTCCACAGCAAGAGCTCAAAAGACTTTGAGCCTCTTTGGGCTGTGTCTTCTTTCCTATAAAAATTTGTTAAGAAAATCTTAAAACACAGAGGCAAGACAAAGGATGTGAGAATGTGTGAATGTGTAGAGACTAGATTCTACTCCTCAGTAGGCTACAGAGTAGGGAAGGCAGGTGTATTAATTAATTTTCTTGCTGCTGATAAAGACAGACCTGAGACCTGGAAGAAAAAGAGGTTTAATTGGATTTACAGTTCCATATGGCTGGGGAGGCCTCAGAATCATGGTGCTCAGTGAAAGGCACTTCTTACATGGCAGTGGCAAGAGAAAATAAGGAAGATGTAAAAGCAGAAATCCCTGATAAAACCGTCCGATCTCATGAGACTTACTCACTACCACAAGAACAGTGAAACCGCCTCCATTATTCAAATTATCTCTCACTGGGTCCCTCCCACAACATGTGGGAATTATGGGAGTACAAGTCAAGAGGAGATTTGTGTGGGGACACAGCCAAATCATATCAGCAGATAAGACAGGGGAAGGAAAAGCACTGTATAGGAAAGAACGGGAGAAATAAAGGCTGAGTCCTCGGGAGACTGCTCATAGAGGAAAGAAAAGCTGACTATCAGTCTTGAGCTGAGAAAAATACCTGGCACTGAGCAGTAGAAACTCCCATATGCTGATCAGTAACTCCCAAATTGCTATCTCTAACCTTGTCTGCCTCCCCCTTCTTTCCACCTCACTCCTAGGTTTGTGTCTCACGTGTCTTCTAGACTTGTTCCCGTTTACGACTCGCTGGGATCTCCAATCCAGCCCGTCTCCTGATTTGTGTAGTCCTGAAAGTGGCAACAGCATTTGCCTTTCTCTTCCTGTGTTTCCTAATCTCACTGGTGTCTCTTCATTTCTTTCTGCTTGGATTATTGAACTAGCCTGGACTAGGATGTTTTCACTGCACTCTTCTGTACGATTTCCCTACTCATGAAGTTTTGAATGACTCTGTCAACCTGACAATTTGTGCATGCTTGGATGGTAACCCCCAATCCTCACCAGTTGGGCCTTTTCCTTCACATAGGACCCCAGTTAAGCTCTATCAGACTCCTTGCTTAAAGAACAGCCTTGTTTCAAATTGCTCATCTTGGCTGGGTGCGGTGGCTCACTCCTGTAATCCCAGCACTTTGGGAGGCCAAGGTGGGTGGATCATCTGAGGTCAGGATTTTGAGACCAGTCTGGCCAAGAAACCCCTATCTCTGCTAAAAATACAAAAATTAGCCAGGCGTGGTGGCAGACACCTGTCATCCCAGCTACTTGGGAGGCTGAGGCATGAGAATCACTTGAACCCAGGAGGCAGAGGTCGCAGTGAGCCAAGATGGCGCCACTGCACTCCAGCCTGGGTGACAGAGCAAGACTCCACCTCAAAAAAAAAAAAAAAAAAAAAAGCCTATCTTGCCCAGCACCTTTTCTTGTATGGTATCCTCTTTTCTGGAGAGCCATTCCATCTCTGCCTGTCCACATCTCCAATGCATCTTCAATATTTTATGCCATAGGGTACCTCTTTTGAAGCCTCCCCTTTTTTTTAACCCCATGGAACTTAAAAACATCAAACTGATAGTTTATTTATAGTCAAAAGACAACATCTCTTTACAGTTACAGAAATGTGTGGATCCATGGTTGAAGGCAATTGCTTTTCCAAGACCATGATACTGAGGAAGCTGAATTGGAAATCATGTCATTGGTGCAGGCAGGTGTAAGGCACCGATGACTATTTCTCCTGGGCTAGAGTGAGGCCTAATTAAATACTGCGCCTCACAACAAAGAAGTTCCCTTAGGATGAGGTGCCCTTTTTCTCCCTCTCAGGGTCTCTCTACTCTAGACAGACGCACAGTCTAGTATCTTGATACTGGAAGAAGCAAAAAACACACCACAGCAGTTCTTCCATCTTTCTCCACTCATACAAACTTCTTTCTCCTCCAGTTTCTAAACAAAAACACCTAAGCATACAGAGAGGTGGAAGCAGATAAAAGGTCCTAGTGTGGGGAGGTAGGAAGGTGGGGTAATGAGTGTGCAATAAAAATGTGTGGGCCCCAGCTCAGCTATTCCAAACAATCAGATAAGACCGTTAAAATCCATTCTCTTTTTTTATTTTTTGCTTTGTGTTTTGTTTGTCTTTTGAGGCAAAATCTTGCTCTGTTGCCCAGGCTGGAGTGCAATGGTGTCATCTTGGCTCATTGCAACCTCCACCTCCCAGGTTCAAGCAATTCTCATGCCTCAGCCTCCTAAGTAGCTAAGATTACAAACACATGGCTTATTTTGTTTTATTTTATTTTATTTATTTTATTTTATTTCATTTTATTTTTAATAGATACAGGTTTTCATCATGTTGGCCACACTGGTCTCGAGCTCCTGGCCTCAAATGATCCACCCACCTCGGCCTCCCAAAGTATTGGGATTACAAGCGTGAGCCACTGCACCCAGCCTGACACTGTTAAAATCTTACTGGAGTCAGTTACTTCCTTCTTTGTCCTTAAAAGTGGTTACACGTATTACTTTAGTACAAAGCATATAAAAATCTTAACAAAGGACTGGGCACAGTGGCTCATGGCTGTAATCCCAGCACTTTGGGAGGCTGAGAGGGGAGGATCACTTGAGGCCAGAAGTTTGAGACCAGCCTGGCAACACAGTGAGACCCAAACTTTACAAAAAGTAAAATGCGTTAGCCAGGCTTGGTGGTGCACACCTATGGTTCCAGCTACTCGGGAAGCTGAGGTGGGAGGATGGCTTGAGCCCAGGAGATAGAGGCTGCAGTGAGCTATGACCACACCACTGGACTATATAACCTGGGTGACAGAGCAACCCTGTCTGTAAGAATAAAAAAAAAATCTTAACGAAGAGTTCCCAAACCTACCCTTCACCTGTGGGAAGTGAAGCCCAGCAGTGTTCAGTGAGTATGGATTCTGCTTGTTGGAATAAACCTTTCTGAATCAACCTTTCTGAAGGTATTTCCCTTCAGTGTTGTGACATGTGACCTGGCCTCTTGATGAGATAACTGGCTAGGCCTGCTCTGAAAATGGAAACCACCCCTACGAGGTGTAATCAACCTTGAATCTGCACAAAGAAACATGCTGAATGCAAGACTTTCTAAGCGCAAGCTTTATTCTGGTATGTGGAACGTTTAGGCATTTCTTCGTAATTTATTAAGTTTTCATGCGGCTGAGTGTTCTCCTATGCCAGGCACATTTTTTTTTTTTCCCCAGAGAATACCTGGCAGTATTTTATAAAAGACTTACCACAGGGACCTTTAATCTTTAATGTCTGCAATAGAATAGTAGTAATATTCCCAGTGCAGCACAGGGAGACATCTGTAGTAACCCTGTTGTTGTTGACCATATTCACCTAAACATTGAAAGAGCATTTTTTTCAAATGCCACTGCATGCCAGAAAAAAAAACAACAACAGGCAATTGTTTTAAAATATATGCCCCTAGCCCACATTCCCAGAGAGCTCAATGTTGTTGATCTATGGTGAGCCATTAATTAGCATTTTTAATAACCATCGCAGCTTATTCTGATGACGGTGCTATTCTATACTCCTCTCAGAGCAAATACATTTAAAGAGCTATGTGAAGCACTGGTATCAACTGTAAGTTTTTTAACTTTTATTTTAAGTTTAGGGGTACAAGTGCAGGTTTGTTACACAGGTAAACTTATGTCATTGGGGTTTGTTATACAGATTATTTTATCACCCAGGTATTAAGCCTAGTAGCAATTAGTTACTTTTCCTGATCCTCTCCCTCCTCCTACCCTCTACCCTCCAGTAGGCCCCAGTGTGTGTTGTTCCCCTCTATGTGTCCATGTGTTCCCTTCATTTAGCTCCCACTTATAAGTAAGAAGATGTGGTATTTGGTTTTTTGTTCCTGTGTTAGTTTGCTCAGGATAATAGCCTCTGGCTCCATCTATGTCCCTGAAAAGAACATATTCTCATTCTTTTTTTATGGCTGCATAATATTCCATGGTGTATATGTGCCACTTTTCTTTATTTCCTTTATTCAGTCTATCATTGCAATTTTTTAAAGAAAACTAATGAGTTGCTCCATAAAGCAATGGCATATACCATAGTAGCATAACTACTACAGCTTTTGCAGATGATAATTTTATGTCTTTTTGTTTTCCAAGAGAAAGGGGAAAAAGACAAACGCCTTTTGACAGCCTTTTGTAGGCTAGACAGCTTTCACACAGCTTGCTAAATCCGTAGAGAAACAGTGACATGATTGTTAATTAATACTTAATTTTTTATACCACACTTTATTTCAAATAATACTTAAAGCAAGATAAAAGTAGTCATCTTCTAACTTTAGAGATGGGAGAAAGTGAAATTCAGAAATATTTAGGTTTTTTTTTGAGTTTATAGAACATAAAATGGCAAAAATGGAACTCAAACTAAAGTCTGACTCTGCAATCCGTTCTCCTTCCCAGATTTTTGCAGAATTCAAACTAATTTTGTAGAGGGAAAATATTTAGTGTCTGTGTGTGTCTCTGAGAGTAAAGGCAGATAATAAGACTAGGAAATAAATAGAAGAGTTCATGGATAATTGTTAGCCCTCACCATATTTCCCTGCATTTTACTTTCACAAGTATTGATCTTTAGATTTGAGGTTGAAATTTTTCATGCTTTTTCTCAGCCTGAAGGTTATTTCTTTCTGGAACATATAATTGAGAGCAATGCATGAATGGAAAATATTTTTTTCCCCCATTTTAACTGCATTCTTTGGCTATTTTTATATTTGAAGAACTTGAAAGGCCAAACTTTAGAGTTGAAAGGTTCCATATGCCCAGTTTTACTTAGGAAGAGACTGTTGGCATATGTACAATGGAAAAGCTGAGTACATGGTTGATAAACAATTGAAAACATAGCCTTTGAATATGAACAACATGAAATCTTGTGTTGTGATTCAGTGACTTGCATGTAGCTGTGGTTTGTCTCTAATATTTCTTTGTAAAATTTTATGCTTCCTTGTAGGATAATTAAATGTTCCTTATTTACCTTTTCTTTGGATATGTCTACAAATTATTTCCAATAGTTGATTTGTGATTTTAAACTTTCAACTAAAAAGAAAATTTTTTCTCTTGTCTTTTCTTCTCAATTGCCATGTTCATCTCTTTTCAAGTGCTCCATTTCATACTCAGTTTTAAAAAAACTGTAAAATGCCCTTTTTGAAAAGATTTGATTGAAGTGTTATATTGAAAAATGGAAACCAATTGGAAAGTTGAAAGTTGTCCAACTAAAGGAGAAAGGTTTAGTATTCAGCCAGTGAAACACCAGGGAAAATTTAAGAGTTGTATTAAGATTACTCTGTTATACAAAAAAATTACAACGTATGATTAAGTGGAAAAGCAGGAAACAAAATTATTTCAATTTTTATTGTGAAGTATATCAAACATTCAGAAAACAACCTATAAAATATATTGAAAAATTCTATCAAATCTACACTCAATGCTGCATTGAGTGTAAGACATTTTAAACACAGAAACAAGATTTCAAATATGGTTGAGGCCCTCATCACTGTTCTGTTTTATTTTTTGTTTATTTTTTTTGAGACGGAGTTTTACTCTTGTTTCCCAGTCTGGGGCGCAATGATGCAATTTTGGCTCACTGCAACCTCTGCCTCCCAGGATCAAGCAATTTTCCTGCCTCAGTCTCCCAAGTAGTTGGGATTACAGGCATGCACACCATGCCTGGCTAATTTTTTGTATTTAGTAGAGATGGGGTTTCACCATGTTGGTCAGGCTGGCCTTGAACTCCTGACCTCAGGTGATCTACCTGCCTCAGCCTCCCAAAGTGCTGGGATTACAGACTTGAGCCACCACACCCGGGCACATCATCCTTTTTGAATCCATGTTATTCACTCATTCCTCAGTTAACTGGTAAGAGGACCTCATGTTTACCATTCTTATCCATGGTTTTGCATTGATAAACATATTTTTATGTGTGTCAACAGTGCATAGAAATTAGGTGCAACATTTTAAATTTTATGCAAATTTGATAAATTTATATACTCTGAAATTTGCTTTTTAATCCTCTTCCCAACATTATACTTTTTAGATTTACTCATGCCATCCTTACAGATTCAATTTATTCATTTTTTCTGTTATGTAATACTGCATTAGATAACTATACCACAATTTATTTATCTGTTCTCCTGTAGATGGACATTTAGGTTGTTTCTATTTATTCACTAATATACACAATGAGGACGAATCTCATTGAATGCCAGTTTCTTCGGGATTTGCACCTGTAAGTGGGATTCCTGGATCATTGAGCAAGAGCATTTGCAACAATTAGATTGTTCAAGATGATTTCTGATACGATTTGTCTGTGCCCTTACCCAAATCTCATCTTGAATTGTGGCTCCCATAATTCCCATGTGTCATGGGAGGGACCTGGTGGGAGATAATGGAATCATGGGGTGGTTTCCCCATACTGTTTTCATGGTAGTGAATAAATCTCACAAGATCTGATGGTTTTATAAGAGGAAACCCCTTTTGCTTGGTTCTCATTCCCTCTTTGCCTGCCACCATGTAAAACATGCCTTTCACCTTCTACCATAATTGTGAGGCCTCCCCAGCCACAGGGAACTGTGAGCCTATTAAACCTCTTTTTCTTTATTAATTACCCAATCTTGGGTATGTCTTTATTAGCAACATGAAAATGGACTAATACAGTTTCCAAAGCATTTGTATACATTTATACATCCACCACCAGGAATTGGTGCTCCTGTTTTTCCAAATTCTCACTAACATAGTTTTGTCAGACATTTAAATTTTTCCTGAAAGATGTATAGGACATAATAGTCTGTTGTTTTAACTGGAGTTTTCCTGATGCAATCTTTCATAAGTGCTTTGGCTATGCTAGTTTCCTTTGCATCAATTGCTTATTTTTTTTTTTTTCTATTGAGGTGTTTTATTCTGATTGGGTCATACAAATTCTTCAGATATTCAGAAAACTAGTTCTTTGTTGGCTAAAATTCCCCAATTTTGTTTGTTCTTCAAAATTGTGGTAACTATTCTTGGTAAGTAAGTTTTCTGTATAAATTTTAGAAACACATTTGAAGTTTGACAGAAACCTTGTTTAGATCTTGATTGGGACTGCATGAAACTTACAGTGTAATTTGGGGAAAATGAACACTTTTCTCATATTTCCTCCAAACCACGAGCATGTTATCTTTTCACTTATTTGGATTCTTTATGTCCTTCACAAATATTTTATACATTCCTCAACAGAGATCTTGCATATTTCTTGTTAAGTCTATTTCTAGGTACCTTATTTTTTTTATCGTGAATGTGATCTTTTTGTTAGTGCAATTTCTTTTTTTTTTTTTTTTTTTTTTTTTTTGGTGCATTGCTTTATTTGGTGGGCTTGGGGAATACATCATGGTGAGAGAATAAATCAATTAAAGTACTACAGATGCAGGGACCAATAACATTAAAAGAGGCATACACAAAATGAGTAGCTGAAATCATTTTCATAAGAGGGCTTGACTCATGGAAGAAAAATTTTAATTACAGTGGCAAAAAATTCTGTATAAAGTAGAAATTGGCTTCAGTAACAGTAAAGAATGTGTGTTAGAACGTAGAGGCAACTGGATGTAAAATTCTGGCAGCAATTTAACAGAACAGTCTCAGATGGTTAGGCTGAGACCAACACCTAATTGGGACAAAAGCCTTGTGTGCAGGAAATTTTGGATGATACTTGGAGAAATATTATATGCACATAAACTAAATTGAATTGTTTTCACAAGTGTTGCAAAGTTTTATATCATAAAAGGTGTTTTTTACTACACGTACTTCAATTTCACAGCAAGAGCGATGGAGAACATCTAAACAGAAGAGAGCATTCATGCAAGATATCTAACTCCTTCATATAATAATGCAAACAGTTCAAAATGATTGCACTATGGTTATATCTAAGGCTTTCTGCAACAACAAGGTGATGGTTATAGAAGCATGATCCCTGGTATGAACATCTAGAAAGCAGCCACTCCCTTCTACCTGTGTTCGCTTTTTGCATTTCTTTCTTCATTTTTCTTAATCAAGTCTCTGTTGTCATTGCTGCTTTGCTAAACTGGTAAAAACAAAATTGTAATCATTGAACATAGCACTCTGGCAATCAAGACATTTAAAGCCTTCAATATTCTGGGGTGAACAAAACATGGTGTGACATTTAGAGCTCTGATTAGCTAACAAGGTTGTCACAAATTTTCCTGGTTGAAGACTTTCACAACTGTCCTCATCAAGTCATCATAGGAGGTATGACATACGTTTCTTTTAAAACTAACGTAAGAAAATTCTGGTTCTGGAGTGATGTGAATAGTCCAATAAGTTCTATCTTATTTCATTCCATTCCTCGGCTCCCCCAAGAGTTGAACAGTGTGGCATCAATGACAGGATCCGGTATCAAGTCATGAATTTCATTCTAGAGAGTGACGTCATCTACAGTGACACCATCTTTCTTGCAGAACTGGTCCATAACTGCTGCGTCAAGCACTCTCATCAGAATTTCCAGGGTTTAATCTGTCTGACTAATTACCCCACTCACTGGGAAACTCAGTACATATAAGTACCAACATCACAATTCATACAGCTCATACAACATGCTGCTCCATTTGGGAAAATTGCCTTAAGAATCTCTGTTCCTTCCTGGAAATTCTGGCATCCTTGGTTAAGAAGCTTCATGAAATTCTTATGCGAATAAAATAAGTTTTGAATTGAGTCAAACCCATTGTCATGTCTAGCAAGCTTCAACATGGGAACCAGTGCTTGCGAAAAGAGGGTAGTTCCACATGTCTGCAAATTGAGACGTCTCTTGGAGACAAACAGGCTACTCTCACTGAGTACATAAGCTTCCTATTTCTCAGTTTTTGTCAGGCTTAGGATTGAACATTGCACATTTATCAAATGTATTCAGTTGATGCAAAAGTAATTACAGTTCCTGCCATTACTTTTCATACTTTTAATATGACTTACATTATTTTTAATATGACTCACTCAGATCTTGGGGTAGTACAAAGATCCCCAGATCCCTGGGAGCAGCAAACTTCCAGCAGCTTCTTGTCCCTTTGGAAAAAATGTCTACTTTCATCACCATGAGGAAAGTGAACAACCAACAACTCAGAAAATTGTTTAAATTAGACCTTTTCTCTCACCACTGCCACCACTACTGCAGACTGTTCCAACTGTGTTACTAAATTCAGGTTGCTTTTATTTTCATGCTATAATTTTATATTAACTGCTTAAAAAAAAAAAAAACTAGCAAGTTATAGTGACTCATGCCTGTAATCCAAACACTTTGGGAGGCCAAGTAGGGAGGATCACTTGAGGCCAGGAGTTTAAGACCAGCTTGGGCAACATATCAAGACCCTGTCTCTATAAAACATTTTTTTAAATAAAAATTAGACATGGTGGCACATGCCTGTAGTCCTAGCCTCTCAGGAGGCTGAGACAGGACGATCGCTTGAGCTCAATAGTTGGAGGCTGCAGTGAGTTCTGATCATGCTACTGTACCTCCAGCCTGGGCAACTGAGCAAGACCCCATCTCTAAAAACATATATATATATATATACACACACACAAATAAAATAGATAAAGACTAACAAAATTTTCCCAGCTGTGTGTGTGTGTGTGTGTGTGAGCGAAAGTTGAATGTAAGTGTGTTGGAAATAGAAGCAGATACAGTTCAGTCTCTTGTAGTCCATTGTATCCTCATTAGAGAGAGAAGACTGAGTGCTAGCTAATGTCACCAGCCATGCTGTGTAAGCCTGCAGTTTCTAATTGTACATTACTGTCAGATAGTGTGTGATGTACTTTCTATGAAGGTTTTGTATTCAGCAACCTTGCTAAACATTCTTATTTCTAGTGGCTCATAGATTCTCTTGGATGTCTCCATAAGTGTTCCCCAAAATGTGGTCTCTTGATGAGTGGCATCAGGATCATCTGAGAAACTGTTCAAAATGCAAATTACAGGCTCAACCTGGCCCACTGAAACAGAAACTATAGATGTGATTACATTAAGAAACATGAGATGGGCAGATTATCCTGGCTTTTCTCTTTTTTTTTTTTTTTCCTTTTTTTTGAGATGGAGTCTCACTCTGTCACCCAGGCTGGAGTGCAGTGGAGCAATCTCAGCTCACTGCAACCTCCACCTCCCGGGTTCAAGAGATTCTCCTGCCTCAGCCTCCAGAGTAGCTGGGATTACAGGCACCTGCCACCATGCCCGGTTAATTTTTGCATTTTTAGTAGAGACGGGGTTTCACCATATTGGCCAGGCTAGTCTCAAACTCCTGACCTTTAGATCCACCCACCTCGGCCTCCCAAAGTGCTGGGATTACAGTCATGAGCCACCGCGCCCGGCTCTGGCTTATCTTTTTAGGCTCAAATAATCACAGAAGTTTTTTAAATCAGAGAAGCTTTCCAGGCTGTGATTAAAGGATATGAATATAGAGAAACATAAGGAAAGATACAGGTGGTCATGCTTAGACTAGGAAGCAGATTCTCCTGTAAAGTCTCTAGAAAGAGACGAAATGCTCCCAATACTCAGATTTTAGTCCAGGGACATGGATGTCAGGCTTCTATAAAACCGTAAGATAATAAATTTGTGTTGTTTTAAGTCACTTAGTTGGTATTAATTTGTCACAGCAGAAATAGAAAACCATTACAATTTATATTTAGTAAAATTCACCCTTTTTGCCTGTTTTTACAGAGTTTGACAAATGCATGCAGCTACATAATCACTACTACACTCAAGATATAGAAGATTTCCATCACTCTAAACTATCCCTTTATGGCACTTTGCAGTTAAACTTGTCCCCACTAACTCCTGGCAATCCTTGACTTACTTTCTGTTACTAGTTTTGCATTTTCCAGAATATCATATAAATGAAATCAAAGAGCATGTAGCCCCTTGTGAATGGCTTTTTAAAAAAAATTAGATAGAGTCTCGCTCTAATGCCCAGGTGATTGTAGCTCACTGCAGCCATGTACTCCTGGGCTCAAGCAGTCCTCCTGCCTCGGCCTTTGAAGTAACTGGAACTACAGGTGTTATCCACCGTGCCTGGCTAATGTATGTGTGTGTATGTATGTGTGTGTGTGTGGGGGTGGGGGGGGAGGCGGGGGAACAGGGTCTTACTGTGTTGCCCAGCCGGGTCTTGAACTGGACTTAAGCAATCCCCTTAGCTCAGTCTCCCAGCGTGCTGGGATTATACATGTGAGCCACCATGCCCAACCTTCAATGGCTCTTTTTACACCTAGTATCATCGTTTTGTTGCATGTTGTCAGTAGCTTGTGCCTTTTCAGGCTGGGTAGGATTCCATTGTGGTAATGCACCACAGTATCTTATCTATTCAACGATTGACAGACATTTGAGTGTTTCCAGTATTGAATACTGCCTTAAAAGGTACCAATGATACTGTTTTTTTCAGGTGTGGTGAAGCCAACAGATCAGGAGACAACTGCCATCGGGAAGGTACTTTGTTATTCACAGTTTCCAAGAGAAGGGGTCATGCCATGGTAGGCAGGACCACCCAGGAAAGCACCTGGGTCAGTCAGGAGGGAGAAGCAGAGAGGAGAGGGCAGAGGCACAGTCTTGATTGTAGTTTCCACAGAAAGGAATGAGAAAGACAGGCCAAGCAGCTGAGCAGGTTTAGGATTGGAGTGAAGAATTTCAGCAGGCTCTAGGCCGCAGGGGTGGTCTCTCCTTGCCTTGGTATCTGGCTTTGGGTTGATTTAGGGCAGTGGAGTAGTATCCCAGGATGAATTGTTTGCCGTCTCTAGGGATTAGCTATCCCAGGAAGGGAAGGTCTCTCCCTGAATCCATAAATTCCCAAGATAGCGAAGCATCATAGAATATAGACAATTTTAAAAACATGATTACTGTAAGTATTATTAATAAAGTTGCTATAAACATTGCATATAGCTTTTTTGTGGGTACATGCTTTTATTTCTCTTGGATAAATATCATGCAACCAATGAGTCGTATGGTAAGTGTGTGTTTAACTTATAAGGAGCTGCCAAACTCTTTTTCAAAGTGGCTGTACCATACACGTGGACATAGAGAGTGGAAAAGTAGACGCTGGAGACTCCAAAAGGTGGGAAGAGGGGGAAGGCTGAAAAATTACCTGTTGTGTACAATGTTCATTATTTGGGTGATGTTTACACTGAAAACCTAGATTTCACCACTATGCAATATGTCCATGTCATAAAAACGTACTTGTATTCCCTAAATCTATAAAAGTAAAAAGTTTTAAGAAAGGCTGGGCACGGTGGCTCACGCCTGCAATCCCAGCACTTTGGGAGGCCAAGGCGAGTAAATCACGAAGTCAGGAGATCAAGACCATCCTGGTCAACATGGTGAAATCTCGTCTCTACTAAAAATACAAAAAAATTAGCTGGGTGTGGTAGCGCACGCCTGTAGTCCCAGCTACTTGGGAGGCTGAGGCGGGAGAAGCGCTTGAACCCAGGAGGTGGAGGTTGCAGTAAGCTGAGATTGCGTCACTGCACTCCAGTCTGGCAACAGAAAGAGATTCTGTCTCAAAATTAAATTAAATTAAATTAAAATTAAAAATAAGACAAGGTAGCTATACCATTTTGTGTTACCACCAGCCATGACAGTTTTTCCTCATCCATGCTAACATTTGGTATTGCCTTTTTTTTTCTTTTAGTTCTAGTCATTCAAGAACTGTATTGACTGTAGTCCCAGCTGCTCAGGAGGTTGAGGTGGGAGGATCTCTTGAGCCTCAGAGGTGGAAGTTGATGAGCCAAGATCATGCCATTGCACTCCAATCTAGGCAACAGAGTGAGACCCTGTCTCAAAAAAAAAAAATTTGATATATCATAGTGGTTTTAATTTGCAAGCATCTTTTCATGAGCGTATTTTCCATTTACATATTTTTTCACTGAAATATCAGTTCAAACATTTTATGTATTTTTTAATTAGCTTGTTATTATTAAATTATATTCCTTGATATAGTCTAGATACAATATCTTTATGAGATATACATTGCAAATATTTTTGTTTTTTACAATTATTAATGAATGCCAAATTTTATTAAGTGCCTTTTTAATCCTTTTTAAATTATGTGTTTTTTCTTTAATCTGTTATTGTGGCTGATCATATACAAATTTTCTAAATTTTGAACTACCTTAAATTCCTGGAATAAATGTGCTAGTTTAATACTTTGTCGCATTTATTCATTAATATGTTCTTTCAAATTTTATAATACTCATAGATAATCTACAGTTATCTTTTTTTCTGCCAGTCTTTATGCATTCTTGATATCAGTGTCATTCTAGTCAGATTATGCAAACTGGTTAATTTCTCCTTATCTTAATTTTCTGAAATAGATTGTATAAGAGTAGCTGCCTCTCACATAATCAAACACGTCAGGTCACAAGTCAGCTCCCTGTATTATTATTATTACTTTTTCAGTCCTGCAGACTGATCTCTGGGAATGTTCATTATTTTTCTCCAGTCTGGATTGGGATTGGGTGCACCCTTGGCCTTCTGCACAGCTTTTAGTTCAACAGCATCCTGGGAATTCTTTTCACTTTTTTCTGCGTTGTGTACTCTGTTCGTAAGATCTACTCTCTCTCTCTCTCCCATTCTCTCTCTCTTTCTTTTTACTGTCATTTTGGTGGAACATATCTTCCCAAAACCTGAAAAATGGCCCATTGGGAATACACTGCTCCTGAGAACTTGCATGTCTGAAAATGTCTAGCCTATACTTACACTTTTAATTATTTGACTGGAAATAGAATTCTAAGTGATAAACCATTTTCCTATACATTTTGTAGGTAATTTTCTATTCTGTCTTTTAGGGTAGTTATGGAGTAAGTTGATGCCATTCTGATCCCTTTGGTATGTGGCTTAAACCTGTCCCTCTACCTCTCTTCTTATCCCTACAAACTCCTGAAATGTCCGAATGATAATTTTAATATCTGTCAGTTTGTTAGGCAGTGTGTGATATCTCATCACTTAATGAGACCTTAAGAATATTTGAACTGAAAAGCTAGGAGTCACCTTGTGGATTCCTTTCTACATAGTGAGGCAAGAAAATCCACAGACACTAATGTGTTCACCAAGTGGAGAAATCCACCAGACATAGGACATGAGTTAAATTAGGCCCATTTGTCAAATAGATGGAATTCTATTCACATTTACTCCATTTATCAAATGAGACAGCTCTTCCTTCTGTGTGATTTTCCTTCCCACTTTCATTTACTTCATGCTGAAGAGAAAAGTCGATGGTTTGGGATGAATGCCGGGAAAAGAGAGTGCTCACCGCAGATTTCTGTCGTAATATACCTACATATAACATTTCTTTAAGCCAAGTGATTAAATGAAAGGTTAGAACCTCTTGCTGACATACTGATATGACCTAAAAGACACATATACTAGTTTTAAGTTACTTCATAAATTAGAACAGGTTCTGAAATCTTAACATTATGTTAAAGTGAAACTCATGGTAGCATCCATGATTTGTTTTACCAATTAATCTTAAATAGGATAAGGTTGGCAAGACATGAAAAAAATGATCCAACAAAAGAAATATCTTAATATGCAGAGATAATTATAAAGCATAATGCCAAACAAGCTAGAAATACAAATTCTAGAATTACCTACCCAGAAATACCTATGCTTGTTCCCTCACCCACAAGTCATATCCACGCTCTCCTCTTCTCATCCTGCACTCCGTGTTCAGGGGTGCTGACCTAGTTGAACTTCAGGCTTCCTTTTTTTTTTTTTTTTTTTTTGAGATGAAGTTTCACTCTTGTTGCACAGGCTGGAATGCAGTGGCACAATCTCGGCTCACTGCAACCTCCGCCTCCAGGGTTCAAGCGATTCTCCTGCTTCAGCCTCCCAAGTAGCTGGGATTACAGGCATCCACCATGACGCCCGGCTAATTTTTTGTATTTTTAGTAGCAACGGAGTTTCTCCATGTCGATCAGGCTGGTCTCGAACTCCTGAGCTCAGGTGATCCGCCCACCTTGGCCTCCAAAGTGCTGGGATTATAGGCCTGAGCCACAGTCTTCCTTCTTCTCCAGGTTCTGACTGGTAATGACGCGGTGTCATTTGTCTGGGCTAAATACCTGAGGTTCGTCATCTCACACCAAGGAAACTGAGGATGTGGACACACAAGACGAGAGTTTAAGAGTGGAGGTTTAATAGGTGAGAAAAAAGAGAAAAGCTCTCTCTCTTGCAGAGAGAGGGAGTCCTGATGGGTCGTCTAGTTCCATGGTGAAATCCGTGGGGTTTTATAGACAAACTTGAGGAGGCAATGTCTGATTTACATATGGCACGTGAGATTGGTAGGACCAGGTGTGCCATTTGCATAGCATGCGAAGAAGCTGGACATTGTACCCTAATCTTTTATTATGCAAATGGTGTCTCTACCTGGCCTGCACCATGTTGCCTGCTTTTTTACTGCACATGTGGCGACAAAGGAAAGGGAAGAGGGAACCTCCATGTTGAATATACCTGGCTTGAATAGAGAGAGACTGTAAGCGTTGAAGAGAACCGGGAGATTACTAGAGTTGTTGAACACAGAAAATAAAATCTTGGTGACTACAAGTCAAAAGGGAGAAGAAAAAGACTATAAAAGGTTAATATGAATAACTTTGTAGTTTTGGGTGCCAGTGCCGGAAGTCAGAATGTGCAGAGAGGTAAATGGCTTAGGAGGAAAAAGAAGTTAAAGGTATCTTCTGGAATGCAGGTGGAGGGGTGAACAGCAGCTTTGGGGAAACCAGTGAGCTTGGATACAAATATGGGCACGCTTTTACTTTGCGGGATTGAGGCCAACAGACTGAGATTTCAGAGAGAAATAGTCTAGTGTGTGCTGCGTGAGAGCAAGGGATCTGGGCATGGAGCCCATGAAGCAGAAGCAGTGAAGAAAAGAGAGACGAGAGGAGAGAGCGCCCCGTCTTTTGGTGCCACTGAGATTTGGATGAAGGGGTTTCCAGGAAGACAGAGTTAGGGACAAAAGTATCAGGTAAGGGGAAAGAAAAGGTCAGAACGATTAAGAATGATGAACCCATTAGGTATTTTGGAGGCAGAAGTCAGACTGAGGGTGAGGAAAGAATAGGGAAAGAAATGGCAGAGAAAGGACATGTAATTTTTAGACATTTTGAGGGGATGATGATGTGAGGAGAAAGCAGCCTTTCGAAATGGGTAGGAAACTCTACCTAAGATTTCTTTGAATTTTTTTCCCAAAGCATACAGGGAGTGACATTTTCATTTCTTTTCTTTTTCTTTTTCTTTTTTTTTTGAGGCAGGGTCTTGCTCTGTCTTCCAGGCTAGAGTGCAGTACAACCACAGCTCACTGCAGCCTCAACCTCCTGGGATCAATTGATCCTCCCACCTCAGCCTCCCAAGTAGCTGGGACCTCAGACATGTGCCACCACACCAAGCTGATTTTTAAATTTTTTGTAGAGACAAGGTCTCACTACGTTGGCCAGGCTGGTCTTAAACTCCTGAGCTCAAGCAATTCTCCCACCTTGGTTTTCCCTAAGTGCTAGAATTATAGGCATGAGCCACTGCACCTGGCTGGGAATGCCATTTTCAATCTCATTTATGCTTTGGTATTTGCAATTTACCTCTCCTGTCCTTTGGTTGAGAGGTGGTCTTTGGTAGCATTATGGATTCCCGCATTCCAGGACACAGATTTGTGTGTATCTTTTTATTTTCATAACCACGTACAGCACATTTAAACTTTGCTTTATAGCATTACCTCAGCCATTCTGCAGATGATGCTCCCAAGACTTCAGTGAGTTCTCTTTTGATCTCTTTAACGGAGTGAACTGTTTATTCAGACATTCTTATGTCCCTTTCTTATGCCCCTTATGCCCCATTTCCAGTCTCTACTTCCTTTGTGTGTGTGTGTGTGTGTGTGTGTGTGTGTGTGTGTGTGTGTGTGTGAAACTCCTAAAGCAAGTCTTGGCATTTAATAGTCCATTCAAATTTAAGGTTTTGAAATTTGGTTTTTCATATTAGAAAATAGAAAACATCCACGGAAAACTCATGATTAAAGGGAAAAGAAACAGTCCTACTTCCCTGATTCAAAAAAGAGAAAGGAAAATTCTTATTTCTTCCTAAGAAAGCTTTCGATCAAATTAACAACACTAGATTTTTTATTACACAGAAGCTCCCAAGATGACTTTATAGGACTGGATAATCATCTCTTAATTCCTTGCAGGAAAACCTTGAAAAGGTGAATGCAGATCCCACTGTGGTGCTTCATCAGAAAACAGAAAGTGAAGAGCAAGTTGATGAGATACAGATAAAATAAACCCTGTGAGTAGACACATGTGACAGACCCAGCTGCAAAGTGGAAAGTGTGAAGTGTGTTATTTCAGTTAGTGTAAGGAAATAAAATGTGATTCTAAAGTGGAAAAAAAAAAAGAGGAAGCTTGGAGATAATAGCAGCTGCTGAAATTGAAGAGTTGGCACCTTGCTTGCAGAAGGTATATAGGAAGAATAGACCCAGAGGGAAAATGTAAGAAAAGATCTAGAGGTGTGTGGAATTTTCATTTTTTTTCCCGTCATTGCATTTGAAGACCAATTCTTCCTTGGAGGGCTTAGAATTCTTTGTATTCTGGCTGTGGTATAACAATCTATATTGCACCCCAGCTTGTGCACGCCAAAGGACACAAGCACGGGAATTCTATCACAACAGTGCCTGATTTGGTGATAGAGACAAAATGAAGAGGACAACTTGTCCTGTTAATAGAATAAGTAGATTCCTAAATGTTAGTAGACATCCGATTATATTTTTGAGCACAGAGATGCAAGTTTTAAAGTTCAGTATTTTGATATTTGGATGTAGGTAAATAAATGATGGTCACTGCTTTCTATCCTGCAAAAACATAGAAATGGTGGAAAAGCTCGAAGTGATGGCTTCTCTAAAATTTGAAAAACAGAAGCTGGATCCTTGCTCCCAAGCAATGTTGGAATTAATGGAGAATAAGAGAGTACATTGGTGTACTGTGAAAGAGTATTTTCTAACATGCCTTTATTTAATTTCTTCTTTACTTCTTAAAAAGTGTTTTCACCTGGCATTCTGTACTCTAATTTTCTGACTCTGAATATTTCAATTTTCCATGCATTCTCTCCTAAACAGTAACAGGAAATATTTTCCAGGGGATCTTATATTGTAGTTCTGTGTATTTTATTTATGTATTTATTTACTTTTTTTTTTTTTTTTTTGAGACAAGGTCTCACTCTGTCACTCAAACTGAAGTGCAGTGGTGTGATCTTAGCTCACTGCAGCCCTGGTTTCCCAAGATCAAGTGATCCTCCTAGTTCTCAGCCTCCTGAGTAGCTGGGACTACAGGTATACGCCACCATGCCTGTATTTTTTTTTTGTTTATTTGCTTGTTTGTTTTGTAGAAATGGGGTTTCACCATGTTGCACAGGTTGGCCTTGAATTCCTGAACTCAAGCGATCCACCATTCGGGGCCTCCCAAAGTGCTGGGATTGCAGGCATGAGACACCACCCCTGACCTTTATGTTATATTTCTTCTCAGAGCCTGAAACACTCAGATGTCTTCTCCCTTTGACAGTAAAAGTCATGCTCATTGCAGCTAGGAATTTTATAACATAACTATTTAACTTTAAGAAAGGTTCATTGAAATGATGATATAAGCGCTCTGATTAAATATATTCACAAGAACTCTTCATTTGATGGAAATCAATATTGTTCCAGATCTATCCTTCATAAAATTCAGGTGTAACGTCACTTTCTTTGTAACACTTTACCCAAAGCACTTTGGCAGACACTTCTAAAGCAAACCCTTACAACTAGGCAGCGTTGAAGATAAAGAGTAGATTTCCTGGTGGTGGTGGCAGGAATGTGTAGAGGTGATCTGCAGAGTCAACGTGTTCATCTTCCAATGTGAATTACACATGTCTGAGAGGTTATAAAGAGGGAACCCGGTTTTGCCATGTACCTGTTAACATGACACGTTATATCCCCTCTGTTTATATCAAGAAAAGCAAATTTACCCAGGTATTCCTGGTACCATCCATGGTAGAGATTATTGTTTTGTTGCTAGTGTCCACTGCTATCCTGACTTTTTCTTTGGAGAACCATCCTGTCACCAATCTCAGCTAATTCAATTTGAGAATTATTGATATTAGCCTTGGCTGCAGGGGCAGTACATGACTCCAAGTCTGGCTTATTGTTCTCCTAGTCACAGTGATTGGCTGAGGGACGGGCAAGAGTCCCAATCAAAACCAATGAGATGATATCTCTTGACACTTGCAGAACCTGTTGAAAGAAAGATGTGTTATCTTTCTCTATTGGACTTAACGTTGTGGAGATGCAAGCCTAGAGCTGTTGGCAGCTACTCTGTCATTTCCATATGATGAAGCCATGCTGTCAGTCATGAGGGTGACTGATGGAGCATGCCCTTAACATATGAAAATCTAGTAGCATCATAACTTCCCATGAAGGAAGGAAACACTTTACAGAATAAAGTCATCATGTTAATATGCTAACACAGGGCTGCCAGTCTGGTTCTCAGCTTCTCATGGTCTCTGACCCTGCTGACATTTTTGTGAGCTTACTCTCCTTTTCTATGCCTTCTGCTTACTCATGGCTTTTAATTACTGCTTTTTCTCTATTTGTGTCTTAGCTTCTGTGCTCCTCTGCTTTCTGGGTCCTGTTATATATTTTTCATATTTAATATGATCAACTAAACAGGTCTGAGTGGGTTATTTAATATGACCAAGTAAGCAGGCTTAGTACACAGTGCTCCAGTTAAGAACATATATACTTTTAATATGATATGATATGATATGATATAATATAAAAATAATATTTTATGTTATATATAGCACACATGCTTTTAAAATTGTTTACTGTGCATCTACTATGTGCTGGGTGCATTGTTTTGTACACATTAATTCATATTAACACATCTATTTCTCACCAAAATGGTTACCACCAGTTAAGAACTATTATAGTCTTCATTTTATAGGTAAGCCAATTATAAAATTTAAATAATTTACCTGAGGTCACACAACTAAAAGCAAAAGAGTAGTATTCAAATCTGGATCTAAAGTCTACATTATGAATTCATTAATATATTAATTATTTATGAATAATTATTAATGCATGAACTTCCTCTCTAACTGCCTGGATAACTTGGCCATGTCCTGTCATAGCCCATTGGCTCCATTTATGCTTCACCCATATGCAAGGCTCCCTTTGTGTCAGGGGCCGACCCCCAGCAGATCACTACTGCACAGTGTGGCATGGTGACTAATATAAGAAAGACGTTCTGTCCTCTTCATTCAAAGGGACCTGTGGGTTAGGGCTCTTCCCTAGCATTTGTTAGAAAACTGTGCAACTTCCTGTCATTGTTTCTTCTTTCAACAGAAATACATGGTTAAACAACTTGTATCTCATGCTAGATTAGGAGACTGTTGCACACTGATCTTATAATCATTTCCCTGATCCCCTGCAGCCAACCCAGTCATATCCCTATTTTCACCTTGACCACATGCATTTTCTGCATAGCACTTATCACAATGCTTACTTCTAAATATTTACCTATGTGTTTATTTTTCCAATGTTTATCTCCTCTATTTCTGCAAGGGCAGGAAATATAACCTGTTTGCCAGTGCTAGAACATCAGCAGGTTCTGGCTATGGTGGGTGATCCATAAACATTTGTCACATAAATAAATGAGCAAAGAAATAAATGATGAATGTCTTATCTGGATTCCTCTTGTTAGGGAAAAGAAAGTCTAAAACAGAGGTGAGAGTGGCAAATGCCCCAAAACTAAAGTAAATGTGTTACTCAGGATTCTGCAGAGAAATAAAGCCAACAGGATATATATAGATTGAAAGAGAATTATTATGTAGGGTTGACTCACATGATTATAGAGGCTGAGAACTCCCATCATCTGCTGTCTGCAAACTATAGGCTCAGAAAAAATAGTGGTGTCATTCCAGTCTTAGCCTGAACACCTGAGAACAAGGGGAGCCAATGGTAAAAACAGCAATCCAAGTGCAAAAGCCTATGAACCAGGAGTGCCAGCGTTTGAAGGCAGGAGAAGATGAATGTCCCAGCTAATGCCACGAACACCTTCTCACTTCCTCCACCTTTTTGTTCTATTCAGGCCTTCAGTGGATTGGATGATGCTCACCCTCTTTGGTGAGGGCAATTTTCCTTACTCAGTCTCCTGATTCTAATGGTCAACTCTTCTGAAAATACTCTCCCATACACACCCAAAAATAATGTTTTACCAGCTATCTGGGTACCCTTTAGCACAGTCAAGTTGACATGTAAAATGAACCATCACAAGTCATTTGGGAAGACAAATAGGATACTGATATTATGCAACTAATGTGTAGCATATGTGTTAATTTATTTATTACCAGGTGTTTCTAACTGTCAGCTGTATGTCCAATAGGAGGCACATTCAGTGACATTTCTTACTGAAGTTCAAGTCAAGATGATTTGAGGTCCTGATATCTTGTCTGTTACTACCCATACTCGTGACCATTGGTAGACAATGGTGCTTTTCCCAGGCTGGTGTTGATCTTGCTAAATTTAACAGTAGAAATATGTTGCATATGTATAACTTTTGTGTGTGATATCTACATGCAGGCACATGTATAATGGTGGTTGAAGGGAATGCTATTTTTCAAAAATAGGAATAATACTGATACTTACATCAAGGTAATATGGACAATAGGGGTCTGTTTCATATCAATAGATGAGAAATTAAAAAACTTGATTGTGTACTTAGATATGTACACATTATAGATTATCTTTTAAAAAGTACATTTTTCTCTGTGCTTCTGAGAACACCCTGGGTTTTTGTTGTTGTTTGTTTTGTTTTTGACCCATCTGCTGTATTTGCCACATAGAAGAAAAAAAGTTCTTGATTGGGTTGAATTTTACTAGTTAAAATCATTGTACTGAGTGGTTTTGAACAATAACAGATTTAAAAACGGCTACTTTGTTTCTTACAAAAAGGCCCATTTGGACTGATTCTTGAATGTGGTGGTGCCTGGATGGTGCAAAAGTGAGGCAAGATGCATATCGAAGGGCTGAATCTTATTCTGTCTCTCCACATGCTGGTACATGTGCTCTCAGCATGGCCGGCCAAATAGAAACAAAGCAGGCACACACCACCAGTGTTTGAGAACTCTACAACATATTTCAGCATTAGGAGACAAGCAGAGCAAACCCACCAGTGGTATTTGTTAAATGTCAGTAATAAGAAAGAACAACAAAGACAGATTTCAGTGGGATTGGCAAAGTTCTGGATATAACAGTAAGATGCAGTAGAAAGAGTTCTTTACTAGCAGGGAGAACATTTAGGTTTGGGTCCTATCGCCTCTATTTATTACTTGTGTAAAAATGTGAAATCTTAGAGGGGAAAAGATGGTGAGCAGGATTATATATTCATGTTAATTACCTAATGTTTCAGAATGTTGTCTATTACTGGGGATGACAATAGCTACTGTATATAGTTATCCATATGATGCAAGGGTCAACTGAAGAATGATGAGGTTCATAAGTTTGAAAAGGAGACCTTTAGTTCTCATAGAGGATTGCAGCCTGTAGGCTAGCCATCCTGAAGACTGAGAAGCGTGACCTCCAGCAAAAGTTGAGAGCAAGCACTTCGAGGGAGGAAAGAATAAGACAGGAATTTATGGAGAATTTGTTAGCTAGCTATATACGTATTCAATATGCTGTAGGAGGAGTCATAAATATTTATGAAAGGAGAAACATGTACATGTGCAATTGAGTTTCATGCCTCTTTGTGGGTCTCATGTATGAAAAACAAAATGGCAGCGTTGGCATAATCCAAAGGAGGAGTTTTCAGCCCTCAGACCTCAAAAGGTAAAGCAGAGGATACAAAAACTCTTGCTGTGCATCCTCTATAGACTGGACAGAACTGCTTTGTGGTGGGTGGTCTCTTATGAGGAAGGGATGCATTGTGAAACTGGCAAGCTGTCATGTCAAAACTGTGAAGAGGGTGGGGGTGTCTGGTGACGACATCAGTTGATTGGCTAAAGACAATATAAGAATAAGTAATCTGTTTCTTGTTTTACAGAGCTGGTTTCTGCTTCCTCCTTAGGAAAGAATTCTGGTTAAAGGTTAATAAAAAATGGGCATTTTAAGATGTGTCTGACCTCCCATCACATCATGGCCAAGAACTCCATTTTTAAGGTTTCTTTGGGGTCCCCTTGACCAAGACGGAGTCCATTCAATCAGTTTAGTGACTTAAGGTTTTATTTTTATTTCTCACAAGTTAAAACTCATGACAAACCATTTACAAAAGCAATTGATCCTAGGACAAAACTTTGGGCTTGGGATCTATGAGTGCCCCAGGTGGAAGAGGGTAGGGGTGGGAGAAGTAATTTGCATGTTGAAGATGACAGTCTTCTTGGTATGGGACTTGGAGTCTGCAAACCTGTGTTTGTATTTCTGGTTCCACCAGCGTCTTAGTTCATTTTGGGCTGCTATAACAAAAAACACTCATAATTTATTATAAATTATGAGTAATTTATAATAAACAGAAACGTGTTGGCTCACAGTTCTGGAGGATGAAAAGTTCAGGAATGGGGGACCAGCATCTGGTGAGGGATTTTTTGCTGAGTCATCCCATAGCAGAAAGAAGGGCCTAACTCGTCTTCCCAGCAGTCACCTTTTAAAGTCCCACCTCTCAATGCTGTTGCAATGGCAACTAAATTTAAACATAAATTTTGAAGGAGATAAAAATATTCAAATCATGGCATTCCAAAGGGCCTCTAGCTCTCTAAAACTCATGTCCTTCTCACCTACAAAATAGATGAATTTCATCCCAATGGCCCCCAAAGCCTTAACTAGTTCCAGCATCAATTGAAAAGTCAAAAGTCTCACCTACACATCATGGCACAATTCATTCTGAGGCAAAGTGCTCTCCAGTCACAAGCCTGTGAAAGCAAACAAGCAATGTACTTCCAAAATACAGCTGTGGGACAGGCATAGGACAGACGTTCTCATTTCCAAAAAAGAAGTAAAGAAAATTTTAAAAATGAGGTAACTTTTTATAAGTGCAAAACCTGACAGGGCGAACAACATTAAATCTTAAGGCTCCAGAAAAATCTTCCTGGACTCGATGTCTCACCTTTGGGCATACTGGAGCAGAGCTGGGACTCCTGAGGCCTCAGGTAGCCCCACCCCTATGGCTTTGTTGGGCTCAGCCCACACATCTAATTGCACAGATGAGAGTCACATGCCTGAAGCTTTCCCAGGCTGGCATTGCACACAGGCAATGTTACAGTTCTGAGATCTTGGGGGTGGCTCCACTCCCATGGCTCTACCAGGCACAGCCATAGTGGGGACTCTCTGTGGCAGCTCTGACCCTGTGGCAGATTTCTGCCTGGGCCCCCAGGCAGATACATCCTTTGAAATCTAGCTGAAGACCATCATGGCCCCACAGCTTGTGCACTCTGTACCTCTGCAGAGTTAGCACCACATGGATGCCACCAAGATTCACGACTTGTGCCTTCTGAAGTGGTGACCGGAGCAGCACCTGGGCCCACTTGAGCGATGACCGGTGCAGCCAAGGAGCACTGCACCAGAATGCAAGAAACAGGCCCTCGAGGTGGTTTGAGGCTCCTCTCTGGAAACCTTGGCCTCAAGGCTATTCTCTGGGTCTGTAATGAGAGAGGCAGCCTCAAAGATCTCGGAAATGCTGTTGGGGACATTCTTTCATTGTCTTAATGCATAGCAGCTGGCTTCCTTCTATCCATACTGATCTTATCAAAGGTCCACTTGGTTGTACCCTGGATATTCTCTCCTAAACAGACTTGTTAATTCTTTACATAGCCAGGCTGAGAATTTTTAAAAAGACTTTTTTATTCCTCACGTGGCCAAATCTTTATGTGATGAGTCCCTTTTAATTATAAATTTCATCTTTAAATTATTTCTCTCGCTCACATTTTATGATGTATGGTTAAAAGAAGCCATACAGCATCCTGGATGCTTTGCTGCTTTGATATTTCTTCCACTTGATATCTTAGCTCATTGTTCTTAAATTCTGTCTTATATAAAGTCCTAGGACACAACTCAGCCAATTTCTTTGTCACTTTATAACAAGGTTGACCTTTATTACAGTTCCCAATACCTGTCTCTTCTTTCTAGCTGAGACCTCATTAGAATTGCCTTTTCTATCCCTATTTCCACCAAAATTTTAATCATGACCACTTAAGTAATCTCTAGGAAGTTTCAGACTTTCCCCACAGATACTGTCTTCTGAGCCTGCACCAGAATCATCTTAACATTCCATTCATAGCAACTGATGCTTTCTCCAGCCTTCAGTTCAAAACTGTTTCAACCTCCACCTATTACCCAGTTCCAAAGCTGCCTCCACAGTTTTATGTATTTTTATAGCAATGCCCCACTTCTCTGGTCTCAGGTTTTGTTTTTGTTTGTTTTTTGCTGTTACAACAAAATATCACAGACTAGGTAATTTATATTGCACAGAAATTTATTAGCTTATAGTTCTGCAGACTGTGAAGTTCAAGGTCAAAAAACCAGCATATGTCAAGGAAGTTCTTGCTTTGTCATCCCATGGCAGAAGGCAGAAGGGCAAGAGAAAAAAGGGACCAAACTTGCCCTTTTTCAATGGTAGTAATCCCACTCATGGGGGCAGAGCCCTCGTGGTCCAGCCACCTCTTAAAGCTTCCACCTCTCAACACTATCACAATGGTAACTCAATTTCAGCATGAATTTTGCAGCAGACATTCAAACCATAGCAACCAATTTCTAGCTAGGTGACCTTGGGCAAGAAACACAGACTCTTGAAACCTCAGTCTCTAAAAAGTAGGGGTAAACCACAGTATTTACTTCTTGAAATTGCTGTTAGGATTCAGAAATGGCTTCTCAATAGGCTGGGTGAGGGTCTGGTGTACAGACACACTCAGCACATGCTAAATGCTATTATTATAATTCCCCTTAGTGAGACCCGGATAAAAATCAGCGGCATTACATGCACTTCATTAACTGGCAACTTTTTTCCTTGATATATTCTGGAATTTTCTCTTTTAATTTCTGAGCCTTTTAGAGTTATGATTGAAACGTACAATGGAGATCCCTTTTAAACTTTTTTTGTAATCCTTTATTAAGAGTGAATTCAAGCTGGGCATTGTGGCTCACGCATGTGATCCCAGCCACTCAGGAGGCTACCATGGGAGAACGCTTGAGGCCAAGAGTGTGAAACCAGCCTGGCCGATATAGTGAGACATAAAGAAAAAATAACATAAAATAAAAAAATAAAGAAAAGTAATTTCAATAAATTTTCTTCAGTGAATTTTTTAATGAGTGTTTTAAAGCATAGGTATCCCAGTGAAAGGTATTGTGGGGGGCAAGGGAAGAAGAAAGGAGAGCAGTAGGTTAGGAAAACTCTACGTCAAACTTTTTTCTGAAGAATTTCTCAGAGACCTTATTTATTTAACAAGTACTTATTTAGTCCTTACTATGTTCCAGGCAGTGTATGTTAATTAGTATTAATATACTAATTCTATGAAACAGAAGATATTATTATCCTCATCTTACTGGTAAGAAAATGGAGAGCTTAAATTCATAGCCCAAGTTCTTACAGCTAAGAAGAGCCCTGATAATCTGGCCCCTGGTCTCTACTTTTAACCCTCATATGCTAATAGACAGCTTAAAGCCTGACCTTTGACTCAGCAATTCCATCTATTTACCTGACCATAGAATCCTTTTTTTTTTTTTTTTTGCAGAACATCCATGGGACTCATAAAATTAAGTTTAACCTAAAACAGTTTGCTTACATATTCTAAGTTTAGCCTAAAGATTTCCCCATACATAATGAACTGTAACCTAACTCGATGTATAAACAGTCTATAACCTACTCTTTTAACAAGTAGCTGAGCTGAGCGCAGGGCCTCACACCTGTAATCCCAGCACTTTGGGAGGCCAAGGTGGGTGGATCACGAGGTCAGGAGATGGAGACCATGCTGGCTAACATGGTGAAACCCCGTCTCTACTAAAAATACAAAAAAATTAGCCGGGCGTGGTGGCCGGTGTCTGTAGTCCCAGCTACTCGGGAGGCTGAGGCAAGAGAATGGTGTGAACCTGGGAGGCGGAGCTTGAAGTCAGCAGAGATCGTGCCACTGTACTCCAGCCTGGGTGACAGAGCAAGACTGTCTCAAAAAAGAGAGAAAAAAAAAAAAGACAGGTAGCCTAGTCTCAGCCAATCACACAATCACAGGAGACCAGCTATTCAAATGGTGTTCAAATGAGGCAAGCATTGAGCTGTACCCAATCCGAATGTTTCTGTACCTCACTTCCATGCTTCACTTTCATTTTCTGTACATCACTTTCCATTTTCTGTTCATAAATATGATCTGACCCTGTGGAAATCCCAGAATCACCCTGAACCTCTTCTAGTTGAGGGGGCTGCTTGATTCATGAATTATTCTTTGCTCAGTTAAACTCTGTTAAACTTAATTTGTCTTTACTTTTTCTTTTACAGATGGCTTCAGAAGTGGAATATGAAGAAGCATTTCCAGTGACCCCTGAAGCACCTCATGACCAAGTGAGATAACTGCCAGGCCCATTGTGCCCATTGCTTTCTCACAGCAACTAGGTTCCCCTCTTGGATTCCAAAGCTCCATGAATTTGTGCTTTGAGCTATCTGAATTTGTTTGAGAAAACTTTTGATTTGAACTGGGTTCAGAAGTTGTGACAGAAAGTAGCCTTGGCCCAGGATCAGATTGGATCTGATAATTAGCTATACTGTATCCAGTTGCACACTAAGATGCCTGATTGGGACAGAAGGAAACTGACAGTAAATGGCAATACTGTGAAAGGTGCAAACTCTAGATGTCAAAAGTTTGCAGAAATGTTTCTATTTTATCCCCTTTGTTTCTTTCTCTTGTGTGCTTAGGAAGGGAAAAATTATTGGCTAAGTTGATCAAGGAGATCTGAGAGCCAAAGCTAAGATTTGATGTAAGAATGGGATCCTTAATTTGTGAATAACTGAGCATTATACCTTTTGGCTACATCTACCTGTACTGGGCTCCAGAAACACCAAATGTTTGCAGAACTGGTAAAATCCTACTAAAGATAATTTAAAAGTACAGCAAAACATTCCAAATGAACAACAGTGCACTTTAAAAAGTACTTTTATGGATAAGGGCTCCCAAATTAGTTTAACTCAGATATATCTATTGATATGCAGAAGTTTCTAAAAACAATTATAATATTTTTGTTGCCACTCTTGAAAAGCTTTTTATGAAAGGAAAATAAAAAGCTGAAACAACTAATCGATAAGAAAAATTAATTCTGTTAGTTTTTGTGTTAGTTACTATACCACTCTAGAGGCTAGAAGAATGCAAAATAAATGTTTATAAAATATAGCCCCTCAAGCAAGGTAGGCTTGCTTATTTTTTCATAACTATCTATGCTGAGTCCATGCATAGAGGATGCTTTTTTTGCCCTGTTGCTTAATGGGCTTTGCCCTAAACTCAGTAAATTTTTCTAAGCAACAGGAGTTAAGAAGACTGCCTGTTGAATTCAGTCAGTCTCCACAATACCACTTTCTGGCATTTAGTTGGCTTTCATAAAATAAATTTATGTATAAAGAAAACCTCCATTCATAAGGGTGTTTGCCTTTGTGCATCCTGAAGAGAGGGAGAACTGAACCCCTAGAAACTCTTACTATTGATTTAAATTTACATAACGAGTCTTATCTTTGCTTAACATGTGTTTTCTGACCATCTTTTCTTAACTGGGCTTTTACCTACACCCTCCTTTCTTAATTTGAGCAAATAATAATAAAATATTTAGGCCTGAAGTTTCAGCTCTGTGTCTTTGAAATAATAGATTTTCTACCTTGTTTTATCTAAGACTTATTTGTTTAGAAGTGCAAATTTAGGGTTGCTCAGCTAACAATTGCTTAGGGCAATGAAACAGGAAATTCAAGAGTGATAGTGTAAATGGGGAAAAGAAAAACAACTTGAAAGCTGACAACTGAAAAATCATCACGAAAGCTGTAAGGTTTTCTTTTGTCTGTATGTCTGTATGTTTATATGTGTTATATGTATATGATATTTCTATGTGATCTAAGATGATATTTGGTAAATAAAGCTAGCTTTAAAATTGTTGGTAAAATAAAATAGGAATGTCTTCAAAATTGTTACTTTTAAATATAATGCAGACATTTTTGCCTGGATTTACTGATCCAACAGGTTTATATTATCTCTGATAGATGTTTTAAGGGTATAAAACTGCTCCTTCTGTAATATTTTTTATGCTCGTCTTGTTTATGATGTTATGCCTTTGGTTTTGAGACTTTAGATTCCGAAATCTAGGCAGATGGCTATGGTGAGGTCTAGGGACATGTGTGGCCACAGCACCTGTGACATCAGCTGCAAGTCAGAGACAAGCCCAATATGGCCGTATCCTTCCTGGCCCAGCTTTGCCTTTTGGCCATTCTGAGGGGGTTTAGATCCTACAGGCACTGTCTTCACAGTTCTGTCTTCTATCCTGAGCTATATGTAAGGATCCAGATGACCTCTGCTTTTCATAGTCATCCTGGGCACCACGTGGGTATTTGGTACCCACAACTGGGGAAGACATTAGGGAGGGCACCTATATCAGAGTTTCAAAAATTTTTTAATAACCCGAAATACTAAGGTCATGCTATTTTAAATTAAGTAGTATATAATCTTAAAATACCTTGTTACGATATCAAAATATTAATTATTAAACATAAAAGTAACTTTAAGTTTATATACTTCAGCATATTATTTTTATATGGCATAGAAAAACTTTGCTAAATGCATTATGTATTATTTATAATACATACTATTTGTTATAAATATATTGATATATTAAATATTTATTAATAATTAAATATTTACTAAATCTGTTAATTTAGAAATTGAGGAAATATTTTTTTCTTAAAAATTATAAAATGTTTTTCATCTAAAAATATAAAAGATGTGGTTTTTGTTATAGGAAAAGTTATTTTGTTTAGTTGAGAGGTTATTTAAAGATGTTTCAAAATGAAGAGAAGATGACATAAATAAAACTAAATAGATATAAAAAGTTGGGAAAAGAACAAATAGAAAAAATTGTTGTAAGAGGTTATGAAAGGTTTATGGAAATCTTAACTTGTATGGTCAAAAGCTGGCTGAGATTGGATGGATTTATTCATAAGGATTTATTTGATTTAGTATTGACAATACACAGATACAAAAGTAAAATTTGTTTTTCTCTTTTGAAGAAGAATTTTACATAGTATTAATGGAGAGAGTAAAATATTCTTTTCACCCTTTGTGTAGACTGCAGAGAGAGAGAGAGTGGAGAGAAGGATAGACAAATTCTCTTTCATGCTGTCTTGTTTGAAAAATCGAATCTCCTCTAGAAGAGTAAAGTTTCCTTTGTCTGTTTCTAAACCCTTTTAATTATCACTTTGGCTAAATAAATGCTTGTTATTTTTACAGTAATCTGTGTTCCTATTCTGATTGCTTTAAACCTTTCACATATTTGACAAGCTTCCGAAAATCAAACTTCAAATTGTAAAATGATGTCTTTTTGACCTCAAACTAACTTTGAGGTATTACAAAGGACCCCTGAAGTGTCCAAAAGGGTGACACTAAATAGGCTTATTTCATATGTTAAATTATATGGGAAGCATTGTCAAATAAGAAATTATTTTTAACTTTGAGTTATATTTTTTGGATGTGTTATTAATATGTATTCCAAAATTGTATGAGATTTCTAAAATTCTGATATATCTTGGTATATATGATCAGCGATAATTATGGTTCTTACATTAAATTGTTGTAGGCCACAAAAATAACCAAATATTTTTTTCAACTGGGTCTTTAAAAATGACGATTTTAAGTCTCATTCACAGTTAATTGCTTAAATCTGATGCATTTTCTAACTTCTGATGTATTTACTAGATTTTCATAAGCAAGTGAAATCCTAGAGTGTTATGTATTCAAGGATTTTCATGGAAAGGATGGAAAGAAACCTGATAAGCACTCTTGAATACAGGCTTCTGATAACTTTAGAATTATATTATTTGAGTATTTCCAAATGGGTATTTCCATAACACTAATAAAGAGATTTACTGGCTTATAAAACTGCTAACCCAATCAAGACAATAATTAATAATTAATTGAACCTCAAGGACATACTTTACTAGATTTTTATGCTAAATCAGCCAGTACTGAAATTAAGATATACAATTTGAATAAGCTCCATGGTCCAAGTCAAATTACCTAAGTTAACCCATTTAATAAACAGTGCTATACACCTGAATTGGAGGAACAAAATGGATATTTGAGAGGATAGAAATCCAGTTTTAACTATTTTATATATAATATATAATATATATTTT
>NW_012105864.1:1338375-1361713 GCF_000951045.1 Mandrillus leucophaeus
ATATATTTTATATATCTTATATATCATATATATTTATATATCATATGTAATATATTTTATATATCATATGGTTTATGACTAATGTTTGGTTTGTCAAATCCATAATCCTGGGAAGACAATCAAAATTTCAGATATATCTCTGCCACCTGATGGCCCATTTTAACATTTATAAAGGGATTTCATTCAATTGCCGTTTTCAATGCATATTTTCTAGTTGTGTAGAAGCTTTCCCATCTATGCAAAAAGGTGAATGCTATAACATTTCCCTAAAAGACAAACGGTTTTTAGAAAATGTGTTTTTCCCTCATGGAGCGACCTCCAGCAATAGAAGCACTCGTTTCACTTGACAAGTTGTAAAACATCTAAATAAGATTTTATAGATACAATAGCATTTGATAAAGCTAACTGAATACAATCAGATCCACTTCCAATGGAAAACATCAGTTGGTTCCTTATGAAATGGTCACTTGAAGGCTTATAACACTAATAATAGAACCTCATGTATCTTCCTCTCCTAAACTCTGATATGACTAAATGCTGCAATGCTTTAATGCATTATGTGGGAATGTATTTTCACCAAGTAAAACAAGCTTTCCATCATCCAGTGACTGAGGATAATCAAACCTTTCATGTTCTAGAACCCGTAAACTGAGTCTTCTGGAAATGACATCAAAGAAAGACTGTCCTTGCCACACACATTGCAAGGGTCCATAATCTTGCAACTCAAAAGGGGCCCTCCAGACTCTTAGAACTATATAGCCATTTAAGACCTTAAGGTCAAGCTAACCAGAGAAGTTTCTTTCCAGAAGCAGATGGCACCCTAGACATGAACAGCTTTCCCAGGATCATGGATCAAGATTTCTCTGCCATCATAAACCTTTTACCTATCTTAAATTTTTTCCCTGCCTATGCCTCTGTGAACAATGGAACTGGAAAAAGGTATGGTGTATACCTATGGGGTATAATTTTATTTGTGGAGGACTTTGCAGCCAATATTGTGTACACCTATGGGGTATAATTTTATTTGTGGAGGACTTTGCAACCAATCTTACATATGAGCAACTTTATGCTTTGATAGATGGAAGAAGAAGGTCCCATGGTGGTCTAGGAATGTTAATGGTATTTTTGTTGCTCCACAGACAGAAACAGAGCATTGGTCTACTCTTAACCTACATCATAGGTTAAAGAGAATATCACCAGGGAGCTTTCACAGTTCTGGATGATCATCATTCATTAGGGTTCTTTTTCTATGATTTGTTGTAAATATCTATGAAGCAATGATTAGAAATCCCTCATAAAATGCTCTATAAAATATTCTACTGCAAAAGCTATTGTTGTACAACTTCTTTAAGTTATTTAGTTAAAGTTGTGCTAGATAATAGAATTGCTCTTGATTACCTACTGGTTGAACAAGGAAGAACCCGCAGCTGCTAAAACATTTTGTTGCACATGAATGAATGCAGTGGATATTACAGACAATGAGTTGCAAGGGATTAACAAATACCCTGCTTAATTAAAATGAGTAGACTCTTCATGCGACTTATCTTTTCATGTATTTGGTTTTAGTTGGTTTGGTTCATAGGTACCCTGGCTAAGGAACATGCTCCAAACTCGTGGTATTATCCCCCTGATAATCATAATAGTCTCCCTAGTGCAGTGTGTTTTCTCAAAGGTATTAAATGTTTCTATGCAGTCATTCATAGCTTGTCAAATGGCCTCTCTCTCACTGGAACAACAGAAACTCAGAAATGAATGAACCGTGAGAACACTGTAACTTAGGTAGGATGTGCTAAGACTGAAAATGCAAAACGATGGTAACTGGAAGTAATGTTAAAGCCTTAAGTTTTGGCCACATTCTAATCCAGGTGAGAACCTGACCAAGAGGTGTGAATTGTTAGACAAAATTACGGGAATCCGTTATTCTGGACTGAACTCTAGCACTCAGCCCCAACAGACCAGACCAAACCAAATTGGAGTAATCAATGCTAAATGCTGCATAGTCAAACTGAGACCGTAAAGAAGTAGATCGATCTCAACACAGACCAGTAGCTTTTCCCTGAAAACAGAAGATTCCAGCATAATAAGAAAGTCCTCTCTGCTCTAACCCTTACAAAAACGTAATCTGAAGTAACCATTTTTAAAAAAATATATATTGTTTCCTTTTCCTCACCTTACAAAACCCACTATTCTGCTATTTCCCAGGGGGATTTCAGACAAAACAAGTCCATTTATGATGGTGACAGGGTAGCATCAATGACTCAAGTTTTAGTTAACCTCTCAAATTGAGAGGAATTGTTAATTAAACTTAAGTTGAGCTTAAAGCTGCTTCCTTTCGTATTTTAAGTTCAGTCTAAAGATTTCTCCATACATAGTGAATTACAACCAGTTAGGTTATGATTACATAATTGCATAGGGTCTGTAAACAGACAGTAACCTTCTCCTGTAGGAATCACAAAGTTTCGGCCAATCACCAACTGGTCAAAATGTGTTCCATTAAAGCAAATGCTGAGCTGTAACCAATCCAGCTGTTTCTGTACCTCACTTCTGTTTTCTGTATGTCACTTCCCTGTTTCCGCTCATAAATATTATCTGACCATGTGACAACCCGAGAGTCACTCTGAACCTATTCTGGTTCAGGTGGCTGGCTGATTCTCAAATTGCTCTTTGCTCAATTAAACTCTGAAAACTTTAATTTGTCCATAGTTTTTTTGTTTGTTTAACTGGTTTTCTTTTAACTAGACTCATTTTCTCCATAATTCACTAATTTATAAACTTCGATGGGGGAATAAAATGTACATTTGTTGAACAACTGCAACATTCAGGTGTAGTGTTTTTCTAGGTTCTTCTTCCAACTGTGGTAGGTAGCAAGTATACAAGCGAAGCTTTAACCTGAAAACGACTGTCTGTGGATTTGATTAATAAAGCCAATGATATGTTATAGCTCTGCAGCTAATTCCAACTGCTGGATTTTCCTATCTACAGGACACAATCATTTATGTTATCAGCCAGAATGAATTGGACTAGGTGTTGGGATCATAAACAACAATTTCAAATGAGATCACAAATCATTTTCTGAAAGAGTCAAGCCAACCCTTGAGCCGAAGATGTTTGCACTGATACACAGGTCTTCAGATTCTTTCTATGAAATCCATCTCCCCAGCTCAGAGCCCACCAAATCACCACAGGTCTCCTTTCTACTCAGCCCCACCCCACCCCACTTGACAAAACAAGGCTGATTGTTCTAGAAGCCACCTTTATCTTTTTGAAGAGATCTTTGTTATCTGTTACTTAGGAATTTTAATCCAAAGCATGACAGAATAAAATCAAAACCCAGAAATAAGCACATTATAGTTATCAAATTCTTCAGAAAATTAAAGAAAAAGGCAACTACAGTTTAAATTTAACAAAGTGTTCTTTTGTAGCTGTCTTGGCAGCTATAAAATACGAAGGCATCTGAAGTACAATGTTTGGTAGATTTAAGATAACCTAGGCTGAACACAGAGGCAGAGAAATGGGAAAATTATCAATGCCTGTCATCTTAGTGAATCCCCAAACCTAAGTGGCTAGAAAGCCATCATCCTTCTTGAAGCAAATAATTTTTTTTAACTAATTTGTATTTTGAGTCTTATTCTTCATTTAAATGTGGTTACCAATGATAATGAACAAATAAATTTCCTAAACATTCATAAAGACATAGGGTAGATACTGCATATACTTTGCTATGTATCCTTTATTTATCTCTTTATAACTAAAAATTCCAAGAGATTTTTGTTCTTTGTTTATTTTTTTAAGTTAGGTATATTTTAAAGTGGTTGGATTAAACTAGAATTTTTATCAACAACAGCTGGTGCTACCATATCAGCTTTTAAGGTATCCCTAAGAGTATAGTAAGAAAGAAATGAACAAACCAATAACAGAAACAGTACACCCTGAAGATTTAAAACAATAAAACAAAACAAAAAGGTTTAGTATTCTAGAGTGTTTACTTTTTTCAAAAATTTTCTTTTTTTCAAGTAATACTTTACAAAGCTAATATGTCAAAAATAAGAGGCAATTTTCTAGAAAGCTATATAACTATAGGAAAATGTTTTTCTAAGAAAATGGTTATCTGGAACCACAAAGCTTCAATATTTGACGCTAAGCTTAGTGTTCAAACACTTAGTCAAAAGTGAGTTCATTCTTCCTTTTCTTTAGAAACTCAGAGCCATGCACCAAGTAATTTTTGTTTATTGGGAGACGGGTGAACATTTCACCAAGTTATGAATCTATCTTTCTTTTCTTCTCACTGTACTGACTCTTTGCTTCCCTCCTTTCCTTCACCCCAGTTCATCAAGGAGTTTGCTCTATGCTCAGCTCATTTCATGCACTTGACAGAGAAGAAAACTGAAGTTTGGAAGTAAAATACTTCCCTTTCCAACTTTTATCTTCCAGAAGCCTAAGCACTTAGGAGCATTTTGATGATTTTCACAGTGAGATAAAAAGGACAGAATTCCTGATTGTAGCTAGCCAAAGAATCATGGCCAGAAACACTAGGAGAGCTTTTCTCCAATCTATAAAGAGATTCCTTTGGCTGGGTAGTGGGTAGGAAAATGGAAGATTCAGAGCTTGCCAGAGTCAGGAAGATCAGAGTCAATGGCCACATGCTACACCCAGGAAAGAGCTGGCCATCCCCAAGCATGCCAGTCTGGGGGCTACAGGCCGCCTGGCAACACCTAACTAAACCCAAGTATGTCGAGGGAAAAGACCTTGGGAGGAACGCCATTGGGTACCCAGGGTTATGAGGTAGCTGAGTCACAGTTTACAGGATGACCCCTTCCTCTGCTGTTAGCCATCACATAAGCAGCCTTGACTATGACCTCTCTCTGGAGAACATACTCAATATCCTTCCTGTCAAAGGTAGTGAAAATATTTAAGTGAAACAGTGTTGTCATCTGGGATAAACACCTGAGGTTTGTCGTCTCACACCAGGAAATGAAGGATGTGGACACACAAGAAGTGGCTTTAAGAGTGGAGGTTTAATAGGCAAAATAAAGAGAAAAGTGAATAGCTCTCAAAGAGAGAGGGGCTCCCAAGTGGGACTTCTGATTTTGTAATGAAATGCATGGGGTTTTATAGAGGAGCTTGAGGAGGCCGTATCTGATTTACAGAGGGCCTGAGAGATTGGCGGGACAAGGTGTGATGTTTGCATAGCATGTGTAGAAGCTGGCCATCCCACCCTAATCTTTTATTATGCAGATGGGTTCCCTACCTGGCCAGTGCCATGTTGTCTGTTCCTCACTGTGCACATGGTTGACAAAGAAAAGGAAAGATGGAGCCACCAGGTTGAACATGCCTGGCCCCCAGGTAGCCTTTTCCTATTGGCACAGCTGCGGCATTTACCTATGCAAGCCTCTAGTTTGCATATCTATGCTTGCAGCTTGATTTTTCAGGCTGCCTTTTGTTAGAAAAGAAATGATTTTCGGGATGCTTTTCATTAAAAGGACTTTATTGAGGACTTCTTTATGTTCATTATCTGCCTAAATATTTTTTTTAACTCCTATATCATGAATAGTGGACAGCACCTTGCCCAATGAAAGCCAGTTTCTTCATTCATTCTTTCATTCATTTTAATTAATTCAACAAATATTTACTGAATACCTACTACTGTCAGGCACTTTTGTAGGCACTGAGCATAGAACCTCTCCTTATGGGTCTTCTACTCTTTTGGGGAAACCACCAATAAACACGTAAATAATCTAAAGCATGCCAGGAAGCCGTAAGTGCAGTGAAGAAAAGTAAGGATTGGAGATTGGAAAGGAAAGGGAGATGCTTCTAAATACAGGCTTTTCAGGGACGGCGACTGTGAGGAAATGACTTGTGATTGAATTGCAGGAAGGGATTGGTAGAGGAGAGGAGCCTGGAGGAGAGGAAGAGTGGTCCTGACAGAGGGGCAGCAAGTGCTGGTAAAGACCTGAGGCCTGGGCATGGGTGGGCCTGTAGGAAGAATAGCAGGGAGGTCTGTGTGCCTGGGGAGAAGGGGCCCATGCACAGGGGTTACAATAAGGGTTTTGTATTTCATTCGAGGTGCTTTAAGAAGCCATTGGAGAGTGGAGAGGATAGAGATGACATTTAACAGATCACTGTGGACTGTGAGTCTCCAGGTCAAGATTGCTGTAGGCAGTGTTTACCATCTACTTAAAAGACCAGGAAAGAGGGGGAAGGACATCTTGGGTCCCACAGCGCTCAGCTTGAGGAATGCTGAGCTGAGCCTGCTTCTTTTTGTTGTTGTTGCTGTTATGTTTTGTTTAAAGACAGGGTTTTGCTCTGTTGCCCAGGCTGGAGTGCAGTGGCACGATCTCGGTTCACTGCAGCCTCCACCTCCCAAGTTCAAGCGATTTTCCTGCGTCAGCTTCCTGAGTAGCTGTGATCACAGGCATGCAACCACCACGCTCTGCTAATTTTGGTATTTTTTGTAGAGATGGGGTTTCACCATATTGACCAGGCTGGTCTCGAATTCCTGAGGTCAATTGCTCCTCCTGGCTTGGCCTCTCAAAGTGCTGGGATTACAGGTGTGAGCCACCGCGCCTGGCCTGGAAGGCACCTTGGTGCATCCTCTGTACCTGCTTTTTACAAAGTGAGATGTTTTTCAACTATATGTTACAAATTATGGGGAAGCCTATGTGGTAAAGTGTTTAGAAAAATTCTGTTACTGATATTTTTAAAGTCTCTAGATTGGGAAATCTCGAAACTTGGAAATAAAGAATTCCTGCCTGATATTTCACCCTGGAATAAGTCTTCCAGGCCTATAGAAGAGATTAAAGACATAATTACTTCATTCTTCATTTACTTCCCCTGTTGCTTAAATCAATGGTGAAGTCAATAATCTCATTCTTTTTCAAGGCCATTGAACATTGGTTAGTTTCTGACACAGAAAATGTGACAGCAATGTGACTTACCTGACACTTGAGAAGCATTGATAGAATTATTGGAGCTCAGGGGCTAGTTTCCTTCCTTAACCCACAATAAAGAAAGCTCTCTGCACAAAAATGGACAGAAGAGTCTGTACCAAGAATAATGGAGAGTATAACATTAATTACTAGAAATTTTCAACAGATCTGGTTAATAATCCCAAAGTACTAAAAACATTTTGATTACTTAAGAATTATGACACATAATAGCTCAAGGTATTATATGTGGAAATGAAGCTATAAGTAAATGGGGCAAATGTATAAAAATGGGGGAAAAAACACATATTTTGGGGGGTTGGTGGAGTTTGGAACGACTTCATTGACAGATTATCAGAAAACCCCTGCCAAGGGCGGTGGCTCAAGCCTGTAATCCCAGCATTTTGGGAGGCTGAGGCTAGTGGATCCCTTAAATCCAGAAGTTTGAAACAAGCCTGGACAACCTGGCAAAATCCCATCTCTACTAAAGATACAGAAATGAGACAGTGGTGGCATGTGCCTGTAGTCCCAGCTACTTGGGAGACTGTGGTGGGAGGATTGCTTGAACATTGGAGGTGGAGCGGGGAGTGAGCCGTGATGGTGCCACTGCATTCCAGCCTGGGTGACAAAGTGAGACTCTGTCTCAAAAGAAAAAAAAAAAAAAGAAAAGAAAAATCCCCATGACCCCCCGCAGGACTGCTTTTCGGATAGCTTTGGATCAGCCCAATTCTCCCCTCTTTCTTACCTGTAATTTTCAAGAATACCTTTACAGTATGCTGGGAATGCAATACCCTCAGATAGGGAGGAGCTAGAAAAGCCCAGGCCCTCACCCAATCTCTTCTAGAAATAGGATGACCTTCAGTGCCTTAATCCAGCATATCATGTAACCCCTGAAGCATAAAACCCAGGGCACACTGATTTCTGGGGTTCTCTACTGCAGTGCGAGCAGGACATGCACAGATGAGACTCCATTCACTGCAGGTAGATTTCCTGAGCCTTGCAGACCAGCTTGTCATGAAACCTCGTCTTCTGTTGCCCCTTGCTGCCTGTCTGTAAGTAATAAGTCTGCTTCACGTAACTTAGTATGGGTGTTCTATCTCACTGGACTCAGGCAAGCTGGTGATCTGTACACAGTGAGAAATACAAACATAGTCAGACACTAAGTAATTATAACCAGAGTATTGGGAAAATCACCTTGAAGAGAACATGCCAACTGAGTTTTAGAATTCTATCTTAAAAGGAAGAATTCTAAAGTAGTTTATGGGCATCACTATCTTGGTGCCTCAGCTCAAGACTTGTTGGCTGAGGGCACTTTTAGCACATGGAGGTACTTGGAGTGTAGAAGGAAAGTGTGATATTGTGAAATGTATATTTGATCTTCATCCCAGTCTCCTGGTAAGCATATTCTAAAATACTTGGGTTCTCTGTAGCGATAAGTGTTTTTTAGTATGCCAATGAGTTGACTGATGGCTAGCAACCCCCTAGGTGGCTTCAATATGGGTCTGGTCACAGGAAAGACCAAGGCAGGATCAGAGGGTTGAGACATTCAACCTCCCCAGCAACCTGCATGGAGGGGAGAGGAGCTGAAGGATAAGTTGATTACCAATGGCTAATGATTTGATCAATCATGCCTATGCAATGAAGTTTCCATAAAAACCCAAAAGGACTGGGTTCAGGGAATTTCCAGATAGCTGAGCACCTGGAGGTTCCTGAAGGGTGGCCTGCCACGAGAGGGCATGGAAGCCCTGCACTGCTTCTCCCATACCTCATCCTATGCACCCTTCATCTGTATTCTTGTAATATTCTTTATAATAAAGTGAACACCAGTGTGCGTTCCCTGAGTGCTGTTAGTTGCTCTAGCAAATGAATTGAACCTGAGGAGGTCATGGGGTCTCTGATTTATATTGGGTTGGTCAGAAGCACAGGTAAAACAACCTGGAGCTTGTGTGTATAGGTAGGGGCAGCCTTGTGGGACTGAGCCCTCAACTGTGGGATCCACTGCCATCTCCAGGTAGGCAGAGTCAGAACTAAATTGGAGGATGCCCAGCTGGTGTCTGCTACAGAATTGATCGCTTGCTGTTGGTAGGAAGAAATCTCCATGCATTGGGCCACAGCAGTCTTCTGTGTTGATTGTTGTGGTTAGAGAGCAGAGGAAAAAGAATTTGTTTTTTTCATCACAGAGGCAGGGTAGAAATGCTAAGGAATGACCACCCACAAATGAGTCTGGGTGGTAACTACCTCAGCTTCTTTGATGGTAACTACCTCAACAAGGTGGTAACTACCACTACCTTCTGGGTGGCAACTACCTCAGCTTCTTTGCCCAACACTGGGGCAGCTCCAAGACGAGTCCCACACAGTTTCTCAGTGAATCCTCAGTGGGGTTGAGCTCACAGCAGTAACTGCGCTTTATCGCATATTTTCTTGGCTTGCTTTATTTCCCTGCCTTATTTCCCTACTTTCTCATGGTGTTTCCTAGGATTATCTCCCAAATAAACTTCTTGCTCTTAAACCCATGTCAAATTTGTCCTTCAGGGAACCCAAACTAGGACCATGGTATATCCCATGTCACAGCCAGAGATACCTCTTGATCAATAGGCAACAAGGTCAACAACTTTCCAGAGCTTTTTAACCATAAGACCTGAGGTGTTGATGGAGGAGGTCAGTCCTCCATGGGCAATGAAGCTGGTGAGCCAGAAGAGAGAGCAGATGCTTGGCTCTGTTGCTTCTGTTTTGACACGGGCTTCGGGCTTCAGAATTTTATCCAGAGAAGCTGTTATTTGAATAAGTAACATGATACCTAGTTTGATAATGTGTGATTAAGGCAGAAACACCTTTTCTTTTTTTCTTACAGGGTTGTCAATGTATTTCTTGTGACAAACATTCCAGTTTGACTGTTCTTTCAGTTTAGCTTGAAACAAGAAATGCAATATCAGGGACAGTTTGCACGCGGCAAGACACTTATTCTTTCAACATATTCGGTTTTGTTCCTGGCACTGTGCTAAGTTCTGTAGAAAGCAGTGAAAAAGACAGATTCACACCCGGCTCTGATGGAGCTCAGAATCTGGTGGAAGGCAGATGTGAATGAATAATTGAAATTACACGAGGTGATTGTTTTGAGGGAGGAAATAAAAAACAGGAGGAACAGCTGAAGGAAAATGTTTAATGTGTGCATCAGGGAAGTCTTCCCAGCTAAAGTTGAGATCTGAAGGTGACTAGGATTTATCCAATCCAAATAGGAAGTTAAAGCTGGGGGTGGGTGTGAATAGCAGATGTAAAGGATTTTAGGATTGGAAGGCTCCACGCAGCCTGGAATCTATCATTAATCCATTCAGATTCCCCACCTCTAGCCTTATTTCTCTCTGGACTTCAGCAAGGATGACCTTATTCTTGATCCTGGAATACGCAATATTTCAACCTGCCTGAGAGTCTTCCCACATTTGGGTTTTCTGTCTGGAAAGTTCTTCCCCACACTCATCTTTCGAATCTTACCTCAAATGTCATTTTGTTGTTGTTGAAACCTTTCTGACTTCCAGACTAGGATGGAGTCTTCTGTTAAATGCTGCCTTAGAAACTTGTACTTGTCCTCCATAGCTCTTACCAGTTTTTTGCATATGTTTAGGTATAGGGTGATTTGTTTAATCATCTGTTTAAAAGCTGCTCCTTACATTAGACTGTGGACTCCATTGGGGTAGGGGCTGGTACAGATTTGGTTGCCACTTTATCCCCAGCACATAGTTTAGTAATAAGCACATAATATACATGCAGTAAAGTGACAGGATTAAGGTTTTATTGATTGGATGTACACATGTGTTAGGGAGGTGACCAGCATTTAAAAGTAAAGGGAAAGGGATGACAAGGAATCCCACATTACCCATGTGTGTATGGTAATGCTGCTGCTGACACAGGAGAACCTCCTTCAGCACTTCTGACACAGGTTATAGGGAAGATCATGGGACTAATAAGGGGTCTACCTCCATCTCCTTAAGAATGCTGCCATTTTATCAGGCAGAACTTTCAACAAGTTAGCAGTGGTGTTTTCAGGGGGAGTGAAATGGCACTGTGAGATTATGGCTAGAAAATGTTTAGATTTAGTTCAGCTGTGGAGAGAGTCCTGGTCAGTGTATCCTGACAACAAACATTCTAGAAATCATCTCCAATTAATGGCACTGATGGCAACTAATATAGTTTGGCTGTGTGTCCCCATGCAAATCTCATCTCGAATTGTAATCCCTAGGTGTTGAGAGAGGGACCTAGTGGGAGGCAATTAGATCATAGGGGCAGTTTCCCCCATGCTGTCCTCATGACAGTGAGTGAATTCTCTTGAGAGCTGATGGCTTTAAAGTGTGGCCCTTTCTTGTTCGTTCTCTCCTCTCTCTCCCCTTATGTCATATGTCATGTAAGATGTGCTTTGCTTCCCCTTCACTTTCTGCCATGAGTGTAAGTTTCCTGAGGCCTCTGAGCCATGCTTCCTGTTAAGCCTATGGAACTGTGAGTCAATTAAAACTTTTTTCCTTTATAAATTACCCAGTCATAGGCATTTCTTTATAGAAGTGTAAAAATGAATTAATACAGAGAATTAATACCAAGGTAGTGGGGCACTGCTAATAAAGATAACCTTAAAATGTAGAAGCAACTTTGAAACTGAGTAACAGGCAGAGGTTGGAACAGTTTGGAGGGCTCAGAAGAAGACAGGAAGATGTGATAAAGTTTGGGACTTTCTAGAAACTTGTTGAATGGTCTTGACCAAAATGCAGATAGAGATGTGAACAATGAAGTCTACGCTGAGTAGCACTGTGTCCCAGCCCCTCCAGCTCTAGCTGTGGCTAAAAGGGGGCCAAGGTACAGCTCAGGCCATTGCTTCAGAGGATGCAAAACTCAAGCCTTGGTGGCTTCCATGTGGTATTGGGCCTGAAGGTGCGCAGAAGACAAGAGTTGAGCTTTGGGAACCTCTACCTAGATTTCAGAGGATGTATGGAAATGCCTGGATGTCCAGGCAGAAGTCTGCTATAGGGGCAGAGCACTGACAGATAACTTCTGCTAGGGAAGTACAGGAAGGAAATGTGAGTTTAGACCCCCACACACATTGTCCCCACTGGGGCACTGCCTAGTGGAATTGTGAGAAGAGGGCCACTGTCCTCCAGACCTCAGAATAGATTCACTTACAGCTTGCACTATGTGCCTGGAAAAGCCACAGACACTCAATGCCAGACCATGAGAGCAGCCATGGGGGCTGAACCCTGCAAAGCCACAGGGGCCGAGCTACCCAAGGCCTTGGGAGCCCACCCCTTGCATCAGCATGGCCTGGATGTGAGACATGAAGTCCAAGGAAATTATTTTGGAGCTTTAAGATTTTATGACTGCCCCACTGGATTTTGTACTTGTATCGGGGCTGTAGCCCCTTTGTTTTGGCCAATTTCTCTCATCTGGAATGGGAGCATTTATCCAATGCCTGTACCCAAATTGTATCTTGAAAATAAGTAACTTCTTTTTGATTTTATAGCTTATAGGAAGAAGGAACTTGCCTTGTCTCAGATGAGACTTTGGACTGGGACTTTTGGATTAATGAGTTAAGACTTTGGGGGACTGTTGGGAAGGCATGATTGATTTTGAAATGTGAAAAGGATGAGATTTGGGAGAGGCCAGGGGTGGAATGGTTTGGCTCTGTGTCCCCACCCAAATCTCATCTTGAATTGTAATCCCCACGTGTTGAAGGAGGGACCTGGTTGGAGGTGATTGAACCATGGGAGGTGGTATCCCCCATGCTGTTCTCATGATAGTAAATAAGTTCTCAAGACAGCTGATGGCTTTAAAATGTGGCGCTTCCTTGTTCACTCTCTCCTCTCTGTCACCTGCCACCATGAAAGATGTGATTTGTTTCCCCTTCAACTTCTGCCATGATCATAAGTTTTGGAGGCCTTCTAGCCATGCTTCCTGTTAAGCCTGCAGAAATGTGAGTCAATTAAACCTCTTCCCTTTATAAATTACCCAGTCTCAGACATTTCTTAATAGCAGTGTGATAACAGACTAATGCAGCAACTGTATAAAACTGGACCAATTCTAGAGTTTGAACCTTTTAAAGCCAGATTTAGGAGTTTTACATCAAAGTGAATTTTCTCTGCACTAATTCAGAGTAAGTAAATATCTAGGTTTCTAATGGTGCTTTGTAAATAAATAATTATGTGATGAATAAAAAATTTTAACAAGATCTATGCCCACCAGCAGTGAGTCAGTGTGCCCATTTTCTCACACCTGCACCTAAAATGAACATTAGTCTTTTATTGTTTACCAAATGGATAGGCATCTCCCCTGCCAGGTTTAAGTTTGTTCATTTATAATTTTTTTAATGAAAGAGGGAATTCATTCTCTCATAAATACTGTTTCTTTCTTTTTTTAAAGACAGGGTCTCTCTATTTTGCACAGGCTGGCCTCAAATTCCTAGGCTCAAGTGATCCTCCCACCTAAGCCTTCCAAGTAGCTGGGACTACAGGTATGCACCACCACACCTAGCTCAACCCTGTTTCTTGATAGCATCATATAACCAGTTCTACCACCCTCTATCCAGGCTCGCTGCTATTGTCAACCTAAATAATAAACAAAGAGAGGCTCTCTAAAAGAAAATTATGTCTATCTGGAAATAGAGCATTGCAATGGGAATACACATACCACAGCAATCTATGTGCATAAGCCCTGTGTTTTGAAATAATGATCCTTGGCTACTAAGATCAATAACAAGGATGACACCAGTCCCAAGGTTGGACAGGCAATTGCTGGGCAGATGTCGTTGCAGAAGTGAGTTTTGTGTAAGATTGTGATGGCCTTGGCACAAGATTGTGGTTTTTGCAGTCTTTTGTGATTATTTTTGTTATCACGTATACCAGCCTGAGAACCCTCTCTTTCTGGCCTTCCCTAGCCCTATTTGACAGAATTTTCTTAACATTGGTGACTCCATTTTCATTCTGATGACTTTCACGCTCTCATCTACTGGTTAGCTGTTAAGCTCCCACCCCAAACCCACTGCCATCGCCAACACACTGAAGACTCTGGCACAAGATTCATTCATGTGCCTCTTTTCTCCTCAACACCATTATTGTCTGGTGACTTTAGGACATGGTGACCCTTTCAGTGCATGAGTCTCTTTGTCTTGACCTTCCCACCTTTAGTAAACATCCACCTATTTCAGCTTTGTCACAGCCACACCCTGGGTCTTGTTATAATCTGAGATGCCTTCACCTTGAAAAGTTAACTTCATACATTCTTCTCCCTGACTGTGACACACTCTTCTAGTTCCATCATTTAGTCACTGTCACTGCATTTGTTCTTGATCTTACAGACTATTCAGCTCCTTGATGTTATGCTGCTTTCTTCTCCTCAATCCCCTGCTGTCTTTACTTTTTTTTCCCACTTTAGCTCAGTTTACCTGTCACTTCAATTATGCTTGGCCCAGGGGGTTCTCTGTTCCATTTACCAGGGGAAAAAAAATATCCCAACTCTGAAGCCGTCCAATTCTCTGTCTTATCCATATCAACACCTTGGTTTATGACTTCTGGGGGAAAAATCCCTCAGTCATGCATACTGGGGCCTCTCCACATCCTGGGACCCAGTGTCACCTGACTCTGCCATGATACCTGACAGACCTTGATGATTCCCTAAATTCTCTCCTGTTTCCATCACGGCTTCATCAACCTTGCCGTAGAAACCTCCCACTGAGCCACATTTCCTCTAAGGTGTAGAATGTGCTCTCATCCTCTTCTTCTCAGAGGAAGTAGGATTCATTGTACAAGCCCCTTGCCACTGCCACAAAACCAACAAACTTATTTCTATATTTGTTCATATTTTCCTTAACTCTATCACATTTCCTTCTGCCTTCACTGGCTCACTTATTTCTGCTTTCCTGAAATTCTAAACTTTTACTCTCTCCTCACTCCATATTAATTAGAATTTAAAAGCTTAAATGACCCCCATCCTAAAAAAAAAAAAAAAAAAAAAAGGAAAATAAACACATAAACAAAAATCCCTTCTTGGACTCCACATTTTTCTCCAGGTACAATGGTATCTTTCACCTCCTTGATATCACCAAACTGTTTCCAGTCAGCTCTGCTCATTTCCCATGCATTCTTCAGTTTGCGAAATGCTGACTTCCACTATGGGCAAACCCACTAAGGTTGCTGCTAAGTCCAGAGATTACTTCTTAAATCCTCATTATTCTCATTGCATTGGCTGTTACCTTCTCCATGTTTGTGTTCAACCTCGCTCAGGGCCCATTGTGCTCTCTGCTCCTCTGCCCAGTCTGAACAATTGATGTTATAAGAGTTTTGCCTTGAATCCTCTTTTTTTCTTTCTCATGATGAGAAGAGCTCTCTTAATGAGCTTATCCGCTTCAAGATTTTACTATCATTTATTTACAGATGATGACTGCTGAATCAGTATCACTAATCTCAGTCTTAATCCTGAGCTTCAGACCTTGTGGTAGATTGCTAAAATGGCCACAATCCTTTACTTTTCCCTGTCTCCTTGCTTTTTGTAGTATGGCTTGGCTGCTCCTTCCATCAGATGCTAAAGTCTGTTTTTCTCCTCTTTGAATCTGCCTGGTTTTGTAACTTGCTTTGGCCCACAGGATGTGGCAGAAATAATGGTGTGTAATTTCCAAGCTAAGTCTAAAACCTCCTTGGTCTTAAATTCTTCTTATTAAAACTCCATCATTGCCATGAAAACAAGACTTGGCCAGCCTGCTGGAAGTTGGAAGATTGTGTAGAACAGCTGAGTACACAGCTGACTTCAGGCACACAAACAAACCTAGCCTGGCTAGATCAGAAAAACTGCCCAGCTGAGCCCAGACTAAATTGCTGACCTGAAGAATCATGAACAAATAAATGACTGCTTTAAGTCATCAAGTTTTGGAATGATTTGTTATGTAACAATAGCTACCTGCTACAGATTTCTAAAGACATGTAATGATAGCTAACTTTTACTGAATGCATTGTATATGGCTGTCTCTGTTCTAAGCACTACGTCTATTTCAGATTTAATCCTCATACTGACATTATGAGGCATGCATTATTAACATCAGCTCTCTAAATTTGAATCTGCCTGGTTTTGTATCATTCTTCTAAATGAGGAAACGGAGGCACAAAGAAGTAAGCATCTTGCTGAAGTCATACAGCTTTAGTACTTGAACCCAAGCAGTCTGTGCTTCTGAACACTGACCTAAGTTTCCTGCATTCTGTGCTGCCTGCTGAACACTACTGTCATAGACTCACAACTAAAATGGAACTTTGATGATTTTTTCCAAATGAAATCTTTCAGTGCCTTCCTAGTTTCCAGGCACAAAAAGAGTTTAATAATCTTATTTTTTCATTTTTTAATTTATTTTTTGAGACAGAGTCTCACTCTGTCACCGAGGCTGGAGTCCAGTGGTGCAATCTTGGCTCACTGCAACCTCCGCCTCCCAGTTCAAGCAATTCTGCTGCCTCAGCCTCCTGAGTACCTGTGATTACAGGCGCGTGCCACCACGCCCAGCTAATTTTTTGTATCTTTAGTAGAGACGGGGTTTTACCATGTTGGCCAGGCTGGTCTTGAACTCCTGACCTTGTGATCTGCCTGCCTCAGCCTCCCAAAGTGCTGGGATTACAGGAGTGAGCCAGCGCACCCGGCTGAGTTTAATAATCTTTACATTAACTGTAATTTTAACCCTATGCACAGCTCCATTCCTGCCATGCTGAACTACTTGCTATATCCAGCCCGCTCTAGGGCTGCCACAATTTTGTTTTTTGATCCTGCTGCTTTCTGCTTAGAATGCTGTCTTTTTTACTTTGCTGATAACCATCAGGAAACAGTGAACTCCATTTTGTTACCTGTATTGCATGTATGTGTGATGTGTTTGTCTTCTCCTCCGGACAGTGAGCTTGTCTGCAACAGAAACTATGTGTGACTTAGGTTATAATGCAATCTCCTCAAGTGTCCTCCAACCACATCTCAAAGAACTAGCAGAGTGTCTGCACATAGTATGCCATCATGAAATACATTAATGAATACATTAGAATGCTAAGCACATTAATTTCCATTCCTTAAGAACCTCTTTGAAAAATATGTGTTACAGAATGAAGGGGGAAGATACTGTGTTGGAAAGGTAAGCACTGTTCATCTTCAAAATACATTTTCCAGAAGTATTTTAACTCCTTCCTTTTGCCTCACAACAAATTAACTCCACTGCTGAAGACATAAAAAAATACAGTTGGCCCTTGAACAACAAGGGCTTGAACTGTGTGGGTCCACTTGTACGTGGATTTTTTTCAATAAATATATTGGAACATTTCTTTAGAGATCTGTTACATTTGAAATAAGCTGGCAGACGAGACACATAGTCTAGAAATATAGAAAAATTTAGGTTTGTCATGAGTGGATAAAATATATGTAGATACTAGTTTATGTGTTAATCAGCTGTTAATGTTATTGGCAAGGCTTCTGATCAACAGTAGGTTATTAGTAGTTAAGTTCTGAGAAATCAAAAGTTAAAAGCAGATCATCAACTCTGAGGACGTCAGTGCCCGTGACCTCCAGGTTGTTCAGGCATCAACTATATCTGGCAGTGCTAGGGGTTTCTATGGTGATTCTTATTTTTATAGGTGAGGGATTAGAATTATGAAATTATGAGAAAATGAATTCTACAGGAAGAAATCAGTGCTTACTTCTACGTTTTGTTGTCATTCTTAGAATCCCCCTTTAGAAAAAGAGAATCATGAACTCACAGTTTGTATTATATTTCTGTAGTAGGTCATGAACACTTCTTTAGGAACATAGGAGTTTTTAGGAGAGGCCATCAGATTTCCTTCTGTGTATTTTGTATGTTTCCTTCAGATCCCAAATGTGTTAATAGCAAACCAGTATGATCAAAACAACCTCTGAGTCTCTGCCTTCTCATCATACCTATATTATAGGATTAAAAATAACACATATAAACGATTAGCACAGTGCCTTGCACACAGTAGGTGTCTAATAAGTGGTAATTATTAGTTTTGTTATAACTGAGAAAGAAAAGCAATACCTTGTTTTCCTCAATGAATGTAGTATCGTGAGGATTTTCACAGGTCATCAAATATACTTTTGAACCATGATTTTTCTGGGCTACACAATCCTCTTAGTATGAGGCTCATAATTTATTGAATAATTTTCCTTGTTCAAAATTGATTTTTTTCTTAGTTGTTCATTAATATAAATAGTTTTGGAATGATTTGTTATGTAACAAATCACAGAACATCTGTGTGTATAAAACTTTGTCCATGTTTCTGTTTATTTCTTCAGGGTAGACTCCTAGAAGAGGAACCGCTGAATGTCAGTGTGCAGACTTTGTATAGATTTTCCTTTTATATAATGTTAACTTGCTTTCCAGAAAGTTCTATCCAGTTTTTTTTCCTAATTGTGGTGTAAATTGGTACAAGTGCTGCATGGCACCCTTGACAACATGAAGTGTCTGTTTTGTAAATGACTTCCTAATTTGATGGTCAAGAGTATCTTATTGTCATTGTCAATATACCTATTTGGTTGTCAGTGAGTCTGAACATTTCTATATCCTTGAAACACTTTGCTCACTCGGATCCTAAACCCTCTACTCCACCACTTTTCTTTTTCTTCTACTGTTTCTTCCTCCTTGGCTCAAGTTCTTCATGTTGGACTGCCCCAAAATGCAGTCAGTAGGCCACATATTTTTCTTTATCTACATTCACTTCTCGGATGATCTCACTGGGTCCCATGGCTTTAGATACCGTATTTATGTCAAACACCCCCAAATTTATATCTCCAGTCCAGACATCTCTTTTGAACTTCAGAGCCATAAATTTATCTTCTGCTCAACAAGTTTACTTAAATATCTTATATTTAAAAAAAAAGACATTTCAAACACCAAATGTTCTAAACTAAACTTCTAACTTTTCCTTACAAACTTGTTCATTTTGTGGTCTTGTTCATCTTTGTTAGCGGCAATTGCCATCCAGACTCAAGCCCTCAACTTGGAGATCCTATGGACTCCTCTTTCTCACACACCCCATATCTAACCCATCAGCAAACAGTGTTGGCTCTTGCTTCAGATAGAACCACTATCGGACCAATACTCACCATCTTCATTACTTCATTGTAATATATGTAGTTTATTTATGTTTTTGTTTTACATCTTAACCAAGTTTTGAGGTCTTTGCTGGAGGCTGGTCTATTCCCTTCTTGAATAGCCAATTAAGTCTATGCTGCAACCACTTCCCTGCCTGGGCTCACATTCAAACTACTAAACATTCACCCTAATTGCCCCTGGGCCACTTGCCTGACAAGTAGGAGCAGCCTCTATGTTCCAGAGTCCTCCACCATATTCAAATTGACCCATCCACAGGGAGCCCAGAACCCTAGCTATTCTTACCCCACTTGGCACATGTAACCTATCCCCTCCACTGTCAGCTTGCTGTTGCTTTCTCTGGGGTGCAGCTCCGTGTGGCCCTGCCTGGCAGCCTCCTCTCCTTGTGAGCTGTAAGTGGCAGAGAGTTCTGCCTTCTTGCATATTGTCATTGTGTTGTGTCTCTTACCATGAAGAACCTTCACATCTTGTGAGACAGCAGTCCCCTACGTTTTTGGCACCAGAGACCAGTCTCATGGAAGACAATTTTTCCACGGACAGGGATGGAGGGATAGTTTCAAGATTATTGAAGCTCATTGCATTTATTGTGTACTTTCTTTCTATTATTATTGCATTGTAATATATAATGAAATAATTATACAATCCATCATGATGTAGAATTAGTGGGAGCCCTGAGTGTGTTTTCCTGCAACTAGATGGTCCCATCTGGGAGTGATGGGAGACAGTGACAGATCATCAGGCATTATATTCTCATAAAGAGTACACAACCTAGATCCCTAACATGCACATTTCATAATAGGGTTTGCCCACCTATGAGAATCTAATGCCACTGCAGATCTGACAGGAGGTAGAGCTCAGATGGTAATGTGAGTGATGGGGAGTGGCTGTAAATACTGATAAAGCTTTGTTTGCTCACCTGCCACTCACCTCCTGCTGTGTGGCCCAGTTCCTAAGCCATGGACTGGTATGGTAGGTCCCTGTTATAGGACATTGGATGACATCTGCCTCCTCCTAATTGGTCTCCTGTTTCTTCCTTTATCCTGCTCAGAAGTCAGAGTAAACCTTTTCAATAGGAAGTCAGATCTTCTCCCTGGACTGCTCTGAACTCCCCACTGGTTTTCTATCTTTCTCAGGAACACACGGTCACATTTTCTCTCTGACCTCTATAGGACTCTCCTTAACTCATTCCTCACCGGCCACAGTGATATCCTAGCTGCTTCCTGAAAGTGCTGGAAGGTTTCCTCTGCATGGTCTTTCTACTTGCTGCCCCCTTTGTCTGAAATACTCTTAGGTCAGTGCTCAAATGTTCCCTTTCCTGATTACCCACTTACAAAGAGAAATCTGCTTCTCATTCCTGATCATTCCTCTCTTTTGTTTTTCTACATAGCATTCATTTTCTAACTTACTATATGTATACATAGATATTACTTAGATAACAGATTGTCTGTAGCTCCTCACTAGAATATAAACTCATGAGGGCAGGGATTTATGCTGGTTTTTTCATTTGTTTGTTTGTTTGTTTGTTTACTGTTTTGTTCCAAAGACAGCCCGGAGTAGTGGCCAAGAGCAAAGTCTCCAGGTTTGTATTTGGTCTCTGCTTCTTCCTTGCTGTGTGGCCGTGGATCAGTGGCTCAACCACTAAGTAACTGCTTTTCTCTTCTGCAACATGGTGACAGTAAGAGCACCTGCCTCACAAGGATAATAAGAGAATTCAATAACTAATATCTGTAAAGTGCTTAGACCAGTGCCTGGCACAAAACAACACTATTTGTGAAATAAATACATCACTACTCCCAGCATGTAAAATGGTACTTGGATCTTGGAAGGTGATCAACAAACATGGATTGAATAAATGAATTTGTTTTGTTTGCTCTTCCCAGGTGAGTTTACTATCACATTTCAGAGACATCTGCTTGGAGTTGCTTCAGGAATGATGGGAGTATCTGGGCAGATACTTTCTTTTTCTTTTCTTTTTTTTTTTTTGAGACAGTGTCTTGCTTGTCACCCAAGCTGTAGTGCAGTGGTGCAATATTAGTTCACTTTAGTCTGTTAGTCTGGCACTTCAGGGCTCAAGCAATCCTCCTGCATCAGCCTCCTGAGTAGCTGGGGCTACAGACGAGCACCACCACAGTCAGCTAATTTCCTAATTTTTTGTAGAGATAGGGTCTCACTGTGTTGCACAGGCTGGCCTCAAGTAATCCTCCCGCCTCAGTATCCCCAAGTGCTGGGGTTGCAGGTGTGAACCATCACACCTGGTCCAGGTGCATTCCTATTGTTGTAAGCAAGAGCACGTGTCACAGAAGGAGAGGGGGATGGTAAAGATCCCTGACTCACAGGGTTGTGTGACACAGTGTCACACAGTTGGTCTTTGTCCAGGTTCCTGACACAGAACTCCTAAATCCCTTGGAATTTCCCAAGTGATGGGAACATCTTTTGTTCTAAAGAAGTGACTCTTGTTGGGCCCTTAGGTAGTTTCAGGATGGCGGCTGATTAGAGGGTTGTACTTTGAACTCCACCTCACAACCTCCAGGAGGGGAGAGGGGCTAGCTAATGAGTCAATCACCAATGATCAATGACTAATCAATCATGCCTCTGTAATGAGACCTCCATAAAAACCCCTGCTTCCAGATGGGGAACACATGGAGGTGCTGGGAGGGTGGAGCACCCAGAGAGGGCGTGGGAGCCCCGTGCCCTCCCCCATATCTTACCCTGTGCCTCTCTTCCATTTGGCTCTTCCTGAGTTATATCCTTTGCAATAAACTGGTGACAGTGAGTGAATGGTTTTCCTGAGATCTGTGAGCTATTCTAGCAAATTACTGGGACTGAAAAGTGTGTCGTGGGGTTCTGCAAATTTTACCTGGTCAGCTAGAAATATGGGTGGCCTGAGACTTGCTTTTGGCATCTGAAATGGGGGGGCAGTCCTGTGAGACTGAATTCTTCACCCCTGGGGTCTCTGCTCGCCCTGGGTAGTTAGTGGAGTTGAGTGGATGGTAGGAAATCCAGTTGTTTGGAAAATTGGAGAATTGGTTGGTGTGGGAAAAACCCACCACACATTTGGTGTCAGAAATAGTCTGTGGGTAAAGAAGTTCAGAAGCTAGAATCTGTGACCTAGGCAGAATCTGTGACCTAGGCTATCCGTATAAAGTTTGTTTGCATATGCTTAAAACATCTTATACTTATGAATTCTCTTTTAAACGACTTTGAGATGTCAGAAAAATTTTCCTCATTTTGCTAACAGGGAAATTAGATACAGAAACATAAAAATAGTTTTCAAAATAACACTTAGCAGCCTTATTTGATTTTTCTGTAAAACCGTCCATAAATTAACAAATGAATAAAGAACATATAAGGCAGTTACCTCCTTAAATTCCGTAACCCACTATCTGTTCTTTATATAGACTTGGGTTTTGGTATTTAATTTTTAATTTTTTAAATCACTTCATGTTTGAAATTCCCTTCTTTTTGCTTTTTTATAGTTTAGAATGGGGAATGAATAATACTGACATAAATGCTAGAAAGAAATGAGACTTGAGGGAGAATGAGTAACAAGACTGTAGGGGAAATGGTCTTCCTGCTATGCAATTTCTAGTTTGAATTGCTTATTTTGCAATCTGTTCATCCAGTTAATTGTTCCTCTCGGCTTTTTCGCCTTCATTTTATCTCAAGGACTAAGACAGCATTCTTGCTACCAAAATCAACGCATCTTGCATTGGCAACAATAATCATTGCATAGCAAACTGTTCTTGGGTTTAATGGCAGAACACTAAGCTAAATATTTTAGATCATTTACTTGTCATAAGAATTCTAGGAATCAGGTACTATTTTTGTCCTTACTTTATAGATGAAGTAGCCTGGGCTTTGAGAAGTCACATGCGCGATATCACAAAGTTTGTTTCTGTATTTTTTTTTTTTTTTTTAAAGACGGAGTCTCATCCTGCTGCCCAGGCTGGAGTGCAGTGATGTTATCTCGGCTCACTGCAACCTCCACCTCCTGGGTTCAAGCAATTCTCCTACTTCAGCCTCCTGAGTAGCTGGGATTATAGGCGTGTGCCACCAAGCCTGGCTAATTTTTGTATTTTTAGTAGAGATGGGGTTTCATCATGTTGACCAGGCTGATCTCAAACTCTTGGCCTCAAGTGATCCGCCTGTCTCAGCCTCCCAAAGTTCTGGGATTAAGGTGTGAGCCATGACGCCTGGCCTTGTTTCCATAACTGTTACATGGGCAGGTATCACATGGTCTGATGTATTATTGGCAGAGAGAGAATTTTTCTCAAGAAACTGATATATGTATCCATGAGTG
>NW_012105864.1:1362498-1460519 GCF_000951045.1 Mandrillus leucophaeus
GAGATCCGGCCACTGCACTCCAGCCTGGGCGACAGAGCAAGACTCCGTCTCAAAAAAAAAAAAATAGCTAATGCATGCTGGGCTTAATACCAAGGTGATGGGTTGATAGGTGCAGCACACCACCTTGGCACACGTTTGCCTATGTAACAAACCTGCACATCCTGAACTTACAATAAAATTTTAACATTAAAATTGTAATCCACATGGATGCCTTCCCCCTTCCAGGGACACACCCCTTCTGCTGGAGTTTACTGCTGCATAGACTGAGGAGTCTCCTGTGATCTCAACAACCTCATTTTAACTTTTCTCTCTAACAGGGGTGTTCCTTTCTTATTTACCCTATTGCTGTTTAACCTGCTGGGATCTGGCCTAGTTCAAATAACATACATTTCCTCAAGAAGATGACATTTAATTAAATTCCAAGTGACAGCATTTTACAAAAAGGATGTTTCATTTATTATTATTTTTTTGCAAGTCACTATTTCTCTTTTGTGCAATGAGCTGTTGCTTGTTTAGTGTCTCACTTCCAGGCATCTTGACGCAGATTTAAAACAATCTAGAAAGAAATAACATGCAAGATTCTATGGCATTTAGAATAATTTATGCAGCCCATCCTCTAGGCTTACAGCCAAATTCCAGGAGGAGAATTTGCTTCACATTCTATCAAGTCTCACGCCACAGTGAATCCATTTGGAAAGAAAGCTAAATTGCAATTGTACAAAGAAATTCTGGAAAGAAAGCTGAACATGATTCTGCAAGCCCCAAATGTTTGTGAAGTTTACCATAAAAAAATGTCAGGGGAATATTTGGTAGACAATCAAAGGCCTTTAAGTAAAGTTTGTTGCAGCCATTAGAATAATACACATTAAAAAGGGGTCAATTAACATTTATCAAGAGATGCTGGCATTTCTAAAGTGTATTTACTTTGGGAGGCCAAGTACATCTGTGTGTCTTGAAAGTGATAGCAATTCACAGAATATAACAGGTGCGTTACTGGGTGGAGGCTGGGGTCTCTGCCTGTCCTGAGGTTGCAGACTCTTAAGGGACTCTCATTGGATTTTCTCTCTTTGACACATTTTTAAAATTTCTAAAATTTACAATTGCCCAACCTTTAGACTTGGAGAAGCAGATGTGTAGATGATAGTTATTAACATGCCCACTGCCTGGAGCAGGAAAATACGCACCAGCTGAAGCAGTAGCTTCCTGTCTGCACCTCTAGCTTTTCTCAATTTCTGCATTCTCCTCCTCCTTCCTGTATTTATGCTGCACTCTATGGTAGTGAAGTGCACATATGAAATCTGGTTCCCCATAAATGGGAGGCCTAACATGTAACAAACTGGTTGGTTTCTGTTCTTCCACCAGCTCCTTACATCTCCAAGGCACAAACCAAGCTCCCTTGCAGCATGAATGGACTTGGACCTCGCAGGGCTGTTATCTTTAAACACAGAGCCAGGGTCATGGGAGCCAATCAGTTTCCTTTATGACTGACAACTTCATATTTCCCTGATGACGAAATCAGGTGTTGATCTGCCTCCTCAGAGAGCTCTGAAACACTTCAATGTACTCTCAAGTTATCCAAAGGCACTTTGCATTCACCCTTTGAAATCCTCTGGCTGCAGACTGCGGACTGCCTAAAATCTTGGAGATTTTGTCTTTCATTCTTGTCAATCTTGACATTCAGATCCCCTCTGAAGTCTAGTTCTCCCCTTAACAGACATTTGAGTGTCTCCATGGTGGAGACTTCACCATGCACTTCAATGGGAAGCTATTTGACCTTTTCAACTCCTTTCTTGGCTGCAGGTTTTCTAAGCTTTGTAATAACCCTAGACACTCCTGAATGAGCATTTGCTAAGTCATTAATTCTGAGGACAAAATAATGGGTTAAGTGCTAATATTTTAAAAAATGAAATAAATTTTTAGGTGATTTCAGGAACCACACCTTAAATTCAAACCTCTCCACCCAAATTGCAAGTGATTTAATTAATAAGATGTCTGGAATGACCAGAAGGAAATTGACAAGATATGTCATTTTCCTGTTTTATCATCATCTGATGGAAAGTTAATCTCCCCCTCAGGCTGTGTTGCTTGTCTGGGTTGCCTTGGGTGTTTAAAAATGAAAAAGGGAGTTCTTGCATAAAGAGATAAGTAAACCTGGGCAAATCTGGCTGATTTCACATGAAAATCTGTCCAGTTGTGTTGTGCCATGACTTTGGGGAAAAGGGAATATATATTTTGCTGGAAGGGGTGACTGCGAGGGGAGAAAGGCAGGGCACATGTCCTGATGGGCATGGATTTTTATTAATAGAGGACTGAAGACATGAAGAGGAAAATCAGAGAACTAGGAAGGGATAGTCCTCAGGAAGCGGTAGCTGGATTTGAGCAGTTGTGTCCAGAACAGCCTCCCAGCTTTTTCCTATGCAATTCTTCCATTATGGTGCTTATGAGGTGATCTTTCTGAAATAGTTGGGGTTCTTCAAAGTTATCAAGTGCATCTGTGCTTAGAAGGTAAACTCTAAAGTCATGGAAGCCATCGAGGGTCTAACTCTCTGGCCTCAGTGACTCGCCAGCTTTCCTCTCCTTGCCTGCCTTTGGATCCCTCTGACATAGCCGGTCCATTAGCTCCTAGTCCACCTACTCCCTGGTAAGCATGGGTTGTTGCCTGGGGAAGGCCTCCTCACCCTTCAAGACCAAGTTCAAATACCACTTGTTTCATGAAAGCTCCTGGCCTTTTCCACACAGAATTAACTCTTCCCTCCTCTGCCATTTCATTGCATTACGTAAAATTTCTATCCTGGGACCTACAGTCTTTGGTTTGCCATATTTATTTAAATGTTTGTCTCCCTGAATGCACTGAAGGCTAACCAAAAGCAAAGACTCTGGCTGAGCACCGTGGCTCACATCTGTAATCCCAGCACTTTGGGAGGCTGGGACAGGAGGATCAGGTGAGCTCAGGAGTCTGATACAGCCTGAGCAATGTGGCCGAACACTGTCTCTACAAAAAAATATTTATTTTAGCTAGCCAGGTACATGCCTGTGGTTTCAGCTACTCAGGAGACTGAGGTGGGAGGAACACCTGAGCTTGGGAAGTCGAGGCTGCAGTGAGCCAGGATCATACCACTGCACCCTAGCCTGGGCAACAGAGCAAGACCCTGTCTCAAAAAAAAGATAAGATAAAACATAAAGAAAGAAAGAAATGAAAAGAAAAAAGAAAAGAAAAGAAAAGAAAAATCAACAAAAACCTTGTTGTTTTTTGTTTGGTTTTGTTTTTTTGTAACCCTGGTGTCAAGAACACTGACACTTGGGAACATAGCACAGAGTAGTTACTTAATAAGTGTTTAATAAAATAAACTGAAGGGGAAAAATTTCAAATTGCGTATCAGAAGACTCTGATTCTAAAAATAGTGCTTTGGAAGAGAGAACCTGTGAGGAAAAGATCTGTTCTCTTTATTTAGAAGACGTTGATCTACAGCTGATTTAAGAGTTGTGTGATTGTGATTAGCATATTTTTCTTTAACATATATCTGAATAAATTTCTACCGACTTATTTAAAGAAATGGTATGCACCAAGTCATTTTTAAAAGCATTGGCCTAATGTTTTTCCATTGTTAGGGAAGATTGCATGATTCACATTCATAATTTTTCTTTTTTTTGGCATCATAAAGACAATTCACACCATTTAAAATTGCACTTCTGAATTTACTCCACAATATCAAAGTTTAATCAATACAGTCCAAAAGATCTATACAGAGGTATGATTCTTAAAAAATTATAATTGAATTTTACAGAGCCATTGCTCAGGGAATGCCACTGACTGGAATTCCCGACAGCTCCAGTCATTGTGTGTGCTTCTTGGGCGTGGGTTCAGGTCTGTACGTACTCGGTGTTATTATAAAGGTAGTCCAAGAGTGGACAACTGGGAAACGGGGAAGGAATATTCAGAATTGGAAACATCTCACTTTACACATTCCACATAAATTACCTGAGGCACACATCCAAAATATCCTGAGAATTAGATACAATCATTTCCAGTTTGGAAGAAGAATAGAATAATAGAGAACCTTCTGGAACTTATTCAGAAAATCAAAGGAGTTCATAAAGCATGATTAGTGACAGAGGCAAGAGCTGAACTGAAGCACCTTGACTTATTCCAGCACTAGGATTTAAAGCAGCAGCTAAAATCCCATCTGTCTGATCCAGGAGACTTGAACATTTGGGCAGTGTGGTTGGGAATAGGGGAAGAAGTCTCCACCCCATTGCCCACACACTGTGCAATCCTGAAATCTTTGTTTTCTACAGCTCACTCTAGCTAATATGAGTTTCCACATCCGGGTGGGTTTAGAAGCAAAATAATTTTTTATGTTGCCATCAGCCTTGCGCCTCTGAATTCTGCACACAGAATTTCTTCCACAATGGGTAGAATCTTTTGAACACTAATGGAAGAAAGGAAACAAAAACTATGTTGAAAGACAAGGTATTTAAGAAATTAAAACAAAATGCTCATTTATTGTTTTTAATATGTAGTCAAATATGACAGCAGTATTACACAAATAGTTCCCTTCTCCCCCTTCTAAAATCCCAAATTTGTTGACTCCTACTGTAAGTGAAAAACATGGTTCACTTCTGAAAATAGCAATCAACAGCGAAAACACAGGTAACATTTGGTCCCCACCAGCTTCCACACCTTTAAAGATGAATTGTGTCACTGAGGCAGTCAATACACTAAATTTCTTATCAAACTGTTACTAGGGGGAAAAAAAATCAGATTTCCCACACACTGTAAGCAGAACTGAAAGAGTTGCAGAAAAACTTGGTTTAAGAAGCTGTGTGAAGAAAACATTAATGAATTATTGCAATCGTCATAATCCCCAGGTAAAAGATGGATGTCAAATTAATGGACTGTAAGGAAATGCATTCAAACTTAGGTCATTAATATTACAGTGAACATAATCAGGAAGCTTGCAGAAGTATGTAGCATCTCTGAATTATTGAATCTGAACGAAGGTTTCCAATAGAGATCACACTCTTTTTGCTCTCAGACACCATTAGTGCAAATTCAGATACAATCATTTTTACATTTGCAGGCTCAGGTACGTTCAACAGAAGGTCATCGGGAAGTATGGGCTTGTTATTTTAGCATAACAGAACGCAGGCTTGGAATTTCTCCTTGACATGGCAGAAGAAATAGGAATGATGCCCAGAGGACTGGAATAAATTCAAAATGCTTGGTTTTCCAAGTTCTATTTCAATAAGCTTTGGAAAATTAACCTTCACCTGAAAGACACGTCCTTGGTTTGGCACACAGGACTTTCCAAAACAGTGAGAAATGAACTGGCCATGTGCTGCACTCACACACATAGTCATTCTTTTTGTTTGGGGCTGACTGAGTTCACAGGGTCAGATTTTCCTCAGTGTTCTCTTGTAGCAGCACCGCAGTGAGCTTTGTGATTCTGACAAAGGGTACGATTATATCCACTTTGAAATGCGTTACAAATATTCTGCATGCTGGTGCAACTGGCATAAAATATGGAAAGCCCCCCTCCCCCCCCCGCAAAAGTGCCCAACTTCTTCTCTTTTCACACTTCAACATTTCAAATGACTACAAACAGAATTACCAGAAACAGTAGTAAATTCCTGGCATTCGAAGTTCCCATGATCCCAGCTGGCATATAAAAAAGACTTTCCTTTTTTTCCCCTGAAAATAATGTCCTCTCCAGGCACCGTTCAAAAGCCTCAAATCAGGCAAATTAGAGATTTGTTTTGACCAACCAATGAAAAGACTTCCCCTTCTTCTCTGAGAGGGCCCCAAGACTGGGTTATGCCATACACAAGATGTCAGTTTCTAAAGAGACTTCACTGATTTCCCTAAAACGATTTTAACATTTCTTTGCAAGCGAAGCTCTGATGTTGCTTCATGTTGTTTTCAGAGTAGCCTGCTGCAGGATGCTTAATTTGAGTTTTTATTTCGCTACTATAAAAGTGACAATCTGAGTATGTTTTCACTCAAACCACCTCGAACATGGTGGCTGAGGTTTCACCAGAAATGTCCAGAAAATAGCACTTGAGTCTGTCTGAGTCCTGAGATGGTCAAACCTCAGAGAAATCCAGCTCTGAGCCCAGAAAGGAAAGTGCCATCTCTTATCCTTTCCTCAGGAAAATTATTTTATTTATTTATTTTGCCTTATTTTCATGCCTTTTAAGTCAAAGGAAGATAAATGGAAAGTCTCTTTCTGGTCATTCACTAATTCTTTAGGGCAAGTCATGTAATTCTCGAGAACAAAGGCCTCCATGATGTTAGGATGAATGCCGAGGTATGGGGGGGTGATGGCTGCATTTTAGACTAATTGGGCATATCCTTTGATTTCTCTAGGTCAGGGGTCTCAGCATCACTTGCAGAACATGTGCCCCAGTGTCTGGATGTCTGAATCACCTAAATTTGAACTGGTCATCAATGAATATTTATTTGCACATTGCTCTTAAGAAGTTAATAACTCGGCCGGGCACGGTGGGTCAGGCCTGTAATTCCAGCACTTTGGGAGGCCGAGGTGGGCGGATCACCTGAGGTCGGGAGCTGGGGACCAGCCTGACCAGCGTGAAGAAACCCCATCTCTACTAAAAATACAAAATTAGCCAGGTGTGGTGGCATATGCCTGTAATCTCAGCTACTTGGGCGGCTGAGGCAGGAGGATCGCTTGAACCTGGGAGGCGGAGGTTGCGGTGAGTTGAAATCACGCCATTGCACTCCAGCCTGGGCAACAAGAGCGAAACTCCATCTCAAACAATAGCAACAAAAAGAAGTTAATAACTCTACCTAATAGCACATTTAGATTTTTATTTTTTCCCATGAATCATCTCCATACACTCACTCTTAGGTTTGTACTTCCCCCTACAATTCCCCCATGAAACTTCTAAAATTAGTTTCATGCTATGTATTTGTTTGATAGGCACAGAAGGTTTACAGCTGCATGGTCAGTAAGCGATACTTTGGTCATGAATATATAGACATATATATTTGTAATGCTGGGAAAAATAGAGACTGCTGTTAAAAATCAAAATTCTGGTGGAATGAAGAAAAGTCATTGAGATTTTTTTCAACCAGAATGAAAATAAAGAAAATATCACTATCTATCTGCCAAAATCAAAAGTTTTTATATTATTCCATTATGAAACATTTACTGAGTAATTTGCAAATGTTAATAAGCCTTAGAAACTAGGAAAAGATGAGTATCAGTTTATGACTTACATTTAATTTTTTTCCAGTCTTTTATCCTGGATTTGAAGTAACACGGAATCTTTTAGTGTCAACAGTGAGCTGGAAATTAACCTATAATAACAAATTTTGAGCATTTTGTTCCTCTAGGCATAATTTGGTCACTCATAATAAATATATTATGAAGAAGCCAATGATGATGTATTCCATAAACTTGTTATGAAAAACTGATTCCAGAAGTTATGTGATTTTATTTGAATAATTACCATCTTACTTCTCTGCAATAACCATTGCGAGAGCAGTGGGCATGGGATGGTTGAAAAGTTATTCCAGGCAATAATTAGGCAGATGTATTACAATTTAAGTTGAGGCTAGAAGATCAACTTAATCAAAACCTTAAGAAGTAATACCATGTTATGATATGACAGTGGTAGAACAGGAAATTATAGACACATTTGAGGCTGGAGTTTTCTGATTTCCCTGATTGTCTTATGTCTGGGATGGTCTAATAAATGACATAACCACCACACACACCTAAAGTGCAAATGCTTTTTTGATACACTGGTGTTTTCGAATACCTCAAAACAGTGATATTAATAATTCAAAACCCAATAGAAATATTGGTTCGAGAAATCAAACTTCAATTGTTGCATCTGGTAAGACTGCAGTGAACTAGAAAGTATTCCTAGGTCAGGGAGAATTTTGAGTAACTTTTCTTCGCACAAATAAAATTAACAGGTCCTTTCTAATAGAGCAAACACAGACATGCAGGGATGTATTATGTTTCGGACACATTCTTCAGGCAAATACTTTCTAGCTCCCTTTTTAGGTAGAACAGAGTTGAAAATTGATAGAGTATTATTGATCCTATCTCCTTGTAAAGTCTGGTTCAGGGATTTTATTGTATCATAATGATCAGTTACATGCCTGGACTCTCACTACTGTATATCACAAATTACTAGCACAGTCACTTGGTTCCAGTAGGTGTTCAATAAATATTTCAGTGAATTGAGCAGTTAAATAAATGAACAAATAGGGAGATGAATCACAGTGCTCTGTAAAATGTAAAATCCTTCACAAACAAAAGGTAATAGGAGTATATAAAAGGTAACACCACAGACCTCGCACTATCTGCCCAAAAAACCTTATGAGGACAAAAATGTTCTAATAGTTTGAACAGCAAATAAAAATTGCAACTATATATGTAGTCAGAAAATCAGCTATACAGATCATTCATTTTCAAATACATTTGGGAAGAAATAAAACAAAGGTAGAAAAATTTTAAATGACCAAAATAAATCGTATTGCTAACTTAGACGGCCACAGATGGGGGCAGGGGTGTAGAGAGGAGAAACTGAAAACCCAACAAAGACCCCACAATGGCTAGAACTTGAAATCTCTGGATATTGTAACAATAGCAGCCTCCTTAAGTCAGCAACAAGAGAAAGATTGATCCAATGTTCTATATTACAGGACAGAGCAGATCATCAATATAGCGAATAAAGTTAGCGTTGAGTGGACTGTGCTGTCTAAGCTGCTTGGTTGGCCTTAAGTACCAACAATTAAGAGATGTAGGCAATGAGAATTGAAACAAACATTTAAGTTCAAGACCCAGTTTATTGACACTGGGACTATTACTATATCTCTTTGGGCCTCAGTTTACTTATCTGTAACATTAAGAGGTTGGATTACATGATGTCTCACGATTCTTCTTTTTTATTTAGAGATGGGGTTTTGCTCTGTTGCCCAGCCTGGAGTGCAGTGGCACAATCATGGCTCACAGCAGCCTCTAATTCATGGGCTCAAGCAACCCTTCCACTTCAGCCTCCAGAGGAGCTGGGACTACAGGCATGGGAAACCATGCCTGGCATGCATGCATATATATATATATATATATATTTTTTTTTTTACTATCATCTCTATCAAATATACATATATATGATATACATGTATATTTGTGTGTATATTTGATAGAGGTGGGGTCTCACTATGTTGTCCAGGCTGGATCTCCCATGATTCTGGCATATGACGCTGATAACAAAAGTGGGGTTGGAAGTGGTGAAGGAAAAGCAGCAGTAACTTGGAAAATACTTAAAGAAATACAAACCAAAAGAACATTTCACAGGAGGAAGAAATTAAAACCAGAGAATCTAGTTTTCGATTAGTCTTACTTAAATATTAATTTCCTATCATGAATGAAAGCATCTTGAACCAATCCGTGGATCCTGGCAAAACCTTTTCTCAAGTGGGCAATAGACACTAGGGACGTGATTAAATTTATACTCCCTCATGAAGACGTAACATAAGAATCTGTTGCCAAAAACTGATAAATGATACTAACCTTAGAATATGTATCTGGATATTAGCATAATTTAAAATAATTTTATTCCCTTTATATAGTCTGCATGTGCAAAGGTTTACATTAAGTTCCAAATAGTTTTATATTTTAATGCCATAGCTCTTTACATTAGTGTTAGAGTGATAAAATAAATATGAAATTATTTATGTTCGAGATATTGCCTTCTAAATGGAAGCCGCCTTTTGCTGTTACATGTAAAATAGGAAATCATAAGAAACTAGAGAAGCTAAGTGGTTCTGTGCAATAAAGAACTCAGCCAGCTGAAGGATGTTCACAGGCAATGTTGGCAAAGAGTGGAGAAATACATGGGATGGATGTCATGTGGGACAAATACTAAAGGAAATATTCAGATGCACAGAAAAGAAACTGAAAAATTTTGCTTTGTGTTTTGAATGCATTCTCTTTTTGAACTTTCTCAAGATATGTGATGAACTGATTACCTTTGGATGCTTTTTAGACTGATGAACTATTCTTCCTTTGAATGCAAATTTGTGCTGGTACTCGACCAATAGTCGTACTTTATATGGGTTACATTAACATAACATTTTTGAGAGTCTGTACATCTGTACATTTAATCAGGTTGCATAATAATCTTGCAAGAAAGACAGGACAAAAAATGTTTTTCTTTTCCAAAATTGCAAATTGATACTCATGGAGGTTGAAATGATTTTCCCAAGATAACACAGTGGGGACTCAAAGCTGTGTCAGCTTGTATTTTTTTCATTACTCCATGGGGCCTCTCTAAGATAAAAAATGCTTGGATAGGCCCAAGAGCTACTAAATCTTGTTTCTTTCCTCCTCTTCCCTTTTCTTCAAGGACAAGGAATTCAAAGGAAACACCTCTACAGCATTGTTCATTAAAATTTTCTTCAACCACAGAAGTGTTTCTTGTTGTCCAATATGGTAGCCCCAAGCCAGGTGTGGCTATTAAGCCCTTGATATGTGGCTGGTGTGACTGAAGAATTACATTTTAAATTTAATTATAATTAATGTTAATTTCAAAAGCCACGTTGGCTAGTGGATATAATATTGGACAGCACAACTCTAGAAGCTACATATAAGGGATTGGCAAATGCCCTTGATACCTCAAACTAAAATAGTAATTGGGGGTCAACTGCACTTTGTCTTTAGTTTTCTAGGTGTTAGTGCATCTTCAAGTCTAAACCCTTCACACCCAAGCCATCATTTATGATCAGTGCCATCTGTTGGGCTTAACCCATTTATGCCTGAGGTTGTAATTTTTTGAATTTTTGCAACCAGACCTTGGTGATGACCTTCAGCAGTAGGCTCTAAATAACTCCCATAAACTTAGCATTCCAATAATGGAACACTAGACATAAATGGGTCAAGATATTTTTCTTGAGTTTCACTATCTTTACCTAATCACTGATTATTATTTTTACAAATAAGCTGAAATAACTAAAGTCCTCTGTAGCACCATTTATCTGATTTATCCAGAAGTTTTGTCTCTTTGCTGTCTTTAATTTTTTTGTTATTCTATTATGTTCATAGTAATATTCATGTAATGTACAGTTGTACCTTCTCTAATACATAATATATGTAAAGTTCAAAGCATTGATAACCATTTTGAATTTTCAGAAACTGTGTGTATGTTCTCTCAAATGGGGACAAGAACAAACCGGAAATATAAAACAGAATGAGAGTATCATGAAAGAAAAGGATTTAGCCAACATTTCCCCTTACCACTAAAGAATTCATATACCCCACACTTCTCACTACCTTTAACTCTTAGTTCTGTTAAGAAGTTTTCCAACACTCTAGTTCCAAAAAGTTTTCTCTATTATTTGGTGCTTTGGTTCACTGAAGAATTCAGAGTGTTTATGGTTTTTTATAGAATTATCAATTGTTTTGAATCAAAATAGAAGATGAACATTGAAGGGTATAAGAATAACATTACTACTTGAGAATTAAGTAGCACTTAAGGGACACAAACTAAGAATACACATGCAAGATTTCTATAACTGTCAAACAGTTGCTATTGGAAGCCACGGCTACCACAAAAGCTAGTGAAAGAAGCATCATTTTATCCTAAAAGGAAGTCGTCTATGTGTTCCTTATGCATTTGTAGAATACCAGTTGCACCAGTAATATTGGCATGTCATTTGGTTATTGCTGACTGACCAAACCTACTCCACAAGAATAAGCCGGGATACTTCACATAAACCAAACATAGCTGCTGCAAAGAGATTGTCATCACAATCCTTCAATCACCTTGCTTTTCAATTTTTTTTTTTTTTGCAATAGTTAACTAAGTTAGGAAAAAGTTACCACCTTCATCAAATACTTAAAATTGTAAAGCAAAATATATGGAATAGAAAATGGTATTGGTTCATGTCAGACACTTGTGATGATAAAGTATGATACTCTGTGAGTGGACACATCCAAGGCAGATGTGTACAGATGCTAAACTGTTGGGAAAATGCTGCTTATGAGACATCTCTGCTTCTTGAGACCTGAATCTGCAAATGTTGAGCACCGTACCTTACAAAAGCCAACAGTTTCTTGGCACAGAGTGTAAAAGTTTCATGGGTTGGAATGTTGGTGAAATTGTACACTCAGTACCTGAATTTAAACTTTAGGAGCTCAGTGTATATATTAACCACTTTCCTTCTCAAGGGATGCTATTCCTTTCTTCATTCATGGGGAATTTTCAAAATCAGGACTGTGATTCCAGGGCAATCGATACCTCCATTTAAGGAGCTTTCTGCATCCACTTGATTTAGCCAGAGAGGGAAGGGGTTGACATGAACGAAAAAGTGGATCAAATAGTCAAGAACGTGATGGGCGTGGTAATGAACTGAACCACTTTCGCTATGTGACAGAAAAATATTCTAATATTAAGGATTATTTTACAACTCTATGGAAGTAATGCAGCGATGCATCTTGCATCTGTTTTGTCTTGATGACAAAATGCACTCTTACAGTCACAAGATCCTGCCTTGTGTTAGTTATAAACAAAAATATATTCATATATATATTTATGTAACTACTATGTGCTTTAAAGAAAATTACTGTATGATTCAGCAGGGTTTTTCATTCTTTTTATCGCCATGCTGACGTGAATGGCTTCTTAGACAGGAATCGGCAATGAAATGGGTCTTTAGTACTGAAATGGCATAAAATTAAAAATAACCGTAAGTTTAAAATCCCTTAACATTTTTGTTTCAAAAATGATTAAGGAACTCTTCATACTGTTTCCTTTTGTTTCCATCAGCCCAGAGCAACTGGTTTCATGGGACTTCACAGTTGGGGAATGGAGGCAAGGCTTCCCTAAAGCGTAAATCAGATGTTTTTATGCTGAGGCAGGAGAATAGAAAGCCCCGTTTGCCACCCCCTCTTCCCAAATCCTTAGCTAAAAGTTCAGAAATTTCGTCACAGCTCATAGAAAGGTCATTCATCATGAAGGAAGAGGCAGACATAGTTTGAACCTCCTGTACAGATAAAAAGATTCGTTCTGTAAAGTGATGAACCTGTTGGTACACATGGATCTAGACCAGAAAAACAACATCCTTTTGCCACCCATCGGTTTTGAAAATATATAAAATCTCTTATTTTGTGTTTGTTTTCACTCCTGCATGAGCTGTTTTTCTTAGCAATCTGGAAACATTCATCATTGCTCTTTTGTGTGAAAGGGTTCGGCCTTTGGAAAACAGTTACATTTGAGACATCAGAGAACATTTGAACCAAAGGTGTCGATCCCTCATGAACTAAAGCTTTATTATAGTTTTTTTTTTCTGATCCCTTTGCAACCCTGCACCTAAGCCAAAAGCATTATAATCTTGTCATACTTCAGATAAGTCCACAGGAGATGTTCCGAGTGAACTATAGATGACATTCCACTAGGGAATTCTACGTTCAGTGTAAATGGTATCTTGTATAAGTTTTAGTTTTTTGTTTACCCTTTGTTTCCTGGGCTGAGCTTGTCTAGAAATCTTGTCTTCTTCAGGCTACAGCAGCTTAGAGCTTGTTTGTTTGTGTGTTTCTTTTTGTTTTTCTTAAAGGTATAGGCAAAATTTTAGTCTTAACACCTGTAAACCAGTACTGGTGTTGTTCTGTCCTAGAAATTTTAGCACTGCTCTGATACAATAAAACCTTCTTTCTCTCCAACTGGTTCAACTTCAGCATAGGCAGGATGTCCAGAGCCTCTTCTAAACTTCATCGCAGGCCATCTGCTTGGGCGTCTCTGAAACAGAAAACATGGAAATAAAAAATGTGCGTCAGGGTAAGATTCTAGCACCACAAAAATCTATTTGATAGCTATTTTAGATTAAATGTTGAATTAATTAACATGTTAAATTATCTCTTATTATAGCTACAGTCAGAATTAAGTGTTCTCCTTATCAACCCTCCAAGCCCTGTGCTTGCATTTCCAAGATGGTGCTATCTACCCCGTCACAGGATAGACCATTTGTCACACCTGCCCTCAAAGGATGTGTATGCGTATGTCTGAAATGCCCAAATATAACTAGGCAAAAAAGGAACTGTAATAAAACATATTTTTAACATATGGCCACGGACACTCTCTCTTCTCTACAAGTCAATACTGATACCACTGCGTTTGGTTCACTCATTCACTCAATAACTAAGGTCATAAAATTTTGCTGTTCCTAGAAGTGTGTTTTCAATTAGGCACCAGATTTCCTAGCAAATAAGCTACAAGAAATATCACTTAATGTCTTAAGAAATTATTTATTTAGCTAAGCATACCCATCTATGATTTTTTGTGCTTGAAAATTAAAGCTGTTATATCCTAAAAATGGAATCTATTATCAGAGGATGTGGCCAATTGTGAGCTTATGAAGCAAATATTGTACAACAGACACTAGTCCTAAAATACAGGTTATTTGTATTGACAAAAAGGCAGCATTTCTCCTTAGCACTCCTTCCATCAAACAAACCTGTGATTTACAAATAGATGTGCTGAAATGAATTACTGAGTTGTCACAGCAGAAGACACTAAAATGCATTTCACAGCCATAGTGACACTAGAAACTATTACTCCATTTATCAAAGTGCCTGCAATTTGGGGGTAAATAAGATGATAAATATTGAAGGAAGTTCATTTCTATCTAAAGAATTCTAATGCAAAAAAGGTTAAATATCAGTATACACATACTGGCATTTGGTATCTTTTTAGATTTTCCAATTACATGCCAATGTCGATGATTAATGGCTGTGAAAATTTTTCACATCAGGTAGGGATGAGTAGTAGCTCTACATTCTAGAAAAAAATACAAATCAAGGTAATTACATTCTGCCTACTAATGATATTAAATGCTATCTCTATAACATTATGTGGTCAGAATGCCTTAAATTTATTTGCTGATTAAGTTCCATTAAGTGAAACTGAATTATCCCTATTTTTCAAAAGAAGAATTTAAAACTAAAGAGAGAGCCACACAACAAAACAACGTGTCTATGGTGAGGCTGAAATAATCAACAATGGAAACATACTAAGCACCTCTAGGGAGGTGGGTACCATAACTCATGGTTATGCCTGTTTGCAGGATAAAGATGACATGTTGCAGTGCTCACTACTCATAGCCCCAACTCTGGTTTTAGTGACTTCACAGCTGAGCTTCTCCAAAGCTACGGCTTCCTTGGACAAGCAGCACCACTGAGATTTTGCTCTGAAACGCCACCTTTCCAAGGCCACTTGGTAGCAAGAACTACCCTGCCACCTACCACGAATTTACAGCCACATAAAGACATTGTGCTATACTGTTCACAGTAGCCAAGATTTGGAAGCAACTGAAGTGTCCATCAACAGATGAATGGATGAAGAAAATGTGGTACATATACACAATGGAGTACCCTTCAGCCTTAAAAATAATGAGATCCTGTCATTCGCAACAACATGGATGGACTGGAGATCATTATGTTAAGTGAAATAAGCTAGGCACAGAAAGACAAACATCACACGTTCTCACTAACTTGTGGGAGCTAAGAATCAAAACAATTAAACTCATGGAGACAGAGTAGAAGATGGTTACCAGAGGCTAGGAAAGGTTGTGAAAGGGTTGGGAGGAGGTGGGGATAGTTAATGGGTCCCCCCCAAAATAGAAAAATGAATAAGACTTAGTATTTGATAGCAGAACAGGGTGACTACAGTCAATAATAATGTAATTATACACTTAAAAATAATTAGAAGAGTATAATTGGATTGCTTGTAACACAAAAGATAAATGCTTGAGGCTTGAGGAGATGGATACCCTATTCTCCATGATATGATGATGGCACATTGCATGCTTGTATCCAAATATTTCACATACTCCATAAATATATATACCTACTATGGACCCACAAAAATTAAAAACTAAAGATGAGAAAAAAGAAATGGTGCCATATGTGGCTCTTCATTAAAAAGGACTGCAGATGACGGGCATGCTGATGATGATGCTCATGAAAGTTACATTTTATGAGGCTTTTATTTCGTATCTCATGCTTTATACTAGGTGATTTCCATACAGGATCTCATTTAATATCCACGACTCCATCCTTTACGTTTTGCACAAACCTGCAAAGCTAGCAAATGGCAGGGCCAAGATGTAAAATAAAAATCTACCTACTTCCAAAGCTAATTTTTCCCATGATGGAAATTATTCCTTAAAATTCAATGGTTTGTACATAACCCATTTGTACCAACATTTGGGAACCTGGCTGTAGTTTTATTTCAATCTTAACAATATACCAACAACTTTGGTGTCTGTTAATAAGTCAGAGCTACTGAATTAACAACTGTTTCTTAGGTGAAAAGACTGCAGGATTATTGATAGTGAGTATCATGTGCTTTGTGAGTGTATCACAAAGGTCCTCAGAATAGAAAATACAAAATGTTGGATGTGAAGCTTCCCGTGTTAATGGAGTACAATCATAGTTTCCAAATTAATTACATATCCTTAAGGATTGTTTTGATTTGTAATTTTTTCTACTCATTGTAGAAAAAAATGAGTAAAAAGTGAGTAGAAAAAAACATAGAAATATCCCAACAAGATTTAAAATCACTAGAGATCCCACCAAAAACACACAGTTGGTTAAACCAGTGGTTCCAACCTTTTTGGCACCAGGGACTGGTTTTTGTGGAAGATGATTTTTTCATGGGTTGGTGTTGGGGGCACAGGGTAGGAGGATGGTTTTGGGATGAAACTGTTCTACCACAGATCATCAGGCATTAGATTCTCATAAGGAACACACAACCTAGATCCCTCACATGTGCAGTTCACAATATGGTTCATGCTTCTATGAGAATCTAATGCTGCTGCTGATCTGACAGGAGGCAGAGCTCGGTTGGCAATGCTCGCTTGCCTGCCACTCACCTCCTGCTGTGTGGTCCGTTTCCTAACAGGCCACGGACAGGTACAGTTCCACAGCCCAGGGGTCGGGAACCCCTGGGTTAAACTATCAGTGTATGTCACTCATGCAATTTCATGACTAAAGATGCACAAAATAGGTATAATCCAGCTACAAAATTATTCAAGGCTGCTCTCTTATTCAGGAAAAACTGAAAATTCATAAACAAGTTCGACTAGATTTTTAAAAAGCATTTTTCATAATAATATCTTAAAATTTACAATGAAATCTGACTAATGTCATGTAGCTAGGGTTTTAAACATTCGATCTTATTTTGTATTTTTTTATAATCCCTTCACATCTCAGTCTTAGCCATAACAACGCCGAGCAAAGAGTAACAACTTCACTAAAATTCTCCTTTCTTTTAGAACATTTTCATAATGAAATAGGAGATGTCATCTCACATCGCAAAGCAATTACGTGATTGTGAATAAATGACTTGATTTCTCTGGGCCTTTGTTTCTTCATCTGTGAAATAATAGCTAATTTGTCCTCTAAAACCCTAGGATCTTTATATTTGCTTGCCTGAGATAATTGCCTTTAAAGTGGAAAGAAGATCATAATTTTTAAAGAGAACCTTCTGTGTTAAGGTTTTTCTGATCCTTGTCCCTTCTGCCTCCTTCTGCTAACTTTTAGAATTCCTATATTTAAGGGAAATCTACATAAATCGGCCCTAATTGAAATTGATTTTCCATGTCGATCTGCATGTAGTCAGATTATTCTTTATAAATGAAAAGAATGGGGCATTTGTTTTGTTTTGTTTTGTTTTGAGGCAGAATCTCGCTCTGTCACACAGGCTAGAGGGCAAATGGCATGATCTCGGCTCACTGCAACCTCCACCTCCCCGGTTCAAGCGATTCTCCTGCCTCAGCCTCCTGAGTAGCTGGGATTACAGCCACCCGCCACAGCACCTGGCTAATTTTTGTATTTTTAGTAGAGACGGGGTTTCACCATCTTCGCCAGGCTGGTCTCGAACCCCTGACCTCGTGATCCACCCAGCTCGGCCTCCCAAAGTGCTGAAATTACATTCTTTAACGGAATAACTGAATATTTAGTTAGCATAGAAAAGTCCTTAACATCTATGCCATAATAGAAGCCATCTACCCAGAGTACAGGGAAGGGCTTGGATGGAAGGATCTGAAAACCTGAGCCTCATGTCCAGCCCTACCACAAACTTGCAAGCATGATTGAGCACAGCCAGGGATTTCAGAGAAGGGATATGTTGTTCTTTCTCGAGGCCTAGACAGTTCCAAATCTGTGTTCTTGTTAGAATGGCTAATTCAACTTGTTACAGAAACTCATCAAGGCCACAGGGTCACTTGCTAACAGGGCAGGAGATATGCTGAAAACCAAAGAATTCAAACCAGACTGTAGTGTTAATTCATTACAGAGTTTCAGGATGTAATGTCTTAAAACATTACTGGCTGCAATGCGTGGGTGATTTCTAATTTCATTTCTGAGAATTATTTATGTGATTAATCATATTCAGAAGAAAATGTTCGCAGCAATAATGTTGGCACGGGGGTTGGCTGTGCAGTCAGGAATTCTCCCTCATTCTTGCTTCAGGACTACTAATTGAACAGCCATCCAGGTCTGACTCAATGGTCCGTGGCAAGATAATTAGCTATAATATCCACAAACAAACCTGGAGGGCACCCTCAGTGAGCAGTGTACACAAAACTGCAGCTGGAGGCCTTTCTTGCAGTTCAGAGAGCAACACAGAGAGGGGTTTGTGTTGGGCTAGATGAGCCCTCCAAAGGAAGTTACAGTCATCAGTATGAAAGAAAAGGGACTGATTTTGAAATTAAAGGCCCAGATAGAAAACACCTGTGGTGCATAATGGCACTCGTCAAGCAGCTGATTAGAAATTTCTGCCCTTTTGGGGCTGTCTTCCTCCATGAACAGTGAGGGAAGAGAAAGAGGCTGGAATAACTTCCCAGTGTAGGACTTGGGGAAAGTCACGTCTCCTTACTCAGTTTCCGAATCTAAATGAACGAGAGTATTGTTTTTCAAAAAAACCTACCCTTCCTTCCGTTTTTCTTGTTTGTTTTGTGTTTGTTTGTGGTTTTTTTGAGATGGAGTCTTGCTCTGTTGCCCAGGCTGGAGTGCAGGGGCACCATCTCAGCTCACTGCAACCTCTGCCTCCTGGATTGAAGCTCTTCTCACGCCTCAGCCTCCTGAGTAGCTGGGATTACAGGCACCTGCCACCACGCCCAGCTAATTTTTGTATTTTTAGTGGAGACAGGGTTTCACCATGTTGGCCAGGCTGGTCTTGGACTCCTGACCTCAAGTGATCCATCCGCCTCAGCCTCCCAAAGTGCTGTGATTACAGGCGTGAGCCAAAGTGCCCGACCCTTCCTTCCTTTTAATTTTTAAGCCACGGACTCTTTTTATTTTCTAATAAAAATCTTACCTTGAAGCCCAGAGTGAAGCACACAGGGTCGGTCTCCTTTAACTGTGGTGTACAGATCCCCGCTTGCGTGCACTCCCCAAGCCCTCAAGGAGTTTACGAATCCTATGCTTTCTAAAACATGTGTTTTGGAAACTATAGAACTAAATCTGCGTTTCTCAAACTTGCCTGGCCACACGAATCACAAGGGATCTTGTTAAACTACAGCTCCTGATCCAACAGGTCTCAGGGAGGCCTGGCGGGGTCTGCGTTTCTCACAGGCTCCCAGGTGGTGCTGAGGCTGTGGATCCACACAGCACACCTGGAAGAGCAAGGGTGATTTTCTAAGGTCTCTTCTAACAGAAACATCCTCCGGGAGCCAGAAGAAGAAAAAATATTGAACCTCAGCCTTCCTTGTGTCTCTGGCACAACTTCATGGGAATTGAAGGCTTGTTTTTGCATCCAGGTCAACCTTTCAATATTTAGCTTTGATAAAGTTTGACTGTCCAAGAGAAGGAATTTTTTTCTCTCTATCTCATTCTTTGAAATACAATTTTTTTTCTCTATTTTCCTTATTTTGTGTTGAATATTTATTTAGTCTTAACAAGTTAAAGGTTGGATTGCCAGATTTAGCAAATAAAGGAGACACCCATAAAGTTTGGATTTCAAATAAACAACCAGTCGTTAAAATATATATATATTTAATTGGACATATACTAATTCATGGCTTTTTTTTTTTTTTTTTTGAAATTCTGATTCACATGAGTGTCATGTATTTTTTTGCCAATTCTATCTATGGGGAAACACAATGGCTTTGGGTCCTGACCAGGGAATCTAGCAATCTAATTAAAATAAACGGCTCCTGTGTGTGGCTGTATCTCTTTGCTTCATGAAACGTATGTCCCTTTTTCCTTAAAAAGAGTCACTCAAATTGATCTGTTGGTCTTCTGGTGTGGTTGAAAATTCCAAGCAGGAGCATTCTAATTGCTCGTGTGGGAAGCAAAGCCTGGGTGATCTTGGCATGTTTTCTGCTCGCCCTCTTTTGATTCTTCCTGGTGTGGAAGTTGCCTTATTTTCCTGCGTCAGCTCTTCTCTAGTCTCCCATTACCACCTGTCATTGATATATTGCCTTCATTCTAGAACTGTCTTATGGATGATCCTGAAGAATTAGTTATAACCAGAGTCAGTTCATGTGCAAGATGAAAATTGTTCCCAGGCATATACAGATCAGCTATCTACTAGGGTTAACAACAACAACAACAAAAAACCATACCATTTGTGTGATTTTCCAAAAGCTAACATCTTTAAAGTACAAAGTCAACGATTCTCCAATGGCTGAATAAATATCTTTCAATCACACATTGCAAACACTTAATGTGTATTGTTTTCTTTCACTCTTTAGTTTCACATATTTCCAAGAACACTTTCTTTTTCTCTCTCTTTTTTCTTTCCTTCTTTCTTTCTTTCCTTCTTCCTTTCCTTTCCTTCTTCCTTTCCTTTCTTTCCTCCTTTCTTTTGAGACAGTATCTCGCTCTGTAACCTGGGCTGGAGTACAGTGGCGTGATCAACTCTCATTGCAGCCTCAACCTCCTGGGCTCAAGTGATCTTCCAACCTCAGTCTCCTAAGTAGCTGGGACCACAGGAGTGCACCACCATTCCTGGCTAATTTTTTTTTCCTATTTTTATGTATTTAATTAATCTATTTATGCATTTATTTAGTAGAGACAGGGTTTCACCACATTGCCTAGGCTCATCTCGAACTTCTAGCCTCAAGCAATCCTCCTGCCTTGGCCTCCCAAAGTGTGGGGATGACACGCGTGAGCCATTGCACCTGGCCATGGAAATTTTCTGAATCCCCACCTACAGATTACAAGTCACTTCTATTTTTCCTGTGCTGTTTCAGATGTTTCCTGGTATTTTATCAATATCTCTTACCACATTTTTTCAAATATTGTGGTTGTTCCTGTGATTGGAAGGATGTAGTCAACATACATATATATATATATGTATATGTGTGTCTATGTATGTACATCTATCTATATTGTGCTCTATGTATATGTCCTAGAAGTCAAATGTGATATCCTGTGAACGCTGAAATAGGCACAGCAGTGGGATATTGAAGCTGTCTGACACCAGGAGTGAATCCTTATTGTAACATCTGCTCCTCTAGAAGACAACATTATTCTCAGTAATAATCATGAAAGGAAATCAATAATAATGGCAGTAAAGAAATGCAGAGAACATTTTCTTGTTTTGAACTTTATCGATATATAATTATGCCACTAAAAACCATTAAAAATAAAAAAATAAAATATTGCCATAAAAAGGGGGAAATAGAGTGAATGAATGCACTTTTTGAAAAAAAAGGGGGGATATTGCCAAATGAAGAATTTCACAACGTTCAATGATTTGTACTTGCAATAGCAGAATTGAAGTGACTTAAGTTCTGTTTTTCTGTCTTTACAACCACAATGCTATCATTCTTTAGTTTGAATCTACTGTTTTAACACAGATATATAAAGTACCTTATAGGTTGAAGACATCAGTGTGTCCAAAACAAATGCAATGGATTCCAAACTCTGATTAACTTCTATTCTCTAAATGAATGCATGTAGCTGAGTTCACTGTCGGGAGCCAAGTGTGTTACTGGGAGGTCTCTGAATTAACTTCCATGTAGAAGGCAATGTTTACTAAAGGATAAGTAATAACATTGGACTAAGTTGAAGCTTATATATTACATCAGTAAAACTCAACAGTAAGTGAGCCCACTTTTTAATGCTTGGATCAGCAAAAGTTTCTATCAGGGAGGAATATTTTATCACTAACAGAGTTTAGAATTTTTAGTACATGGTGATAATAAAAAGCCAATTTTATTTGAGTCAGTTTTATTAAAATTTTACCATTCTCTCAAGACGATGCAACCCCTTCTTACTTGCACTTGGGAACAGATAGATTTGATCCACCATGGCTGACAAAGTGTTATATACAGGGAGATTCACAATAAGTGTTTGTGTTCACTTGCACAGATCTTATTTATAGTTTATGCTACCATGAGAGGCATGGCACTCAGACTCATGAGTGACAAGTTGTCTTTCTTGAATATTTTTTTTTCCTTTTTTGACTTCAGCCCACTATTGGCCACTTTGTTGTTCAAACCGAGCATGACTATGTGATAAATGCATTCAGTCATCCGATAAAATTAATATTTGCACACCTTTATGTAAAACAGTACTAAAAGTAAGGCAATTATGCATTTATCTTATTTATAGGGAAAATAATATATTTGTATATAAAAACTTGAACAGGAGTTAAGCAATGAGATTTGAGAGTCAGCATGAAATCAAGTATCCACTGAAAACATTCCACAATAAATGCTATGAGTTTCAAAGAAAAATGCCTTCATTTGGAGTCATAGGAGATGGCTGCATGGGCAGAATGAATGGAACAGAAGACAGAATGAAACTGGCCATCAGTGAAGCCCTGAAGCTGCATGCAAGACTCACTCCAGGTCTTTAGAAAGTGCCAACCACTGGTTTTGTGTGCATTGATTTTCCCTCCTGTATTTCCTCCAGCAACTCAATGACTTGAGCGTTCCCTCGATCAGGGTTCCTCCTGGATATTTAAAATAATGTCCACTTCCATCCCTTTTACATTCCTCCTTCTACTTCACCTCGAAGCTGCTACCTCCAGAGCCTCGCTATTACATGGCACTGCACTGCCTCTAAATCCTTTAGATGGTGGAAGATCACATCCAATTAGCCTCTACAGTTCATCCAGGCTTCACTTAACTTCCTGCCAGCCTGAGTTCCATAGAGGGCCTCTTCAGCCAACTTACTGTCTGTTCTCTCCTTTATCTGACCATCAATTCTGGGTAAGTTTCCCCAGTCCTCATCACAGATCCTTATCTTCTGTATTTTCCTACTCCAGATCCTAAGCAGAACCAATTAGTGGAGAAAAAAGTCACATGTTCAGGTTCACCCAGTGTCAAAGAATCACACTCTAATTTCCACTGGAAAGTCAGTGATTCATTTACTCTTCTCTTGTTGAATTATTTTCATACACCCAAACTCCATCTATTTGCTCTAGCATCCAATCCCAGGCTGCCCTCTCTCAATTATGTATTTCTCCATCTATTTTTACAGAGCCAATGAAGCCCTTTAGAAGATGCTAATCCCTTGCTCCCGTCAATGCTTTTATATCTACTCATGTTTCCCTCATATCCTCAAAAGTCTTCCTCAGTTGCATAGTTAATTGCTTTCCCTGTTTAATAATACTGTCACTGTTATGAAGTTACTTCATTTCTCCCTCCTCCCCAAGACCCTTAAAACACCCCTTCCATTGTTTTTTTACCTTTTACCTACACCGAACATCAGGAAAAATGGTTTACTTGATGTTTTTTCGAACTCTGAGTACTACATCTCTCTGAAATGTCCGGCTCCATCAACTGCCTTCATGGTACAAAACCATTTTTCACCCTCAGTGCCTGCTCCCCGTTTTAAAACTGCAATCTCTCAGGTTACCAATGACTTAGTCCTTAACCTCCTCTGTGACTTCTCTAGAGCACTTGACGCTGCTGCCTGTCTCTTCAATCTTGACCCTTTCCCTTTTGTGGCTTTCTAGGATGGTATATTTTCTTGCATCTTGCTCTTTGTGTGTGTGTGTATGTTTGTGTGTGTGTATGTTTGTGTGTGTGTGTGTGTGTATGTGTGTATGTCTGTTTTGTTTTTATCTTAAACGGTCCCCTTTTCTGATTCATCAGCATTAACTGTCAACACATCCTAAGGTTTAGTGTTGACAAAACCTAACTCTTTATTCTCTTGGGTTTCAACTTCTACTATTAGTTCCACATTTCTCACCTGATTGTTTTCCCAAATCCGTTCCCTTTTTTTTTTTTTCAGTTTTTTTTTTTTTGAAGATACACAATTTCTTGACCATCAGCTCAAACCAAACCTGCTTAAAATCCATCCTGTCACTTTCCTTCCTAAACTTACATTACCTTCTGATGTTTTTAATACTGTCATTAGAAAATTTAATTTCAGCCAGGTGCGATGCCTCACGCCTGTAATTCCAGCACTTTGGGAGGTTGAGGCAGGCAGATCACCTGAGGCCAACATGGTGAAACCCCATCTCTACTAAAAATACAAAAATTAGCAGGGCGTGGTGGCAGGCACCTGTAATCCCAGCTACTTGGGAGGCTGAGGCAGAAGAATCACCTGAACCTGGCAGGCGGAGGTTGTGGTGAGCTGAGACCATGCCACTGCACTCTAACCTGAGCAACAGGAGCAAAACTCTGTCAAAAGAAAAAAAGAAGAAGAAAGAAAGAAAGAAAAAAAGAAAGAAAAAGAAAGGAAAGAAAAAAAGAAGAAAGAAAGACAGAAAGAAAGAAAGAAAAAGAAAGGAAGAAGAAAGAAAGAGAAAGAAAGAAAGAAAAAGAAAATTCAATTTCTCAGTTACACAGATTCTGGACTTTGAAGTTATCTTTGATTCTTCTTCATCCTACATATTCAATGTAATGAATCGGGGCATCTTCCTCACCTTTACCACTAATTAGATATAGGAAACGTTCAGAAATTGCTTACTTTCTTGGAATCTCAGTCATCCTATCTGCAAAACAGGGATCTAACAATTCTGTATTTACTGAGCTCATTGGGGAGTACTGAGAATCGAAGATAACTGTTTGAAAACCCTTTCACGTATAAACCTTTACACAAACAAAGATTGCTAAATTCTATCTTCTTCCTTCACATGGCTCCTGGATTAGCCTCATTCTTGTCCCTCTATAAATATCCCAATTCAGCTCTCAGCAACCACTTCACATATAGAATACTGATAGTCTTCTAACTCTCTTCTGACCGTCCTTTCACTCTTCTTCTGGGTCACTCTACTCCTTCCCCAGAAGCATTTTAAACTCCTACTTCTTTTTTATTTTATGTATATATTTATTTATTTTTTTGATGGAGCCTGTCTCTGTTGCCCAGGCTGTAGTGCAGTGGCGTGATCTCAGCTCACTTCAACCTCCACCTCCTAGGTTCAAGAGATTCTCCTGCCTCAGCCTCCCAAGAAGCTGGGACTACAAGCACGCACAACCACGCTTGGCTAATTATTGTATTTTTAGTAGAGATGGGGTTTCACCATCTTGGCCAGGCTGGTCTCGAACTCCTGACCTCAAGTGATCCACCCACCTTGGCCTACCAAAGTGCTGGGATCACAGGCGTGAGCCACCGTGCCAGTCCTAAACTCCTACTTCTTTATTACATCATTGATTCTCACTGCTTATGGAATGATAGATTCTGTGTTTGTCCTTCAAAGCCTGCCATATCTATTTTCCATCTATACTAAAGCCATTTTCAATATTTGCTCATAGATATTAACACATAGTTAAATAAGTTGATTCATCCTGACCTCTCTTGATTTAATGTTTTTAAAGCCATAATATATCCCCATTCCATCTGAAAAGGTATCTCCCCTTCCTTTTCACTTAGCCAGAACATAGCACCCTTTCAAGACCCTGCACAAACACCATGTCTTTAATGAGATTCCTCCTAATTATCTCTCTCTTTCTTAAGTATTTTATAGCATTTGACTGAATCCTCTATTCAATATTGATCATACCTTTGATGTTCCTTTCATTATTATTGAATTCTTATGTGGCTGTTCGGCCTTTAAAGTTTTTGTGTCCTATGTCTTTAGATGCATACTAAGCTGGAAAATATAATTACACATAGGATGACCATATGATTTATTGTCCAAATTAGGACACTTTTGAGAATAAATGGAGAAACTATTAATAATTACATCAGACAACAGACATAAACTAGAATGGTTCGGGGCAAAGTGGAAAGTATGTGTACCTTAGTTATACCCCTCTGTGAGTGTAAGACACTCTAGCAGACTGTACTGACAGACAGACTCTTTGGTTTTGACTAATCTTCTGTGATACGAGCTGAGAATATTCTAGTCTTCTTCAACATTAGCCTTAATTCATAATATGTTAATAATGCTTTGAGCAGCATCTCTTTATTTTTTGAGCCACATTGCCACAAGTGGTTATTTTCTACCCAAATCATGTAATAATTTGCTATTAGACAGGCAATTTACTCTAAAAAAAAGTACTTTGCAGGGGGTGTGAAAACAAGCCAGTTCACTGCTGCCTAGTGACTGAGTTAAAAGACAAGATAATGCTGCACTGGTCATAAAAATCCTAATAAAAGTCGAATGTGAGTTAGTGCTGCCTCCCTACAGCAGACTGGCCATGTTCCTTAAGAAATTGTTCTTGTCAAGTTACCTGTGTCTGGAGTGCCAATGTGTTTCTAAGTGAAGCTAAAGAAATCTGGCAAGTTAAGGTCTAATCAGCAGTGACCTTCGGAATGGTTAATGGTGAGTTATTTTCTATCCTAAAGTAATTGTGTGCTTTACTCCATATTTAATCACACGATTAAGAAAGAACCCAAGAGAATGATTTATGTCATCAAATCTGAGAGTGGACCCATTCATTTGAATATACAGAGTGATCTTATCAGTCAAACTAGGGCAAAACCACACTTACATATATGACCAGTTTCATCCTATGTTTTTAATTTGTATATGTTGGAGTAAAATTAAAAGTTTTAAAGAAACTTTAAAAGGCAGATAGCAAACTTTTTACCTATTTAAGGTCCTACTTTGAAAAATGAGTATCCAAAATGGTGTATATTTTTAAATCTGAGGAACTTGATTTATTTATTTTGGGCATATACTGTATCGTGTCAAATCAACTCAGAGGTTGAAATAAAAATATAATTATGACCCTGAGAAAATGAACAATAAAGTATTAGTGTAGCAGGAAAATAAAAGCTAATATGTAATTTAGAGGATCAATTGTAGAGGCTTTACAGATGCATTTGTAACTATATTGTCAAACAAAGTTGTAACTGGCTAATAACAGTGTTTAATCATTCCTTACTTAGGGCTCCAGTGATATTCATTACTGTCCTGTACACAGATTCATGTAACCTCCACAAAAGTTTTCCTGAGAGTGCACTGCATTCATCCTGTGATAAAGAAGTGCTGATAACCATGGTAATCATATTATGTGAGTCCGATGATAGCTCTGGAAGTCATCCTGTTTGCAACACTTTAAAAACAGAAATAAAAAAAAAAAGATAAAAAGGCAAGAAGACTGAGATAAAACAATTAGAGCCTATAAAACAACTTTTTTTTTTTGTTTTTGTTTTGTTTTGTTTTGTACAGTCAATGGTATAATACTCAGAGGTTTGATAGTATGGTTTGTGAATTATTTAGATCATTTCGTCTTTTTCCCTTCCTCTTCTCATTTGGATAACTTAACAATAGCTCAAGACGATTGGGTAGGAGTGGGAAATAAAAGAATCCCTCAAATAAATGATTTATTTACATAATTTTTGGTTGAAACTGACTCCTGTTTAAAATAGCACTTTTAACAAAGTTGAAGGCTGCTTGGGAGAGTCAGCACAGTTGGTTTTAACTCCTGGTTGAGTTACACAGAATGGTTCAGGATTGACCAGAATCACAAAGTTAGTACAAGCTGGAATTTATGCAAAATCTGCTGCCTTCTTGGTGCTAGAGTCTTCCCACTGCGTTTTCCTGATTTCTGATTCTGCTTCTGTTAAGCACTAAGCCCTTTGGCAAGTCAATTCTTATCTCACATTCTCCATGTTCTTATACATAAAATAAGAAAGAGGACAGATACTGATTCTCTACTTAGTACGAAGCTACGGCCTTCAGTCAGCCTTAACAACTAAACACTGCATCATAATAATTTTTAAAGGGGCGAATATTTATTTATCAATCACACCACTTTAGTTTTATGCATTTAAATCATACTGTGAATGATTCAACTAAAACATTTCTAATAAGATTTGTAGAAAAATGTCTGAGGGCATCAAATCAATATTGTAATTTAAAGAGTTGTTTATCTTTTCAAGCATACAAATGTTCTTTCGGGAAAACAGAGTTTTATGTCTCCTTAGGTGAGACGTATAATGCAAAACGTTATAAATGACTGCATTTGATGTTTCCTTAAGTTCTCTGCTAACTCCTAACTTTCTGTCATTTCATGATGCTGTTTATTGAAGTTACACTTGGATTATTTTAAATGATGCATTTATTCAGCAAATATTTACTAAGCATTGTGCTTGCCCTCGGGGATAAAAGCGATGAAATGAGACAGATAATGTTGTTTTCTGGAGCGCCTATATTGTTATTACAATTCACCAAGAATAAAATGATATCTCAATGAGGAAAGTCTCTCGATTTAGTTTTAAAGCCAGTTCTTAGAAGAGAACTGATCAGTCAATTCTACCTATTAACCAGTGTTCTGCCTACTCTAACAATGAAAAAGAATTCTAAATCTCCTAATCTCTGGTTATTTACTTTTCTCACTGAAACACCATGACTTGTTTCATTTACAAAATAGACGTATACTACATTTTCAATTATCCTAAATATATTCTGCTGAATAGCTCTTACTGATTGGGAGTAAAAATTTAAGACCAAAAATACAATTATTTAGATTTTAAAAATGTATTTTATTTTGTTTTCCCTTTTTGGGTACTGCTGTAATTTTCAATAAACAACAATTGTTCTTGTATCACTTTCTGTCATTATTTTTTTTTCCCCCAACAATTTCATTAGTTTACATTTGGGTTAGTCACTATAAATATATTTATAATCTTAATTTGCTTTTGATTTTACTTTGCTGAAAATTTTCAATGGCTTTTAATCCACCTGATTCTCTTTTTATAAACCACTCTTTCTAAACAAAGAAATATTCAAATATAATTATGTTGTTTGCTAAAACACACCCAGTCCATTGATTTTCCCTGACTTCTCATTACTCTAATAAATGTCTTACGTGACCTTATATGCACTGGATGGTGACTATTTTCTATGTTAATAATCCCTTTAAGGGAGGCAAGTTCTTTCCATGTGTGAATCCCGGTTCTTCCATCTTGACTTTTCCATTCTCCGGGGACTGTATATCCAGTTGTTGGGTCAGGAGAGAAGGTGTGGCAAAGGCACACGTAATTGTTAAAAGCTTTGGCTTAAATGTGACTTTCTGGAGTGACAAATAGTCACCTGTCCATCTTTGGGTGCAAGAGAGTTTGAAAAAGATCTTTAATTGTGCAACTACTTACCAGTCACAACCCTCTACTCTAGAATCGGGAACATGAATTATAGTAAGTACTTAGCCTGCTCTGCTACAAATATCTATCTCTTTTTAATGACTTACATGAGGCTCAGAGACTATAATTATGAAGCATCTAGTACTTTATATGCCAATATATACAATACTAAATGATATGTAGTATTATCACTGGAAACCTTATTATTTTAATGTTCAATAAATGAGCGCTTAGGATGTGCATGTATGTATATGTGTAAATTACCAGTCGCTGTTTAATAAATATAGATGGAGTAACATATAAAAAAAAAAACTGTAAGCATGTTCCAAACATTTCCAAAACGTTTGTTGCCAAATGAAGCCAGCTGAAATATGAGATGTGTGTTACAGCAAGAGGTACTTTCAAATGCACAAAGGATAGTCATAAGGCAAAAACGCATGCATACATTCTGAGTTCTGGCAGAAGGCTGCACCGCTTCCACCAGTGCTTGTAGGATGTCTTTCTGGTCGTTTTGTTTATCTGAAGCTCATCTCGGAAAGAGTTTTCAGGAAGAACTCATGGAAAGAATATTGGCAGAGTTCTTGCACATGGATAATAATTTATTTATGCTCAATAATTATTGAGCACATAAATAAATTATTTATTAAATAAATTATTTAATAAATAAATTATTAAATAAATTATTTATGCGCTCAATGGTCAGTTTTACTGGATATGACTTCTTGGCTGACATTTTCCATCCTTTCACACGGTTACTCCATTTTCTTTTCTAGCACAAAATGTTGCTGTTAAAAACTTGATGATTATCTAATTCAGATATGCTTATAATTCAAGTGTTTTCTTTAAGTGCACAAAACTTTTTTCTTTCTTTCTTTCTTTTTTTAAATATTATCCAGTGACTTTACTAGAATAAGTCTTGATGTTCATTGTTTTGGGTAAATATTCTCAGGTACATAGCATGCTCTTTCAATATTTAATTTTTTTATTTCAAGAACTAAAAATTTTTTAGTTTGTGGCTTATTTTTCTTTTGCTTTGGTTTTTTTCTTTCCTATTATCCAGATGGTGAACCTTCTTTGACAAACTTATTTTTCATTACCTCTCAGATTTTTTTTTATCTGATTTAATTCTTTTCAATTAAAAATCTACTTTTAAACCTTTTACTTCTTGTAATCCATTAAGAACTGTGTTTATTTGCTCTTCTATTATTCTAGTTTTTTATTTTCAAAATTATGCTGTTTTCTGTATTTCTAATTCTCACATCTATTTCATTTTTTAGGTGTTCTAATGCTAATTTGGGTTGTTCTTTCATGTTTTAAATCACTTTCTTTATGCTTTTCAGCTAGTTTTAAACTAGGTCCTTAGAGTTCTTATTAGATTTTTAAAAATTTTTTATTTTATGTTTGGGGGTACATGTGAAAGTTTGTTACATAGATAAATACATATAATGGGGATTCATTGTACTTATTATTACATCCACCAGGCATTAAGCCCAGTACCTGATAGTTATCTTTTCTGCTCCTCTCCCTCCTTCCACCCTTCCCCTTCAAGCAGACCCCAGTGGCTATTGTTTCCTTCTCTGTGTTCATAAGTTCTTAAAATTTAGCTCCCACTTATAAGTGAGGACATGCAGTATTTGGTTTTCTGTTTCTGCATTAGTTTGCTGAGGATGATAGCCTCCAGCTTCATTCATGTTCCCACGAAAGACATGATTTTGTTCTTTTTTATGGCTGCATAATATTCCATGGTATATATATACCATATTTGCTTTATCCAGTGTGTCACTGATGGGCATTTAGATTGATTCCATGTCTTTGCTATTGTGAACAGTGCTGCAGTGAACATTTGAGTGCATGTGTCTTTATGATAGAATGCTTTATATTCCTCTGGGTATATACCCAGTAATGGGATTGCTGGGTCATAGGGTAGTTCTGCTTTTAGCTCTTTGAGGGATTTTCACAATGGTTGAACTAACTTACACTCCCACAAACAGTGCTAAAAGGGTTCTCTCTACTCTACTAGCTCACCAGCATCTGTTATTTTTGACTTTTTAATCATAGCCATTCTGACTGGTGTAAGATGGTAGCTATCTCATTGTTGTTTTGATTTGCATTTCTTTAATGATCAGTGATATGTGGCTTTTTTTTCATATGCTTTTTGACTGCATGCATGTCTTCTTTTGAGAAGTGTCTGTTCATCTCCTTTGCCCACTTTTTAATGGGGTTGTTTTTCTCTTGTAAATTTGTTTAAGTTCCTTATAGATGCTTGTTATTAGATCTTTGTCAGATGCCTAGTTTGTAAATTTTTTCTTCCCTTCTGTAGGTTGACTGTTTACTCTGTTGACAGTTTCTTTTGCTCTGCAGAAACTCTTAAGTTAAATTAGATCCCACTTGTCAATTTTCACTTTTGTTACAATTGCTTTTGGTGTCTTTGTCGTAAAACCTTTTCCCGTTTCTATGTCAGGATGGTATTTCCTAGGTTGTCTTCAGGTGTTTCTATAGTTTTTTGGTTTTTATTTAAGTCTTTACTACATCTTGAGTTGATTTTTGTGTATGGTGTAAGGAAAGGGTCCAGCTTCAATCTGGTGCATATGGCTAGCCTGTTCTCCCAGCACCATTTATTGAATAGGGAGTCTTTTCCCCATTGCTTATTTTTATCAGTTTTGTCAAAGAAATGATGGTCATACATGTGTGGCCTTATTTCTGAGCTCTTTATTCTGTTCCATTGGTCTGTGTGCCTATTTTTGTACCAGTACCATACTGTTTTGGTCATTGTAGCCTTGTAGTATAGTTTGAAGTTGGGTAATGTGATTCCTCCAGCTTTGTTCTTTTTGCTCACGGTTGCTTGTTGGAGGTGTGGATAAGGTACTTAGACTCTTTGCTCCTTCATTAGTCCAGGGGTGGCAATGGCAGTTCCACTGCAGAGGCAGTAGCAGAGAGGCCTTCAGCTGTCCCTGGAGGCTCTGTCCAGGGAGTTGCTGAATTGGTACTGGCTCAATAGGTCTGGCAAGAGGTGGCTGGAGGCCCAGGCCTGCAGGACCTGCCTGGTGAGGAGACATGGGAATGGGTCCCACCTAACAGTCTGGCCACTTTTCTCTAAGGTTGCTGTGGTATGCTTGGGGCCCATGCCAGTCCCTAGTCACCTCAGATTTTTCAGAACCTGTAGGTGTCACCAGTGAAAGCTATGAAACAGTAAAGACAGCAGCAAAGAGGCCTGGTTGGGAGGCCCCACCCAGTGTGGAGGTAAGGGATTGGGTACCTCTTAGTATTTCTTGAGTCCCTTCCCTTCCCCAGATTTTACAGGAATCCACAAGGTGTCTAGCAGGACTGGAAACAGGAAAACCACAAAGTAAGCCAATAAGCATTGCCTGGAAAACACAGCCGGCCCATGTGAGAAGAGCAGCAGAAAGTGAGAGGGGCAAGTTCCCACTCCAGTTGCAGGTGAGTGCAGGGGACCTGTGTAAGAATTTCTGAAGGGGCGGGAGCAGTATAGCACAAGGAATTCTCAAAACTGACCTGCCAAGGCCACCTTCCACGACAGTGGCCCACACTAGGAGAAAATCCTGGGAGTAAAATGAATAATGAGTAGGATAGGGACAACAGAGATTTATTAGATAAAATAATAAAAAGAAGGAAGAAGATTCCTGTACCAGCCTGGCTAACATGGTAAAACCTCGTCTCTACTAAAAATACAAAAATTAGCCAGGTATGGTGATGGGCGCCTGTAATCCCAGCTACTTGGGAGGCTGAGGCAAGAGTATTGCTTGAACCTAGGAGGCTGAGGTTGCAGTGAGCCAAAATTGCGCCACTGCACTCCAGCTTCGGCAATAGAGCGAGACTGTGTCTTAAAAAAAACAAACCAAAACAAACAAACAAAAAAATTGAATAGAAAAATGGCTTTTCATCTATTTAAAGTTTATCTCACCTACAGTAATTTTAAGTATTATGTTACTTAGAATACGAATGTAGTAATTAGCTGAAAGTAGAAAGTACAGACATAGAATAATTCTGACCCTATATTCACTTACTACGTGATATAAGACAGGATGTATGAATTTTGCATTAAAATTTACTTTGTTTCTATTAAGAAAGCTTTTATACAAGGATTACCACAAGATCATATAGTAAAATAACCTTAATCCATTTTCAAACTAAAAATACCATTGATTGTTCACTTCTAATAAAATTACAAAAAGTATGATTACTACCATCATTTATAATACATTCTTTACATTCATACTCCCTAGATTGCTAATGTTTTGGTCTCTGAAAATTTTATATTTTAATTTTCTTACAATCACAAATAACTCTAGTATTAGTTATAAACCAGAGCATGCCGTAATAATAAACTAATTTAGTTTAGTTGTTTTGTATGTTTGTTAGAAAAGAATACGCTAAATAGAATTGGTGGAAAAGATAATCTTGTAATTGAATAAATTAATTTTTACTGTGAAGCACCAATTATTGCTAAAATTAAAGTTTCTATTATTTGTTTTCACAATAGAAAGGCTTAAGTATTTATTTTAACACTGAACAATTAGCAATGTCACAAGGAAGAAATTACTCAATAGTTGGTACTGTCAGTAGAGTAGTCTCTTCAAGAGGTAACAGAAGAAAAGAATCGGAATACTTAAAACATATATCATGTCCTTAAAATGTCATAATTCAAGCTTACAAATGCCCAAGTGAATTGTAGCTTTGCAGATTTTCATTTATTTATTTGATTTTTTCATCTATTAAGAATCTTTCTGTGGTATCTATCTATCTACCTATCTATCTATCTATTCATCCATCCATCCATCCATCCCTCCATCTATCCATCCATCCACCCATCTATGGGTTTTCACTGTCTTATGTAGCATTGAAATAATTAGGGAATTAATTAGTAAAAAGAAATTACCACAGATTAGTATGAGATATTTTATTCAGTATTTTCAATAATTCTCCCCAATGAAGGGAAGAAATTATTTCATTAAATTAGAAACACTATTATAGTTTTAGGAATTTAAATGAAAATGTGTTACTCAGAAGAGTAAATTAAGGCTGACATCTATAAAAGAAATCTTATCTTGATGATTACATATACAAGGCAATCATGATGCACTTGAACTGATGTCTTAAAAACATTCAGTGATGTTCATGAATAAAAATTCTAGCATCTTAGAATAGAAATTGAGAAAAGAAAACCACTGACATACATAGAGTGTCTCTTTTTTTCAAGTGACCCAATTTCACCTACTTTTCTCTGCATTTCACTGTATTTCTGGAAAGCTGTCATCTACTAATATAGCTTCTTTAATGGGAGTTATATCAAACCATGTCAGATGTGTTTTGCCTTATCTTTCTTTCCTTGCAGCAGTTCATGAAAAATGAACACCATCTTTTGCTTCATCTAAGAAACACAAATAAAAAGTATTTTATTTCAATGAATCATTTTTTCCCCTTGAGTTTTCTTTAAAACTGAAGTTAAGACTAAGAAATACCTTAAGAGCAAAACTCAATTATTAAAAATATGTGACTTCAAGACAAAAAAAGATTTGTGGTTCTATGAAGCGATTTCTCATGAACTACATAGGTTTGTCCACAGATCACGTCTTCCTAACTCCCCAAGTACGATCCATCCAGCAGCTGCAAAGCAAGATGCCAAACTCTTAGCAAACGCTTTTTTTCTCCCCAGCAGCCTTTGAATTCTTGCCTGGCTCCTTCTTCTGGCTTGTTTCCTGGTGGTACTATTAGTTGCCAGGAAAAGTTGAGGGCCACAGCTGCCTGTGTTTCTTTAATCTTATTCTCCACGGGTTCTTGTGATCCAGAAATATTTCTTGGGATGGGGAATCCCCTTGAGTGGCAAAAAACTTAACAGACTATTGCTATGATTCTGTGTAGCTGCTCAGGCTAGAGGGCCAGGGTGAGGCATTCTGGTTTGATGTCTTGACTCTGTAACCAGGTGCCATAGGATCCAAACAAATTGTTTCACCATCCTGAGTATTTCTACCTTGGACTTGACTCCAACAAAGGGGTAGAAAGGATACTGCCCACTCAGGTTCCAGGAACAGAGGTCTTATCTCTGCTGGTTTGAACTTACTTGGATTTTATATCTACAACCATACAGCTGGGGTTTTATAGCTACAAGAGTGATATGAATCACCTTTTGAAATGTTAATATTAGTTGAAGATTGTGTAGAATCATTTTTTATATCAGACATGTGTCTGTATTAAAGAGAATAATGCAAAACTCATTAAATTTTTAAGATAACACATGAGTCCTCAAGGAAATTTACTTGTGGTAGATACTTGGAGAATTCATCTACTTATTTTGGAAAAGTGACAGAATCCCTAGGTTGCACACAGGCTGAAGTTTCTTTTTGCTTTGGTATCCTGATTCTGCTGATAGAAAATAAAAAGTACTCCCAGTAAAAGCAGATATTTTGGTGCCCTGGAAATAATAAGAATTTAAAAAGTGTGGTATGAACAATGACTGGTATTTAGACATTTATGTCCAGATTTTATTATGGAAATAACTAATAACTTCTAATTCAGGCACACTTTAAGAATGGTGAGAGTGTTTCCCCATCAGGAAAACAAATTATTATTATTATTATTATTATTATTATTATTTTGAGACAGAGTTTCATTCTGTTGCTCAGGCTGGAGTGCAGTGGCGTGATCTTGGCTCACTGCAACCTCCTTCTCCCAGGTCCCAGTGATTTTCCTGCCTCAGTCTCCTGAGTAGCAGGGATTACAGGCACACACTACCATGCCTACTTAATTTTTATATTTTTAGTAGAGGCGGGGTTTCATCATGTTGGCCAGGCTGGTCTCAAACTCCTGACTTAAAATGACCCGCCCGTCTCAGTCTCCCAAAGTGCTGGGATTACAGGTGTGAGCCACCGCAACTGGCCTAGGAAAATAAACTGCTTTGGAGAGCAGTCTTTTTTTATTCATTTTCTCTCTCTCTCTCTATATATATATATAAAATCTATATCTAGAGCTCCATAAAAAGTTCTATGATAAAATAAAGATAATGATGATAAGAATAAGAACGCCACTTATTATCAAGTTGAACCCTCCACCTCCTGAGCTCAAGCGATCAAAAGGTAACATTGCTCAAGCAATTAAAAAAGGTAACATTTTATCAAATATTTTATGGTGACTGCCTCGTCTGTAAAACTAATCATTCAATGTGAAATCCACACCTAACTTAAAATGTGTTTATCAGCTGTCTCCACCCACTGGAATGTAAGCTCCATGAAGGCAAGGATGATCTTGTTCATTTTGTTTACCAATGTACCTTGGGGACTTGGTGCATAATAGAAGCTCAACAAATATTAAATACATGAATGAATGACTGGTGAACTTATCAGTTGGCTTTGGCAGCCTTCTGCCTCCTTATAAGCTTCTCCTTTCCTTCTTGCTAAAAACCAGTTGATTTCCTACTTTAAAAAACTATGGAACCAACTTTTCTTTCTAATTCTTTCTCTCTGCAAGGTTTTCTCTACAAACCAGCATCATCCGATAGAAATATAGTATGAGCTACGTATATAATTTTAAAAGTGTCTAGTGTCCATTTTAGAAGTAAATATGAATAAAATTAATTGTAATAAAATTTATTTAATACAGTATATCCAAGATACTATCATTTCAACATGTAATTATATAAAAATTATTGATGAGATGTTGACATTATTTTTTGTACTCAGATTTGAAAATCCAGTGTGTGTTTTACACATACCTTGTTCTAGACAAGTCACAGTTTAAGAGCTCAAAGTCCATATAGGTAGCAGCCACATATTGACAGCACAGTTCTGTACCCTGTATTTCTCCAGTCCTCAGGGTAGGAATTATAACTACTATTTACAGGCAAACTCCATTGCCATTGCACGATCTCAGTCCCCTCCTGAAATACAAGGGCCATTGTTCCTACAACTTTTGCTTCTTCCTATTTCATTTTAAATTACTCATTTGAACTGACTCCTTTCTCTCTGAGGACATTTCAAAGCTTTGCAGCATAAGTGGCAGGATTAGGCACTCTTAGTTTTTACTTTTCTATTTAGAAAAAAAAAAAATCCTCCAATATTTTATTCATAGAATCTATCTTCCAAAGCTGTAATCATTTTTATCATTAGGTTCTTATCAATTTCTCTTTATTTTTATGTGTACAGAACAATCAAAACTGCACATGAGTGTCCAAATACTAGCAATTATTTATGTATACTAAGAAAAATTAAGGACAATGTTCAACATTAATACTTTCAGCAAGATGGCTAGTCTAAATTATTTGTTATAGTCCAAACAGAATCCTTTCATAGGAATGTTGATTTTGTGTGATTATCACTTTGTAATATTATTTTCTTGACCTTCAGTTAGATTACATCTTAAGTATTTTATTTAAAAATCTTGAACAGTGATGTGTGTAGAATATCATTCAAGAGTGTAAACATTTATCTCTGTGACCCATATTCATGAAACAATAAAATATACTACAAGTCACAACATTTATGCTTAGCAATGTTCGACAATTATTAAATTTAATGTAAAACCTAGACACATTGACTCTTCCAAAAAGATACTAGTTCCATCAAGATCTTTTAAAAATTAAGGAATTCATGCTTATTTAAATATGTGTTCTCTGCCATTTTTTTTCAAGATAATAAACTTCATTTTCAAAAAAAAAAAATACTTAAAGCGTGTGTAGACATTCCTGTATATAATGTGATAGATTTTGGCCAAAATCAGATACCCTTTAGAAAATTAATGTGAAAAGCTAGACACATAAACATGAAATGCAAGCCAGTCAGTCAAAGAAACTACCAAGTCTAAGATCTGAGAATGATGGAGTAATATACAAGATAAGTTAATAAAAAATAGGCTATTCGGCTTGACTGAATAGAAATGGAACATTTTAGAAGAATGGAACTCTGGTACCTAATCTTGTATAAGAAGACACGGGATATTAATAGTTAATTCACTTGTTTATGGGGTGATGATTTGCTTAATTATCTCATTTCCTTTCTACAATAAGAAATCTAAAAGCTAAAGCCCATGTAAGTATTTTATATAAGGAAGGCTGTTTGGGTCCACAAAATGTATAATAACTGGTGTATCTTTTCTGCAAGAACAAAATACACAGCTAACAGCCACTGACATTATCATCACTAAAAATAGACAATAATAGCAACAGCTACATGAATTGTTGTCATGCTTTTGGCAATATTTACTACATTCTTTTATACCATTCATTTCCTTCCTTTGATTCTACTTTTGGAAATCCGTTCCAAGGACATAATGTATGTCCTTGTATATATATCAGCCGACATTTCTACATACAGCATATGAAGAAAAACCCTTTACACATAGGGAGGCAGCACAGCCTGGTGGTTATGGGCATAGTCTCTAGAGTTGGAGAGCCTGGGCTTAAATCCTGACTCCACTAATGACCAAATGCGTGATGGTGAGAACTTACTTAAGGCCCATGCTTCAGCTTCCTCATCTATGAGATGAAGATAACCTTTGTATCACACAGGGTCTTCATGAGGATTAAATGAGGTAATAAGTGTCAATCACTTTATTAGTGTATTTGATAAGTGTTGGCTGTTACTATTAATATGTTTATAATGGGGATGATTAAAAATAAGAAAAAGTAGGAAGAGCCGCATTGCTCTGCGATAAGACACTGGGTGCATGAGCTCTGATATATACACTCAAAGGCAGAGTCATGAATTTTTTTTTTTTTTTAAAAAACAGGGTCAGGGTCTCACTCGTTCACCCAGGCTGGAGTGCAGTGGTGCGATCTTGGCTCACTGCAACCTCCGCCTCTCAAGTTCAAGTGATTCTTCTGCCTCAGCCTCCCGAGTAGCTGGGGCTACAGGCGCGTGCCACCATGCCTGGCTAATTTTTGTATTTTTAGTAGAGATGGGGTTTCACCATGTTGGCCAAACTGGTCTCAAACTCTGGACCTCAAGTGGTCTGCCTGCCTCGGCCTCCGAAAATGCTGGGGTTACAGGCATGAGCCACTGCTCCCAGCCTAGAGTCATTCAATTTCATCACATTATATACAGTGTTTAGCACAGGAACTAACTCATACAAGTGTTTAGTGAAGTCTGGATTTCACTGTGAAATATTCAAGATATCCATTGGGTTACATTTTAATAACTGAAACTGGGACATATCTTATAGTCAAGGGTGTGTTACAGTTTAATTGGAAGTGTGCGATGCATCTCACATTTGACACACTCTGTGCTCAACAGAATAATGGCCTCCCAAACATGTCCACGTCCTAATCTCCAAAAGGTGTCAATGTTACCTTACAAGGAACTTTGCAGATGTGATTCAGTTAAGGACCTAGAGATGCAGAGATTATTCTAGATTACCCAGGTGAGCCCAATGTAGTCACAAGGGGGCCTTACAACAAGGAGGCTGGAGGGCCAACGTTCGTGGTAGGAGATGTGACGGTGGGAACAGAAGTTGGAATGATATGAGAAGAAACCATGAGCCAAGGAATACATGCAGCATGTAGAAGCTGAAAATGGCAAGGAAACGATTAAGCCCTGAAACCTCCAGAAGGAACCAGCCCTGTCAATATCCTGATTTTAGCACTTCTGACCTCCAGAGCTGTAAGACAAGTGTGTGTTATTTTAAGTAACTAGGTTTGTGGCAATTTGTGGCAACAGCAGTAGAAAACTAACACACAGTCTTCATCTGAATGAAACAGGTCCTTTTTGACTTGTAGGCACATGTTAGGCTCTCAGTGTATTCCGAGTTACCACTTGACTGCATAAGAGGCAGTCAGTATAAAACTATTGAACAAATGTTGAATAGAACAGAATACAAACATTAAAATTATGTTTACAAAGCCATCATAATAAAACAGAAAAATGTTATTTAAAAAAGAATACCTATGTGTATTACAGTGAAATCACCACTGTATTAAATGGGCAAACATCAAATTATGTACATACAAATTCCAGAAGAAAATAAATGAAACTATTAATAGTCATCAATTCTGCATGCTGGAACCTATAAATGACTTTCTTTTTTCTTCCTTTTACATTTCTGCATTATCTCAATTTTCTATAAAGAATGGTATCATTTTCATAAAAGAAGAAAGCACATCAATTTCATTTCAAAAGTAGATAGGAATATAGTATGGAACATCAAAGGCAATGAAAAAAATGTTGTTATATTCAGTTCCCTCATTTATGCAACAACAATTCTAATGTGACTAATAATTTAAAATCTTCAAATTTACACGTCTGCATATCACAAACAGAATGGTCATCGTGGATCTGTTTTGATTTTGCAAACAGTGGTCAGTTTTAATAATAGTGAAGTTATGACTATCACCTCCAAACATCAGCTGCTGCCCAGCCACTGTGAGCCGCATGACCCCAGCAGCGTGTCAGATAGGTAGAGATTTAAGCAGACTCTGGCAATTGACTCCACAGGAAGGAAAAAAAGTCAAGAGGAGAAAAGCTGGGAGACCTGCTGAGTGACTCTGCTTTGCTTACACGTGAAAAGAAGAAAGAGTTATTCTTAGAACTATGGCTCTTTGACCTTGGATAAGTCATTCCACTCCTCTCAGCCTCACTCAGTCTCCTTTTGTGTTAGGAGAGTATAGAGCTAAATTATCTCTAAGATTCCATCTAGCTCTCATATTCTATAAATACATGTGTATGTATACATATGCAAACACTCCACACATATGGACGTACAGGCTCTGAGACATAAGACAATGAGACTGATACTCAAAACAATATTCCACTATTTTTGCAGTCATACGGGAGTTGCTTTGAACCAGCTTTAACTAGATCTTTCATACTGTGCAATTTGCCGCTAATACCACACCATCAGATATTCACAGTGTCTTCTTTTTTACTATGTCAGAAAATAAACTGCACAGTTTGAAAAGGCTTAAACATGTGAGGGGGTTACGGCAGTAGCAGCAGCCTGAGGTCTGGCTAGTCCCTGAGGCTTTCTAGCTTGTCACTCAGCAGCTCTTTGAAGAATACATTTGTAACTTTGAGAAGGTTGTCTACTTTCTTCCGAGAAAACCAAGCACATTAACAGAACTTAATAACAGATTTTCAATTCAAGGCAATGCCTGATAATATCTCAATTACTGAATCAAATGAAGATGCCATTTCTGAAATATGTTTTATATGAAATTTCTCTGGAAGTCTGAAATGTCCTAGGATATTTATTATGAACGTTTTTCCAGGAAATATTGGCAGAATCCCTATTTTTCAAAGGAAACGTAAGTGATTTAATCCAAATCTTAAGGCACTTACAAGTTTTGCAGGGTGGAATAAATCATGCGCATACTGAACTCTAGTGTAAAACAGAAAGATGAATGTCAGAGAAAGGTAGGGGTGTATCCCTGTAGATAGAGTTTCAGAAGAGAAAGAGATTATACCCAGATGCCGAGCAGGAAGATGGTCTAAAGAAGCTTATGGGGTACAACGTATCAAAGGCCTTTTGGCTTCTGAATTCAAGAACTAATATGGGAGTGGAGGATTTTTTTTTTTTTTTAGACTGGGCCTCTCTATCACCCAGGCTGGAATGCAGTGGCACAGTCATGGCTCACTGCAGCCTTGACCTCCTGGGCTCAAGCAATCCTCCCATTTCAGCCCCCAAAGTAGCTTGGACTACAGGCACACGCCACCACGCCCCATTCATTTTTTTCTATTTTTTTTTTTTTTTTTTTTTAGAGATGAAGTTTCACCATGTTGCCCAGGCTGGTCCCAAACTCCTGGGCTCAAGCAATCTGTCTGCCTCAGCCTCCCAAAGTGCTAGGATTACAGATGTGTCACTGTACCTGACCAGGAAGAATTTTTGATGGAGGAACTAGAATGAGCAATGTTTTTGTGACATGCAGAATTTGGGCTGTGTACAGAGACAGACAAAGCATGAAATTTGACAGAAATGCCAACTCCAGATTAGGGAGCCAAGAGAATAAAGATTGAAATGACACGTTAAGATTGAGAGTGCCAAGGCCTTGAGCCCCCAAAGAAGGAAAAGGAGACGGCACTTTCTTCTACAGACAGTTGTGAGCCATCTAGGACGTTTAAGCAATTGTTTGATTTGCATTTATTCACCTCTCCCCATTATAAGGAGCATAGGTAATTTTAACTCCATAGTTTAAAAGGTATTATAATTTCTCACTCAACAAGTGACCATAATTCCAAGCAACCTTTCCATGTGTCATACAATGAATAATTCTAATTCTGTGTTTGAAATTCTGCAAGAGAAGATTTCCTTTATTGCTTTAGTATTTCTAGTTTTATTTGGTGCTGGAAGAGGAGTGGTTCCATTCAGATGTGAGAGTCAAAGGTGCACATGTGGTCAGGCATGGTGGCTCACACCTGTAATCCCAGCACTTTGGGAGGCCAAGGCGGGAAGATCACTTGTGGTCAGGAGTTTGAGACCAACCTGGCCAACATAGTGAAGACCTGTCTCTACTAAAATACAAAAATTAGCTGGGTGTGGTGGTGCTTGCCTGTAGTCCAAGCTGCTCAGGAGGCTGAGGCACAAAAATCGCTTGAACCTGGAAGGCAGAAGTTGCAGTGAGCCGAGATTGCACCATGGCATTCCATCCTGGGCGACAGAGTGAGACTCTGTCAAAACAACAACAACGACAAAAAACAAAACAAAACAAGAAAAAACTGCATCATATGCATGGGGCCCAGGAAACCCAACCTTCTGGAGGACAGAGATGACTTGGTCACACGCACAGACTGTATCTACTGGTCTCCAGGCTTCCTGGTTTCAGCCTTTTAGACCCCAGGGCTTAGCCACAGCTCCTTATGCACAGCCCCTTGCATTCCCACCTGTTTACTCCTCAGCACTGGCACCAAACCTACATTCTGTACATGAAGACATAACACTTATTCAGTATGGTGCTCTCGTTCCGTGTCTGTGTGGATATGTGTGTCTGTGCATTTATATATAAATATACAAATATACACACATTATGCAAAATGGCAACAGCATATACCATTATTTTATTTTTATATCTGTCATTTTGTGGTGAAAACCATATTTTTTCCAAACGGTTTGTGAGCATTTTGAGAAGAGGCCCATCATATTGTATCATGCACACAGCCAATACTCAATTAGCATTCATTGAGCAATTGACTTAAGCTAAGTCTTTAGCCTCCCAGATACGTAGTATTTCCTCCTAGGACAAGGAGAGCAGCTGGTTAACATACTTGGTGTAAAAGGACCAAAAAGTATGGTTCCCATTTTCTTTTAGATCTCAGAAAGACAAGATAGTTTATGTCTTTAAAAGCTCCAGAGATAAGGTAACTGAACCCATCATCTGAAAGCAATCTATCAATATGTACGAGAGTGCATGGGTGAGAGCATCCATGTGTGTGAAATCAGAAACCTCGAAACTGAAAAATGGAGAAATCATGCGGTAAATATTAAATCCAGGTGGTATTAGCAAACGGATACAGTTCATCAACTGGCGTGGTTTTCATGTGTTCAACTCAACACTTACCTCAATAAAGAAGATGCTGGCTGCTGATGTTGGGTGGTGATACATATAGACTGTCACAAGGATGGCTGTGGCTATAATGAGGACCAGGATGAGGATTCCAACGATGAGGCCAGCGTGGAGGGTTCCCCCTTTCTTCTCAGCTGCACTGTCATCTGTAGAAGCTGAAAGAACATCCCAGCTGTCAGGACGGTCATGAGCTTACCCTTAAGTTTGCATTTTCATCTAAGGAGATATTTGTGTTTTTAATAAAGTACGACTGGATCTTTACTTCCTGGACAACTTTTCCACAACACCAATTTTACAGGTGAGGTGCTCTTCATGTGGGCAATGAAGAATCCACAGGATTCGTGAGTAAAAATACATTTATCACTGTGTTTTATTTTTATTTTTTATTTTTTGAGATGGAGTTTTACTCTTGTTGCCCAGGCTGGAGTGCAATGGCATGATCTTGGCTCACTGCAACCTCTGCCTCCTTGGGTTCAAGTGATTCTCCTGCCTCAGCCTCCTGAGTAGCTGGGATTACAGGTGTGAGTCACCAAGCCTGGCTAATTTTGTATTTTTAGTAGAGACAGGGTTTCACCATGTTGGTCAGGCTGGTCTCAAACTCCTGACCTCAGGTGATCCGCCCACCTCAGCCTCCCAGAGTGCTGGGATTACAGGCATGAGCCACTGCGCCTGGCCTGTGTTTTAAAATTTCTAGTTGGATAAGCAAAATGAATACTTTTTATTCTCAAAGTACTGTGGGATACCTCAAACTCTAATTAACTACACACTAAATTTAACTTTGATTTTTCTCATTAAACCAACAAAGTTACCTAGGGAAAAACTGATTAATTTTGAAAGCTCCTCTCACGGAAATTTTAAATTCAAGAGTACTGGACATCTTTTGGTAAGCTACATAAGCATTTTCAGAAAGTTTGTACATGAACTCCAAGCAAAATTTGTGAAAAATCTGTTTTAAGCAAAAATACTTTTTAAAAGTGTAACAGATGGATGCTCAATGACCCTCAAATAGTTTTGATCACTATCTGAAGGGAACATCACAGCAAAGGAAAACATTCCACAACACCCCAGAACAGTATCATTCCCTCTAACTTTTACTGAGATGCTTTCCACTGTAATACACATTTTTTTTTCTGAGTTAGCAAAGGGAGGAATTAAATTTCTAAAGTAATAACTATCCTAACCAAAGCCAGTCAGCCAAATACAACTAATCTCTAAAGTCTTCTTTTACTAAAATTCTGTAATTGTTGATGATTACTCAGGCATTTAGAGATCTTCCTGAATTATGTACAGCAGTAACTATATCTTAAGTGCACCATATGACTGGTATTCTGAATTATGAGATAATTCTTTAAGATGAACAAAAGTTTCTCAATCCTTTCTTTCTTTCTTTCTTTTTTTTTTCCTTTGAGATGGGAATCTTGCTCTGTCACCCAGGCCCAAGTTGGAGTGCAGTGGTGCAATCTCAGCTCACTGCAACCTCCACCTCCCAGGTTCAAGCAATTCTCCTGCCTCAGCCTCCTGAGTAGCTGGGATTACAGGCGCCCGACACCACACCTGGCTAATTTTTGTAATTTTAGTAGAGATGGGGTTATACCGTGTTGGCCAGGCTGATCTTGAACACCTGACCTCAAGTGATTCACCCACCTCAGCCTCCCAAAGTTCTGGGATTACAGGAGTGAGCCTTTGCATCCGGCCTCAATACTTTCAAGAACAATTTAGCTCTTTGTTATTTTTACCCTTTGCCTCTATGTTGTAAACATTTTTTTGTCTATTAAACTTCGTTTAATAAGCACTGATTTCTTTCTTTCATTTTACATTTTTTTAAAGAAAAACCAAACATGGATGTCTATCACAATGTGTGGTCCACACGAACGAATGGAATTCCAGATAAAGTGGAGAAACATGACCTCCTAATTCTTTCTACCTCCCCTCTACATTTTTATTGCTCTCGTTAACTCCTTGCTTGAGAACTGCGGTTGGTGTTCAGTAATCCTTCTCCAAATCTAGTAAGGCTGAAAATTCTAAAGATTTCCCTTATGTAACAGAAATTCATTAGTGAAAGAAGATCAAATTTAGAGTAATTCATTATATAATAGCTCATTCACACTGTGCCAGGGATCATTGTATTGCTTTGCAAGCACCCAACCAACAACCCTAAGAGGTAAGCACTACTATTATTTCTGTTTTATAATAAGGAAGTCGAGGCACAGGATAATTAGAACATGAGCTAGGGTTGCAAAACTATTAAGGTAAAACTGAGCTCACACACTAGCAGTCTGGCCTCCATGTCTGAATTCTGGACCTCTGATCAATGCCTCCTCAATGAACACTGGGCTGTAGGTCCTGCTATTTCCTCTTATTTCATGTTGTGAGTTCTTCTAGCAAATAATTCTGAAAAGAATCTGGTAACTTCAAGCAAAGAAAAACTAATGGGAAAAACAGTTAAAGAATTACCACTGGAGCTGGGCGTGGTTGCTCACGCCTGTAATCCCAGCACTTTGGGAGGCCGAGGCAGGTGGATCACCTGAGGTCAGGAGTTTGAGAACAGCCTGGCCAACACGGTGGAAACCCTGTCTCTACTAAAAATACAAAAAATTAGCCAGGCGTGGTGGCGGGTGCCTGTAATCCCAGCTACTCAGAAGGCTGAGACAGGAGAATTGCTTGAACCCGAAGGCGGGGGTTGCAGTGAGCCGAGATCCTGCCACTGCACTCCAGCCTGGGCGACAGAGCGAGACTAAACCTTACAAAAAAGAATTAACATTACACCTCCAAGATGACAGAGGCTATGTCTTTGGGCTGGGTCTTAGATCAGTATCTGCCATCACAAACATTTTCATCTGTATTTGGTGAGAAGGGAGGAGGAACAGAGAGGAAGGAAAAAGATAAAAATAAAGGCTTTTGGAAATAGGTTACAGTATTAGAATGACCACATTGCCAATAAAAATCAAGTGAGGCTATAATAAATGACCTCATCTGTCTGGTCTTCAGTTAGCCTTATCTCCAAAATGCAGTCAATAACAGTAATTACCCCACAGGGTTGATATGAGAATTCCACATTTAATACATATAAAGTTCTTAGGAGAGTATGTGACTCATAATAAACACTTAATGAATATTGAGATATTATATTATTATCGTACTTTTTATATGAGGCAGGTTGAGGCAAATTATACAGTCAGATTCATGACAATATATAAACTGTGTTTTTGCCCTTAACATGTGTTGCTTTTAAAAATTTGGCCTCATCCTTAAGTATGCTTGTATTATTGCATCTTGTGGGCTTGGCTATTTTCTTATTTTTTATAAGAGTATGACACATTGCTTTCCTGGGAAAACAGGATTAATTGAAAATGTGGCTTTAGGGGAAATGTAGCAAAAATATCTACTTGACTCAAAAACGAAGCTTTGACTGTTTCTTCAAATCCTTCCCTCCCTCTTCCATTCGTCTTTCCATCCCTCCATCCCTCTCCTTTCTGCTGTTTTTTATCCTCCCTTTCTCCATCCATCCATCCATCTATCCAACCATTCAGTGTCTGATTCTATTTCTGGGGTTTGTCTTTGGGCTGGGTTTTAGGTCAGTATCTGCCATCATAAACAGTCCTTTATACACAGCATGCCAAGTTTTAGCCTCACAAATTTCAGCCTCACTTCCTCTTCTTTTATTTTTTATTTTTGAGACAGAGTCTTGCTGTCACTCAGGCTGGAGTGCTGTGGTGTGATCTTGACTCACTGCAGCTTCGAACTCCTGGGCTCAAGTGATCCTCCTGCTTTGGCCTCCCAAGTAGCTGATGCTACAGGCATGTGCCACCATGCCTGGTTAATTTTTTTTTTGTAGAGACAGATTGTCACTATGTTGCCCAGGCTTGTCTTGAACTCCTGGGCTCAAGTATTCCTCCTGCCTCAGCCTCCCAAAGTGCTGGGATTACAGACATGTGCCACTGCACCTGAATTAGTCTTACTTCTTTTGTGTATGCAGGAATGGACAGGGAAGATTAAGGTATTTGTGAGTTGACCTCAGGTTGCTACTTCCCAAATGGGCTGGAGGACCAGCACCTGTTAAGGAGGCAGCCCTTCCCAGGAAGGAAGAAAGAAGAGTGCAAGGGTCATGTTTTACTAAATAAGGGTCCTTGTCAGAAATAAAATTATTTTTGTCTTGCAGTACATAAATTGCCAATCTTTGGAATATAACAGTCAGAACCAGATTTGCACCTTGAGTGTGGTAAACCTTACTACCTTTATTTAGACATAAATACTCTCACAATTATTATTTATTCATACTTCCAATAATAATTTAGTTATATTATCTCCTTTTAAAAATGTTTCTTTACATTTCTGTTTTAGATGCCAAGACACTGCGGCCATATCTAATAATGCAATTTGTACAGTCTAGTTTATTCCTAGCCAAATAACCATTTAATGACATTTTTGGATGATGATTATTTTAATAAAATAAACAGCTTTCATGGATTCTCAATACTAACCAGAAGACAAAATAAATATTTCCAGATCTATGAGTATAACATGACTTGATTTGTTCTAACAGAGCAAGTCATTTAAGGAAAAATGTAGCATACACAATTCCAAAATATTACAAGAGTTTCTTTGTGTCACATACCAATGACTATTTCAAAATGCTTTAGAGTGACCATCCGAATGGAGTGACCAAAATTGCACACATAGTTTTGGAGAAAGCATTTTTCTACTCTCGTATTATTTAACCTTTTTTTTTTGGCTACTGCAATGATTCTACAATTTCCTTCACAGTACAAGCATCTCTGTTCTGGCTTCTTTCTATGGGCTTTAGGTGAGTGTATATTGGCAGGTATTACGATGGCTTAATTAGAGGTCATTAAATCTGAAGGTGCAGGAAGCATTCCATTAATATGCTTTGATTTTAAATTCTTTCACTACTTGGTTTTCAGTTTAATAACATGCTTGATCAAATTGTATAGATTTTGCATATTTATGGAGATCTGCGGACAGAATTTAGAGTATACTGGGTATATACTCAAAAGGATATAAATGATTCTACCATAAAGACACATTATGTCCATTGCAGCACTGTTCACAATAGCAAAGACATGGAATCAACCTAAATGCTCATCAACGGTAGACTGGATAAAGAAAATGTGGTCCATATACACCACGGAATTCTATGCAGCCATAGAAAAAGAATGAGATCCTATTCTTTGAAGGAAGCAACATGGAAAGAGGTGGAAGTCGTTGTCCTAAGCAAACTAACACAGGACCAGAAAACCAAATACATTATGTTCTCACTCGTAAGTGGGTGTTAAACATTGAGTACATATGGACACAAAGAAGGGAACAACAGATACCAGAGCCTACTTGAGGGTAGAGGGAGGCAGGAGGGTGAGGATGAAAAAACTACCTATTGGGTACCATGTTTATTACCTGGGTGATGAAATAATCTGTACAATAAACTCCTGTGATAATTTACCTATAAAACAAACCTACACAGGTACCCCTAAACCTAAAATAAAAGTTTAAAAAAAATAGGCACCTCAAATGCAAAACTGAAATTTAGAAAATGTAAATGCTTACTAATTCCCATAACTGAAGTTTAGTTCATTCACCTCAAGGGAAGACTGCTTGAGTATACTCATTTCCCTCCTGCAAAAAATACAATAAACTAAGATGTCAATCTGTGGCTCGACTGATTGTTCTTTTAAATTGGCAGATAGAAGTATGTCAAAGAGAATTCTGAACTTGCTTCAGGGACAAACTTCTCAGTAAGCTTGATATGGTTTGGCTCTGTGTCCCCACCCAAATCTCTTCTTGAATTGTAATCCCCATGTGTTGAGAGAGGGACCTGGTGGGAGGTGATTGGATCACAGGGGTGGTTTCCCCCATGCTGTTCTTGTGACAGTGAGTTCCCATGAGATCTGATGGTTTGAAAGTGCCACTTCCCCCTTCTTTCTCTTTCTGTCCTGCCACCTTGTGAAGAAGGTGTTTGCTTTTCCTTCGCCTTCTGCCATGACTGTAGGTTTCCTGCAGTCTCCCCAGCCATGCAGAACTCTGAGTCAATTAAACCTTTTTTGTTCATAAATTACCCAATCTCAGGGAGTTCTTGATAGCAGTGTGAAAATGGACTAATACAAAGCTCATCAGAGTCTAGTAGGTTTTAGGGGAAATTAAAGAAACATGAGAAGGAATCTAGTCTTAAGACCTAAACTCTTCCTCTATTCATACAAACATCTTATGAGCTGTCATTCATGTCCAAAAGCAAACAAAAACTAAACAAGCATCCTTCTCACACGCTTAGTAAAACATAACACACAGAAGAATTCAAATCTTTAGTCTTTGTAGAGCCTTACCTTGTGTATTAAAATAAGAGGAATTAATAACAGGCAACAAGAAGCCATAAAAGAGTCTCCAAGCCAAAAAAGGAAATACAGGAATATACTTAAAAAATCTCCAAAGTAAAGGCCTTTTTTGCACTGTGCTTAAGATATTTTTAATATATAAATGAAGCAGAGAAAATCAATAGTATTCAATATAATATACTCTAATCTGACCCAGTGAGTGTCATTACTTTTCAACGCTTTATGAAATGCAGATCAATATTTAGACACAGAGAAGACTGTAAGAACTGTCAATTCTATGAAAGCAATCTGCTATTTTTGGGAAAATTTTTGCTACCATAATAGCAAAAACAATATATACACACTCATATATATATGTGTGTGTGTGTGTGTGTGTGTGTGTGTGTGTGTGTATATATATATATATATATTTTTTTTAAGATGGAGTCTCTGTCTGCTCTCACTATTGCCCAAGCTGGAGTGCAGTGGCGTGATCTCGGCTCACAGCAGCCTCTGCCTCCTGGGTTCAAGCAATTCTCCTGTCGCAGCCTCCTGAGTTGCTGGGACTACAGGCACAGGCTGCCACGCCTGGCTAATTTTTGTGTTTTTAGGAGAGGCGGGGTTTCACCCTGTTGGCCAGACTGGTCTTGAACTCCTGACCCCAAGTGGTCCATGTGCTTCAGCCTCCCAAAGTGCTGGAATTACAGGTGTGAGCCACTGCGCCTGGCCAAGACAACATATTTTTAAAATATATTAAGTACATACTAGAAAATATTCAAGACCTCACGTCAATGTGTTTAATTTGGAGCAGTCTATGAATCATGGAAAATAAAGAAGGAGGAAAGATGAAAGGAAAAGGAGGTAGAAAAAAAGAAGATAGGAGGAAAAAGGAAGAAAATGTTACATATATATGTATATATATGTGTATATATGTGTGTATATATGTGTATACACATATTTATTTACTTTTTTCAAAGTGTAGCATTTAATGTTAAAACTCTCTCTCTATATATATATGTATATATGTGTATACACATATTTATTTATTTTTTCAAAGTGTAGCATTTAATGTTAAAACTCTATGTCTCCGTGCTGTTTCTATGACTGTTATTTTCTCTTAGGATTTACATGCATATGACATTGATATTCTGTATTTAGAAGTATAATTCTCCAATATGGTAAAATATTTTAATGCATTGCCAAAATGATCTGTACCTACTATTAAATACTGCCAACAATTAAAATCGAGAAATAAAGAAAAAACTAAAATAGAAATATTCTTTATCTGAAATTTTATTCACTTTAGAACTAACTCTTCTCCTGGGCTTAAAATGAAAAACTACAGCCCATAAATTCCATAATATATTAATATCCTTTGGGGGACAGAGAGGCTGATGGGTTGGACAGAGTCATGCACAAATTTGCTCAAAATTCATAAATCTTATGCAGATGATGCCAAAATGTACTCTTTTAAAGCTTCAGAATAAAGTTAAACTATAAATGCTTAAAATGTTAGTGTTCCGCTTTGGGATTAAAAACGCACATAGACATGGCTTTCCCCATGGAATAGTACCTAACCCATTTACAAGCTAAAGCATGTAACGAAGGAAAATCAAATGATAAAAGTTTTAAGTGAATTGTACTTCCCTTTGTAAGTTTCCCTTGCAACTGATCTCATTTTGTAGCTCACTTATTTTCTCTCTCACCTCTTTAACTTTCTATATACACAATTATGACTTTGACTTCATTCAGAGTTTCTTCTGGTGTTTTAAGTCTTTTGTAATTTTTCATAATCCTCTTAGTTCTTTCATTTTCTTAATCAGAGTGATGCTATTTTTTAAATGCTTACCAGCTTGTCAATATTATTCTAGTTTTGGAATGGATTGAAACTATTATACAAGGTGTACCTAATTCATATTAGGCATCACTGTGACAACACATTCACAATTCATGTTAAGACATTGCTGTAGAAGGGATTTGGGTAATCACTGTGAAAAGATATAAAAGCAGGTGCACAAAACACATCTAAGGGCATTATGTATGGTGAGACCAGTATCTGGCAAGGGCAGCTTTCCTTTTACAGTCTGCCCTACTGTCGGCAGCTGTGAAATTCATTCAGGGAAACATATAAAATGTTCTGGGCTGGAAGATCTTAGACTATGAATATCCTTTAAAAAAACAACAACCTGATAATCCCTTACCTTTTATCTTGGAAAAATGAAGCTGAATAAAATGTCTATGAAATAATATTAAAAGGAATACTTAATTCTATCCAAATGAGGGATTTTGGATAACAGTTACCAAATGATAGGCTGATTCTAGTCTCATTCAAAGATCGGTGCTTTTATGCATGTGTATGTGCAGATATCTTAAAGGGAAAATTTTAAGAATCAGGGCTGCAGTGAGCTTTGATCCTGCCACCGCACTCCAGCCTGGGTGACAGAGCGAGACCCTGTCTTTAAGAAAAAAATTGAAAAAAGAGAAGGTTTATGGTATTTATATATACTACAAATAAGACCGAAAATAAATATTTGGAATAACCCATTATCATTTTTCACTTCTTGTATGTGTATGTGCTCTTCTTTGTAATAATCTGCCTACGCATATGTTTTCAGCAGTCAAGATCTTTATGACACCTAACTTCTAAACTTTTCCTAACATCAGCTTTGTATATCAAGTTTTCATTTTTCTCTATTTAAAATATATCTTTAAATTATTGTTATTATTATTATTTTTGAGACGGAGTCTCGCTTTTTCACCCAGGCTGGAGTGCAGTGATGCGATCTTGGCTCACTGCAAGCTCCGCCTCCCGGGTTCACGCCATTCTCCTGCCTCAGTCTCCCGAGTAGCTGGGACTATAGGCATGTCCCACCATGCCCAGCTAATTTTTTTTGTATTTTTAGTAGACAGGGGCTTTCACCATGTTGGCCAGGCTGGTCTGGAACTCTTGTCCTCAGGTGATCCACCTGCCTCGGCCTCCCAAAATGCTGGAATTACAGGCGTGAGCCACTGAGTGCGCCCAAAAATTATTTCTGAAAAATAAAAATAAAATGTGTCTCGGCTTCTACCAAAGAATCCACAGGGGAAAAACAATCCTAGTACCTAAAATTTTCAGCTAAATATGAAACCAAAGGGGTTCATAAACTATTTTCTCTTTTAATTTCAGGCCGAGCCCTTGCATGGTAAAGATATTAGGGATTCTAACTACAGAAAAAACGTAGTATAGTTTTCCTAACAAGGATATTCGTAGTGACTATGGAATACCGAAAATACGCCAACAAAGCACTTTCAAGGTTTGGAGGTACAGAACAGAGTGACTCTTCGTGCCATTTATTCTGTCAATTTCAGAATAGTCACTTACGTTCAAACAGATCATTTATATGCATAACCTGATAGGATAAGGATGAATGTTTACTACTTATCAAATCCATCAAGTTTCCTGAACATGGAAGAAAAATCCCCTTCACTCTGTTCCTATCGGTGTAGAAAGACAGATTTGTGTGTAAACCACTGGGCTAACATAAATATGGAACCTTGGGGGTTTCCAAGAATAACATCAGATCTCACATTGCTGGACCTCAAGGACCAGCATCTCTTCAATCCTGTCTTCTTTTCTGCAAAATGGATATAATAGTAAGAGCTATCTCCTGATGGTTGTGAAGATCTGAGAGGATGCTTATAAAGTGGTTGGCATGGTGCTTAAAATATAATAAATCCTCAATGGAATGGCTGTGCTAATGTTGTTAGTGCCACTCATACTACTTGTTACTCTACTGATTAGTATACTTTGTTATATTGATTCTTTAGTATTATTGTTAATACTGTTATTAACTCTCATTAATATTCTGTTGATTACTACCCTTATTCTTCTCAATCATGGCTGCACTACCAGGGCAATGAGAGAACTTCTTGAAATTATTCATGGAAAGAAGGAATCCATTACCTCACGGAAGCTTAGGGGCATGACGAGTGAAAGCAAGGACTTTTCAGTGAATAGTTTTTCAAGCGGAAAGGCCAAGATCAGCCTCTCATGTACTTGCAACCACCCGAAGGGAAACATGTTGTCCCAAACAATAGCTTGGACATGGGATATAGAATCCACAGCCACTATTTGAAAAACAAAAGCCTAGCTTCTGAGGTGTAGTAGCCTATCTGAATAAGATCAACCCTTCAGTGGTTATCTGTAAGCAGCTTCTTTGGAAAACTGCAGAATACTAAATCAACCTCAAGTTCCTTGGTGTCTGAATTTATGCATAACGTTAATAAAAACCTTTGGATCTCCCAAGGAAGCAGGGATTAATTTAGTTGCTGGTAGCCTGTGTGTGTGTGTGCCTCAGTACTGGAACCTTAGACACTGATGTTCTCAACAACCATACAATCCTTTTGCTATTTGCTGTGGTTTGATGCATATTATAGCTCTCCAGGAAAGTAAATGAGCAGAATTCTATGTGTGTGCTGTGTAGCTCAGGGAGACAGAATCAGAAGCCGGAAAAAAAAAAAAAAAAAAAAAAAAAAAAAAAAAAGAAACGCCGAAGACAAAAAATAACAAAAACAACAGCTCGGTAAAGCTTTGAATTTCATTTCAGTTTGTATTACGAGAACTAATAAATTGTGCCACATAGGACAGAAAGAAAAAAAAAAGTGAAAACACTGAGCAACACTTGTACAGGGTATTTATATTTCACTGCTTTGCACCAATACTTGCCTTTAACACAGACAGAATCACGCTGCTTAGGAGAATGGACATTATAAAGCTGTATTTATCACACTGACTGCCCCTTAGCTACTGGAGCACCAAGTCTCCTGAAATGTAAAGCTCTATGTCTTGAATGTGGAACAGAACATGTTTAGTCCAGGGAGTGCGCACTGGTCCTGACCTAACCTGTTCCACCAAACCACCTTTGCAAACAGACTCTGCTGTGTGGGCATATGACACTTCCACAAGTTGTATACAGTTGCAAGGGCTTTGGTCTCAAAGTGTTGGGGGATGGGATTAGAGAAGAAGTTAAGGTTCCCTTGGACTTTAAAGCTCTGTGATTTGCTGGCCAGGTATGATGGCTCACATTTGTAATCCTGGCACTTAGTGAAGCTGAGGCCAGAGGATCACTTGAGGCCAGGAGTTTGAGACCAGCCTGGGTAACATAGTGAGATCCCATCTCTACAAAAATTAATTTAAAAAAAGTAGGTGGGCATGGTGGTACACACCTGCAGTCCCAGCTACTCAGGAGGCTGAAGTGGGAGGATTATTTGAGCCTAGGAGTTCCAGGCTGCAGTGAGCCATGATTGCACCACTGCACTCAAGCCTGGGTGACAGAGTTAGACCGTGCCTTCCTCTGAAAAAAAAATAAATAAAAATAACTCTATGATTAGGCAAAGTTGGTGCTGCTGTTTTTTTTTGACACACTGGATGGCTTTAATAGGAGAATAGCAAATAAATGACTATATACTAAACTGGACCATATTAGAAGCAACCCTCCTGGCAGGACAGTAGGGTGATAAGGAGCACAGAGCATGCCTGGAATTAGAGCCCTTGGTATTATAGACCAGCTACATTCCTTAGAAACTATGTGACTATGAACAAATTACTTAAATCCCTGGGCTTCTGAGACTTCAAGTGTAAAATGGGATTACAAATAGTACTTTCTTCTTAGGGTGCTGTGAGGATTAAGCTAGTTAAACATGTAAAGCCCTCAGAAGATTGCCTGGTATATCGTTAATAGCCCAATAATTGCTAGATAATTTTATCATCATTATCAACTACATGGGAAGATTCTGTGAATATTTTAAAGCAAAACATGAATCACATGATCAGAAATGTTATATTTTATGCCTTCTAATTAAAGATGCTGGTTTACCAATGATAAGCTTTTTTCTTTTTTTCTTTTTTTGCTTTGAGAATTTTAAGAAGACTGGAAGAATTTATTCATAGGAATATTTTTTAAAAACTATGTCTAGTTTATGAAAGCATATCAAAATGCCTCTCTTTTCTTTCTTCTTTTTTTTTTTTATTTTTACAGAGGCCAAATTTGCATGTTTGAAATACAGGAATTTTAAATGTGCAATTTACCAAATTTTTATAACTGTATATACCAAGTAACCATCACCCAAATCATATGAAACACTTCCATTCCCCCATAAAGTTCTCTTGTCTCCACCTACAGTCCATCCTAACAGCCCCGACCAACACTGTATAGGCAACCACTGTGCTGATTTCCATTATTGTAGATTAGCTTGATTTTACTTGAAATTCACATAAATTGAATCATACTACATGTACTCCACTGTCTCTGGCATCTTTTGCTTAACAATGTTTTAGGACTTATCTGTGTTACTGCCTGTATCAGTAGTTCATACTTCCTTTCTGCTGAATAGTAATCATTTGTGTAACATGCGCTCAATTTGTTCATTCTTCTATTGATAAACATCTGAACTATGTCCAGTTATTGACAATTATGAATTGAGTTGCTATAAATATTCTTTTACAATTTTTTTTTTTTTTTTTTTTTTTTTTTGAGACGGAGTCTCCCTCTGTCACCCAGGCTGGAGTGTAGTGGCCGGATCTCAGCTCACTGCAAGCTCCCCACCTGCGGGTTTACGCCATTCTCCTGCCTCAGCCTCCCGAGTAGCTGGGACTATAGGTGCCCGCCGCCACGCCCGGCTAGTTTTTTGTATTTTTAGTAGAGACGGGGTTTCACCGTGTTAGCCAGGATGGTCTCTATCTCCTGACCTCGTGATCCACCCACCTCGGCCTCCCAAAGTGCTGGGATTACAGGCTTGAGCCACCACGCCCGGCCCATGTTTTCTTTTTTAAATAAATACATAGAAGTGGAATTTCTGACTTAAAAGGCCAGAACCTTATAAGAAACTGCCAAAGAGTTTTCTGAAGTGATTGCACAATATCACACTCCAATCAGCAATGTACAGAGTTCAAGTGCACCATATTCTCATCAATATTAGTCTTGTGTAGTGTTTAGCTATCCTAATGGGCATGATATGGTATCCCATTCAGGTTTGGTTGTTTACTGTTACTTTTTAGGAGTTATTTATAGTTTCTGGATACAAGTCCTTTGTAACATAAGCATACTGTAAATATTTTCTCTTATCGGTAACCTACTTTTTCATTTTCCTAACAGAGTTTTGGATGAACACAGAATTTAATTTTTTTTTTTTTTTTTTTTTGAGACAGGGTCCTGTTCTGTCACCCAGGCTGGAGTTGGAGTGAGGTGATCATGTCAAACTCCCAGGCTCAAGTGATCCTCCTGACTTGGGCCTCCCACATAGCTGAGACTACAGGCATGTGCCATTATGTCTGGTTAATTTTTTAATTTTTTTGTAGAAACAGAGTCTCGCTATGTTAGCCAGTCTGGTCTCCACCTCCGGGGCTCAAGTGATCCTCTTGCCTTGGTCTCCCACAGCGCTGGGATTACAGGCATGAGCCACTGTGCCCAGCTCCCGGCTTTGAATTTTGATGTTTATAATTTTTTAAAAATCAGTCTTCTTAGAGATATTAAAGTTATTAAAATTTGCAAAAAAGCAGCTTATGACTGTTAAATTCTCTATTATTTGTCTTCTATTTTCTATTTCATTTTTCTACTCTTATTTCCTTCTTTTAAAATTAATATTTTTAATAAAATATCACAATTTTAGACACAATTAATTTGAGACAATCTTAATTGACTTATCTACTTAAATTGGACACTTGAGTTATTAATTTTATTCCTTTTTTCCTTTCTAATCCTTTCTAATATAAACATTTAAAACCATAAATTTCCTTCTAAATACTTTTTAGCAGCATTCTATAAATTTTGGGATTTTGTATCAGTTATCATTCCATCAAAATATTTTGTAATTTTCCTTACAGTTTTTTTCTTCAATATATATTTTACGTATATCAAATATTTACATATATTTGCCAATATGTGTCTATATATATATATATATATATATAAAAAACAAGTTTGATTTGCTTTTCACATATTTGAGGATTTTGTAGATATCATATTTTTCCTCCCAACTTCATTAAGCATAATTGACAAATAAAAATTATATATATTTACAGTGCACAAAATAATTTTTTGTTTTTTATATATATATACACATTGTGGAATGATTAAATCATGGTAATTAACATATCTATTCACCTCATATGCTTATCATTTTTGTGTGTGATGAGAACATATAAGATCTACTTTCTTATCAATAGACATTATATTGTTACTGCTTCTCGTTCGATTCTTTTGCAGTCAGAGAATGTAGTCTATAAGACCACGATCTAGAAATTTAATATTTTTTATGGCTCAACATATGGTCTACCTTGGTGACCATTTCATGCGGACTTGAAAAAAAAACCCTCCAGGAACCCTGCTGTATAAATACCAATCATGACAAAGTGGTTGTCAGTATTGTTCACATCTATATCCTTCTTAATTTGTTTTTCTTTTTTTTGGTCTAACAAAAAAATTATAATGGTTCCTAATGAACTGGCACTTTTTTCCTTTTTTTTTTTTTGAGACAAGGTTTCACTCTGCAGCCCAGGCTGGAGTGAACTGGTGTGACCATGACTCACTGCAGCCTGGACCTCTTGAGCTCAGGAGACCCTCCCACCTCAGCCTCCCGTGTAGCTGGGATTGCAAGTGCACGCCACCATGCTCAGCTAATTTTTTGTATTTTTAGTAGAGATGGGGTTTTACCATGGTGCCCAGGCTGGTCTCAAAGTCCTGGGACCAAGCAATCCGCCCACCTCGGCCCCCCAAAGTGCTGGGATTACAGGTGTGAGACATTATGCCCGACACGTTTTTTACCTTTTTATATTTTCCTCTGTTAATTCTCCTTGTCTTTAAATCTAGTTTAAGTCTCCTTAATTTGATATTTATCTAGGACCTTCAGATTCTCTGTGGTTATGTTTGCAGTGTATATATTTTTCTATAATTTTATCTTGAAGCATTTTATATCTTTGTCTTTATTTTTCACGTACATTTCTTATACACAACATAGAGTTGGATCTGGCTTTCTTGAAAGTCCGTGTGATAGCCTATGCTTTTAATAAAAATGCTTATTTTATTTACATTTGAAATAGTTACTGGTGTGGTTGTATTTGGTCTGCCACTTAGCTATTTGTTTTCTTTGTGTTCATCTGTTTTATGGTCCTTTGTTCCTTCTCTCTTGTCTTTTTCAGGTTAAACAAATATTTCTTAGAATTCCATTTAAATTCCTTCAATGAATTTTGAGCCGTATGTTTTTGCATTTTTTTCCTTTAGTGGTTGGTGAGTATGTTAACTGTGTTAAAAATCACTTATGGCTGATACTTTATCCAACAAGTTGTTAATTTATTACTGTAACTGAAGTAATATTTGGTCACAGTAGCTTACAAAACTGTTATAAATTAGTTTCACATAATTAACTGTTGTCCTTACTACCCAAGTTACATTAAAAAGCTTGCACAAATAATAATTTTGAGCTCTGAAGAATAAAACTAAAGCAAAAATTAGTCTTACTGCGAGCAGCAAGCCATTGAAAACCTAGTTGTTTAGAAGATTAAACTAAATTTGCCATCTAATGGATTAAACTGTCTTTAAAGCACTATGCCATTCTGAGACTAGCATATCTTTTCTCCCCATCAACCGTCATCATCAATTCCTTTTTTTTTGTTTTTGCTTAAAGTGGATCGGCATATTACATGAACTATACGCATGGCTAATTCAAGCACACGTGAACAAAATGTAGTGGTGAAGTCATACAACCTCAAGGAATGCTACCAAGTTTAGGAGGCTGCAAACACACCCTGATGAGCCCTTTACACATTAGCAGTTGGATTCTTTCCCATTCCTATTTCATGTTTTATGGGTCTTTCAACTCCTAAACACCGTGACCTCTGCCCTCTTCCCACTCACTCTCACCATATTACTTTTGTCTCACTATACAGAGAAAACAGCGGTCTCAGACGAAATCCCCTGAACTTCTCCCTCATGTCTCCCTACCCTCATTCATGCTGATTGGCCCCACCCATGCGTGTGGATATATCACTTCACTCCATGACTCTTTTTCTTCTTTAAGAGGTGTTTCTCCTCAGCACCTGTGACGGGTAAAATTAAGAATCTCTATTTCCCTTCTTCCCTTTTTCTTGAAAAAGTAGTCTGTCCTTGGGGACTCCAATTTCCTCATTGTCCACAGAATCTTCAAATTCTGCCTGGAGATTGTACAATGGTGGATTGTTATGCAATCCAGTCAAGATCAATAAATGTCTTTATGCCACCAAATCTCATGGTCACTTTTCTGTGTGTGTGTTTTTTAACTTGACTTGTCTGCAACATTGACACTGTTCACTACTTCCTCCTTGAAATTTTCTTCTCCTTTGGTTTCTGTGGTACCAAACTTTTTTTGTTTTCTTGCTGTCTCTCTGACACTCTTGATTTTATTCACAGAACCTTAAATCCTGTATTCCCTCTCTAGTCTTTGGCCTTTCCTTCCTTCCTTCCTCCCTCTCTCCCTCTCTCCATTCCTTCCTTCCTCCCTCCCTCCCTCCCTCCCTCTTTCTTTCCTTCCTTCCTTCCTTCCTTCCTTCCTTCCTTCCTTCCTTCCTTCCTTTTCTCTTCTTCTTTCTTTTTTTTTTTTTGAAGACTCACTGTCACCCAGGCTGGAGTGCAGTGGTGCAATCATGGCTCACTGCAGCATCGACTTCCCAGTCTCAAGCAATCCTCCCACTTCAGCCTCCCCAGTAGTTAGGACTAAAGGTGTGTGCCACCATGCCTGGCTAATTTTTGTATTATTATTATTTTTTTTTTTGTAGAGACAGGGTTTCCCTGTGTTGCCCAGGCTGGTCTTGAGCTCCTGGGCTTAGGTGATCCACCTGGCTTGGCCTCCCAAAGTGCTGGGATTACAGGCATGAGTTACCATGCCTGGCCACTCTTTTCATCTTTATACTGTCCTCCCACACCTAATTCATCTCCTTAAATTCAACTATCATTTATATGCTGCTGATGCCTAAATTTGTATCTTATGCTTACATTTCTAAGTGAATTTCAGGCTTATATAGAAAAATATCTACTGACATTTTCATTTGGATGTCAACATTAACATGCTCAAATTAAATTCATTGCTTACCCCCTTTCTCTTCCTGTATTTCCTATTCAATGGCACCATTGTCCACCCAGATAACTTACACCCATGTCCTGGGAACCACCTTCGTCATTTTCCTATGATGTAAATCACACATCCAATCAGATATTAACTTATGTAGCTTCTACTTCATTAGTAAATACTTCTCATGTGTACTCTCCTTTTTTATTCCCATTGACAACTACTACTTTATTTTAGCCTCTGACCACTGCTTCTATGGATTACTAGTATAACTTCCTAACTAGATTTTCTGGCCTCTCATTCTTACTCCGGTCCCTCCTGTTCCCTGCAATACTTCAAGGGTCAACTACTAAACATGTAAAACATGTCCTGACACTCCCTTATCAAAATGACACAAATGGTTCCCAAGGTCTCTAGGTTAAAGTTCAAACTCCATTGCCTGGCATAAAAGACTATGAATGCTGACACCCCACTTATTTTGATACTTTATGGCTGGTGAGGCTGAGAAATAAGCCCCACCTTCTCAGCCTCACCAGCCATAGAGTACTATGTATATATCTTTACCCCAGGGAAATCAAATCTGGCAGCTCTATAGAGTTACCCAACCAGATCTTGATGTTTCATGCTTCTGAACCTCTTTCTATGTCAATCCCTTTCCTGAAATTATTTTCTTCTATCCCTTTTCTCAGAAATCCTACCCATATTTCAAAACTTGGATCAAGTATGACCTATTCTTGTAATGTTATTTTTGTTTAGATACCTCTTCTCTATAGTATCTTCTATAGTTTTTCTTGAGTCTATCTTTGCACTCTTCACACTATACTTAAATATCAATTTACTTCTCTATGTCATCCCGTTAGGCCACTTGCTTCTTTAGGACAGGCATCAGAGTGTGTAGGTCTTTGCATCTTCATTACCTAACAATGGCCTGGCACACAATAGTTGAAGAAAAGTTTCTCAAGCAAATAAAACCAAGTTGAATCAATTCAGCATCAAAGTTAATGAATATTTTAGTGACATACATATTTTAGTAGCATAGGGCCATCTCCCATAATCACTAGACATTTCACGTTTAAAAAAGAATAATCACTTCACACATGGAGAACACACTGAGAAGGCGCATAAGAAATATTGGGTAACACAAAACCTGTTCCTGGAGCCCCTCATATGTCTCAGATTCCAAAATCTAATGGAATATGGAAGTTTCTTTCCTCCAGTAGAAGTTCCCTGGTCCAGGTTTCTGATAGGAACAGGGCAGGTAGAAAATGAGACAGGAGGCGGGCACAGAAAGGAAAGTAGGTATCCACCAGAGGGAGGTGGTCAAGCATTTTGCTGATGGCAAATGGAAAGTGCATTTCGAGCTACTTCGTGGAAACCATCAGTGTGCATTTTCTAAGAGGCACTCTGCTATATCATCTTGTTCTGTGTTCTATCAGCAGCATAAACTCTAACTACGCATTCTAGTTACAAATTAACCTACAGTGGAAAAAGCATATCCTGATGTGATTTTTCTTTTTCTTTTATTTTCCTATGCTGGACAACAATTTGTCAAGCTACTAGGCTGAACAATGAAATTGCAACCTTTCTAGGTCAAAAGTGTTTTGTAAAAATCAGCAATTTCATATGGTTCAACAAAATACAAAATACTAACGATCTTTACTAAAACAAATACATTTGTCAACAGCTTAAATCAGGGGTGTCCAATCTTTCGGCCTCCCTGGGCCACACTGAAAAAAGAATTGTCTTGGACCACACATAAAATACACTGACACCAACAATAGCTGCTGCAGGTTGGACAAGCTTGGCTTAAATGGATTCATTTTCACTTGCTATATTAACATGATTTAGGAGGTATAACGGATATAATGCTTTTGGATTCCTTTCCTCGGCAGAGTAAGATGCACTTTCTACGTGTAGATAGAGATAATTTCTTGTTGTCACCAATTAAAATACTGTTCCAGGAGGGCCTGGGGGTATAGGTGAGGACCAATGCACCAATGGGTGGAGTCAGAGTAAAACACGTTGTTCTTCTTTTGGTCAAATATCCATTCAACTCTTGATACTCAAAGGGTAGTTTGTGGCTTGGTGGCAACTGCATTACCAATGCGCTTGTAAAAAATGTAATGCAAAGGTTTGGGCTTCACCCCAGAACTTGCATTTTAACAAGACTCTCCACCACAGTGATTCTGAGGGTTCTTAATATTTATGCAACATTGAATCAGACCATTTATTATCAACCTAACATTGGAATAATCTGGGAATTAAAAAAAATTGGTGCTCTGGTTCCAGCCCTAGAGGTTAATATTTAATTATTATGGAGAACAGTCTGAGTGTAGAAAATTTTATAAACTGGAATAATAAAATAACAATTACATCTCAGACTGGAACCAGGTGATGTAAATGTACAGAAAGTGTTAAGAACCACAACTCTAGATAAAAGTTTGGGAGAGAAATTCTAAATTCCAGGGAATTTTCAAATTAACATTGTAAAGTAGAAGAACTTTTCAGTATGATGATACATATACACTTAGAACAGGGTTAGTGCTGTCATGAAAAGTAGTCAAACAAAGCAAAACATAAAACTAAATGTCAAGATGTTTTACAGTTTTAAAAACAAAAAGTGATAGATATTCAATAGCCTGTCAAAATGAAATAACAGTTTCCCTTTGCTTATAGGACTATGAGCTACACAAAAGAAGTGTATGAAAAAAAGCAAGGAAAAGTAGAAAAAAAAACGGGAACGATACATTGTTTTGATGGTTTATGTATGACAGTCAAAAAATAATTTGACTGAATGATAAATGACTAGATACTTGATCTATCACTACAGACATGGTAATAAAAATATAACCTTAGAAGTATTCCAGGGAAAAGGCAGAATAATGTTCTAACATTTTATCTTGGGATGAAAAAGTCTTACAATATCTTCAGAAATAGGAAGCTGAACACAACAGAAATAGAATTTAGACCAGCCATTCCATAGGACTTCATTCAAAGTATATCTGTTTTAGTTCTTAGAAATCAATCACCTTACAGATTTGTACCTCTGAATTAACTTAATCATGATCTTCAAACTGCTTAATGTATCAACTTTGGCATCTCCTTGATGGGGACACCATCCTCTGACTTAAGAATGCAGTCTTTCAGAGTTCAGGTTTCATAAAATTCCCAGCAATAAGAAGAAATGAGAAAAATGCTATCACCTGTATTGGATATCATGCTTATCTGGAGTGCTGATACTTTAAATATTATCAACAATTAAGAACTTATATTTACATATTTTTTAAGCAACCTTAACTCTATCAAAGAGAAGAAAGTTTAAACGAACCAAGAGATAATGCAGTTTTCAGCACTTTGATAAGTCTCGTTAACCAATTTTGAATAATGAAATCAAATCAGAAATTCAGAGCTTGAAATAATTTTAACATCTGCAGTGTAGCAGAGTGGCACAATTCAATTTGCTAGACTGAGTTGAACCTGGTTGAAGACTTTAGTCTTCAATTAAAAATTGTGCCATTGATTCAACTTGCAAACCTCTTCTCAGCCCTGGGCATAGCTTTATCCAGTTTGCATCTTGAAGACATTGACATTTCTAATTAGGAAGTGAATGGCACTTGGAAGCAACCTAACCAAATGTCAAAGAAGACATTTAATAGTTGTACCTGCTAAAATATATAGCTAGGTCATTTTTTAAAAAACGTAACTCTTCCAGCAAGCTACTGCTAGAATTTGAAAATCCAAAGAAAGTGTGGCTTTAAATGTATATAACCATTACTCAAAGAAATACAGATATTTAAAAAATATAGCTGGGTGCAGTGGCTCACGCCTGTAATCCCAGCACTTTGGGAGGCCGAGTGGGGTGGATCACCCAAGGTCAGGGGTCTGAGACCAACCTGGTCAACATGGCAAAACCCCATCTCTGCTAAAAATACAAAAATTAGCTGGGCATGGTGGCGTGTGCCTGTAATCCCAGCTACTTGGGAGGCTGAGACAGGTGAATCGCTTTAACCCAAGAGGTGGAGGTTGCAGTGAGCCAATATCGCACCACTGCACTCCAGCCTGCATGACAAAGTGAGACTCTATCTCAAAATACATACATACACACACACACACACACACACACAAATATATATATACATTCTAGGATTCTAGGTACCCCTTACAGGTGAATTAAATCCATATTTCCAGAGAAACCAAGAAGGCTTAAAGAACCTTAAATCAGATTTTGAACATAAACTACAGCCCTGTAGTTTATTACAGCTAATTTACAGTAAATTATTTACAGTAAATTACAGCCCTGTAATTTAGAGGTCACATGCCAGGGATTCTGACAACAGTGAAACACACAAGAGAATTAATGCATTGTGATTTTCACAGAAAGGATTAAATGGAAATGAATACACAATTACACGAGAAAAGGAAACTTCACGTTCAAATACTTTAAGTAGAATCAGCTGTTATAGAAAAGGTGACATATAGTAGGTATAAGTAAAAGAGCTTATTGTGGCATTTCCCATGGGAAGATTGATTGTAAAATATCTAGGCTGGGCACGGTGGCTCACACCTGTAATCCCAGCACTTTGGGAGACCAAGGCAGGTGGATCACCTGAGGTCAGGAGTTTGAGACGAGCCTGACCAACATGGTGGAAACCCTGTCTCTACTAAAAATACAAAATTAGCCGGGTGTGGTGGCGCACACCTGTAGTCCCAGCTACTCAGGAGGCTGAGGCAGGAGAATGGCTTGAACCCACGAGGCAGAGGTTGCAGTGAGCTGAGATCATGTCACTGTACTCCAGCCAGGAGACAGTGCGAGACTCCATCTCAAAAAAAAAAAAAAAAAAAAATCAATTATGTGAAAGAGAAGGACTATCATGATGTTGTTAAAGATTTGGAATTTGCATCAAGGCTAAATAGAATCACATCCCAGCTCTGCCATGTGCTAGCTAGATAACTTAATATTTTTGTACCTCTGTTTCCTTGTCTATAAAGCATAAGTAATAATAGACTAAGTCAGGGGTGTTGTGTGAAATAAAAAGAGTTAATATAGGTATAGCATTTAGAATGGTGCCTGGAACATAGTAACCACTCAATTCAATAAACATTCTTCTCTCTCCTCTTCTTCTGCTACTTTTTCTTCCTTTCTGTTTCCTCTCCCTTCTCCTCTTATTCTTCCTCTTCTGTTTTTCACATAAACAAGAGAAAGATAAGCTGTTTGATTATAACTACGTATTACTCTAAACTTAGTATTACACAAGTAACTAGCAATATTTCAGTTGGAGATAAAATGATGTCTTTACGTAAGATCTTCTTTTTAATTTTTCTGTTAAATTTTTTTTTATGGACAGGGTCTTGCTATGTTGCCCAATTTGGCCTTGAACTCCTGGGCTCAAGCAATCTTCTTACTTCTGTCTCCTGAGTAGCTGGGACTTCGTTGGATCATCTGCATTTTTAGAACCAGCCATTTCAATGGTCAATCAAAGCTCTATCTTACTAAAGAGACCTGAATGTATTAGGTATCATTCTCTTTGTTTCAATTTTTTCATGTTCCTTTTTCCAAATTATTTAGAGAGCTTAGAATTTCCACTCAACCCTGAAGACTAATAAAACTTCTCCAATCAAACAACTATCCTGAAACTTTAAGAGGCTCTAACTGGACCTAATATAAATGTATCAGGAAACTCACTGCACAATTGAAGATTCATCAAGAGTGACTTAGCAGATTGTAACTCAGTCTGGGTCCTCTCAATGAGAAACCCTGTTGTGTGACTTAGGTGTCCAGCTGCTCAGAAGTATTTAATGCTTTCATATCAAAGATGAAAGAAAAATCTCCTGGAAACTGAATGTATAATCATGTCAGCAGTGGATCCCACCAAGAAAATCAACTATTTTAACCCATCGAAATGACCCAGAAACACTCAGAGAGAAAATAATGCAATAACTAAAAAAGACAGTGTAGGGAAATTCAGTCATTTGTTTCTAGCTACTTACTGACTACTTTGAAAAATGACATCCTTTTTTCAGAGAAGTACAGACCCCTAAATAAAAATGCTTTTAAGAACAGTCAATTAGTCACCAAAAAGTAACTATGTGAGATGACGGACCTGTCAATCTGCTTTATTACTGTAACATGGTATTTTCTATATGTAGTCCCATAAATTCATGTTGTAAACCTCAAATATACATAATAAAACTCATTTTAAAAAACAGCGGTCCAATTAAATAAATTAAATCAAGAAATCAAATGTGCTAAAGTTCTTTGCAACAACACAGATAAATTTACAAAAATGTATTAGTTTGCATGTTTTTAAAAATTAACCTCAGTAAATGTTAGAAAATATTAAATTAGGCACACTTATTCATTATTACCTCAATCTTGCAGAAATGTTTATTCAATTGGAGTGGAAGGACAATACTGAATTGTTTTCAATATGCTTAATTAAATAATGAAGTTAGATTTAAATTGGTAATCCTTCCTGCATCTCCACATTCCATAAAATAAAAAACAATAGCACACTAACTTAGTAAGGATGCTATAAAAAGCAATGTGTGATTTCCCTTAAGTACCCTTTTGAAGAACCATTTATCTTAATACTAGTCAGGCTGGTCTGTTCTAACTGCACTTGAATGTTTTTAGGAAAAGTGCTCTGTTAACAACCATAGACATAAAAAGAGTTTGAAGTCTAATTGTGATATTTTGGAATTCTCATGACTGCCTGCTGCATAACAATTATGTAAATATCATCTGAGAATCTGACAGTTGACTCTCTAGTATACCAAAAATCCTATGCTTAAATCGTAGGATTTACTTAACAATTGCTTGGCATCATAAGGTACTGCTTTAAGAAAATCTTCGAAGTTTTATGATTCTTCGATGGCTCAAACAAAACTAAGTATTTTCATTGGGATAATTGGTAATGTTTTAGAAAACTGTTTATCACAGTATATTCCACAAAAACATGAAGTCCACGACATACTATTCATAAAAAAATGTTGGCCGGGCATGGTGGCTCACGTTTGTAATCCCAGCATTTTGGGAGGTCGAGGCGGGCGGATCACCTGAGGTCAGGAGTTCAAGACCAGCCTGTCCAACATGGTGAAACCCCGTCTCTATTAAAAATACAAAAAGTAGCCAGGTGTGGTGGTGGGCGCCTGTAATCCCAGCTACTCGGGAGGCTGAGAAAAGAATCGTTTGAACCTGGGAGACGGAAGTTGCAGTGAGCCGAGATTGTGCCACTGCACTACAGCCGGGGCAATAATGAGTGAAACTCTGCCTCAAAAAAACCAAAACAAACAGAAAAAAAGTGTTAAGAGCAAGCAGTGGAGACATGCCAGTATGAATTCTTTATAACCGTGTTGAGGATTACTCAGGATGCACGTTCTCTGAAAGCAGAGATTTGTCTAAGCCTTGTTCACTTCCGTAGCCCCAAGCCAGCAACAATGCTTGGCAATTAGCAAGCATTGAGCAGAAATCAGTGAATGAATGAATGATCAGTTTTCCAGCGGGAAATTTCTTTAATTTTTTTTCCAGAGTCTCTACACTTATTTGATCACAAGAATCCTTTTTTTTTTTTTCCCTATAAGCAGGATAGAATATTTTAGATAAACAAAATAAAGAAAGAAGGAAAGGAAGGGAAGGAAGGAAAGAAAGGAAGAAGAGAGAAAGCACAGAGAAAAATCTAACAGATATACTTATAATGACCACCCATATTAAGATTTAAATGTAACAAGTAAAAGAGAAGTCTCTTGGGGACTCTTCCCCCCATTCCAATAACTTTATACCACATCTCTTCCCTCAAAATGAGGTAACCCCAACATAGGGTTTATGTCTACATGCTACTAACATCCTCCTCTGAGCAGTTCTGAATTGAAGGATTGCTAAAGTCCCTTTACTCCCTAAGATTTTAATATATTTCTAGCTAGTATATATTTCGCAGATGGTCATTTCCAAAACTATCCACTTACTGCATTAATACAATGATGAATAAGAAATGAATGAAATAAAACACTACAAAGTGATGCAAGACAGTAGGAAATTGATATAATAATGGTATTTATGAAGAGGCTAACTGGTCTCTCTTTCAGATGGATTGATATAAACTCTAAAGACATACAGAGATATAAACAATGTCCTAAAAAGGCATAGAAGTACTAGCTACTTAACCTAAACTGAGGGATTTTGAAACTATTCTCTATCATTATAGAGAAAAACATGCCTAACATGTACACATTGGATTTTGACTTACTCAAGAAATTGTCTAGGGCTTTAAAGGCAAAACCATGCCTAGATCAATGTCAAAACGTGCTCGCATTGACATAAAAGATGCTACCAAGAAGAGGGCACCCTTTCCCTGAGCTGAATAAAAAATTACTAATGAAAATCTCTTTTATTAAGACCCAGCAAACATGAGCGAGCAAACATGAGCCAATATAGTTTAAAAGGAAAAAGATCTATTTCTAAAAACATAGTCAATGTCATTCACAATATTGTTTCAGTAAAACTTTTTTCCCTCAAATTTTCAAGTACCATTATAGATATTTCTAAATTATCTTGGAAAACTTTTAAGTATGTTACCAACGAGGTATTCTTTCAAATATCTTAAGTTTTGCTCTTTACTTCATAGAGCTGATAAAAAGACCTAGGACAATATATTTTCATACTTGCTCTATTTCTAATTTTATGCATAGAAGGTGCTGAAGAAGCAGACAATTTAGTGAAACACAATTGAACCCAATACCTGTAGCTGTGTAGATAACTACACACCACTATAATGCAGCAAGGACTAGACCAACAAAGAATAGCAAGATGTGTAGTTGAATTTTCCACTTTATCATTGGGAATCGGTGTCACATAGTTTTATAGACAAACACAAGGATGAGGATTTCATTTCACTTTGAAGCCAACCCACTGACTCCTTCCCATGTTAAATACCAACAGAGAATAAAACACAACCTCACCTTTTATTTAGAAGTGCATATGGCCTTTCTTATATTAAAATAAATGAAATGAATTAATATTTTAAAAATGTTTATGAAAGAAAAGTGTCAATTCCTACCTCCATTATCTTTTAGATGTAGTGCTATCTTGGTATCATCTGGAAGAGAAATTCAAAGTTATTAACAGAAAAAGATTTCAAAGGAGCATAAATCTCATGACTAGTAATTGTCTACTAACTGCTTTGATTGGAACATGACTGGATTTTGATAATTTATTGAGGTAATTTCTAGTACAATGAGAGGAAGTCCTTGCTTTACATGATGTAGTTCTAAAATTTCCTATAGAGATTGCAATGTCAAGATTTTGGTAACATCTTGAATGATTCTTAAGTTCTACAAGAGAAGTAAACAGTTATAATTAAAACTTAAAATACAACTATTTTTAATTCTCTAAAATTACTTATTGTCATTAGAACCTATAGTTATGATCTTATTTATTCATTTTTAAAAATCAAGATCAAGGAAAATCCAAATTAATTGTGATAGTTAAGATTTGTCAATATTTACAAATTTAAATCCAAAAGTTAAATGTTTATCCATTGCTAGAAAAGATGATCAAAACTCTACATAAAGAGATCTTATCCTGACTGAACAAAATGTAGGATATGCTTTTTTATTTTACTGGTTATAGTTCACTCTAAAGGGTAGGGTTTAAATTATAGGAATATTTTCATGGGCTTTAATATAATAATCCAAAATAATGTGGATTAAAAGATAATGTTGCTTTTAAAAGCAGTAAAATCCACTTAGTGGCTGCTCTCCACCTCACTTTATTCTAGTTCACCTTATAATATCAAATTAAATTCCAATTAAAAGAAAAAGTTCCATATTTAATTTAATTTAATTTAATTTTTTATTCAAGCCAAAGAAAGTGAGGCTTATAATAATAAACAAGTAAGACACATTTATCGCCCTCAAACCTGATTCGTGGCCAGTCTTATGTGTCTGCCCACTCCCTCCTGGTGGTATCATTCAGAATAGAAAATGATCGTATGTTGGGTAATACACTTTCTTCCTCCTGAGCTGTGCCCAAGCATTAACACTCTGTAGTATTTCTGCCTTCCCTAGAAGATGAAATAGTTGTTTTCAAGGACAATTTCTATGACACATACAGTGTTTCTGTGTAGGTTATAGACCAATATATTTTATTGACTGCATTCTGGAAAACATTAGAATTATACATGAATAGAATTATCTATTGTTCAGAATCCAGAATCAACGGGCATTTTATATGCATTTTGCCTTTCTAACCTGTGATTGTGAAGTTGGATTTGCTTACTACAAAATTTAGCCAGATAGGAAGAAGTCTGTATTTCTTTTCTAGGAAGGAGAGGACAAGAAGCCAGAATCAATGGTAAAAGCTATGTCTTAAAAAAAAGGCGCAGTGCATTAAAAGTATCCCAGCATTTACTTTTAGTTCACAATAATTTTGTCGTTTTCCCCTTTGGATGTCCCTTAAAAATCCAGTTTGCCAAAGAAAAACTTTAGAGAGATCTAGAGAGTAGGAGCTATTGCAGTACATGTCAACACAGTGGTTTTTCCTTCCTTCGGGAAAGAAAAAAAAACAAAAAAACAAGTAAACTATCTCTTGGGTACCTTCTGTAGGGAGGCTGGTGGGAAACGGAGAAGTCACTGCTCTTCTGGTGGTAGTCAGGACCCTGAACTGGGTGGTTGTCGCTCCTACGGTTGTGGTGGTTCGAGAAGAAGTTTCCACTGGTTCTGTGTTCTCACACATCTTCTCTTTTGACTAGCAAGAGAAATGAAAAGGAAAACAAATTGAATGACCGCAAATCTATTTTTAGAGCTTACATCAAAGAAGCTGGGCTATAAGGCACAAAAGCCTCTCACATCAAGACAAGGAATACATTACTTTTGCACAAGGCTATATTAATGATTTTGCTAATTTATGAAGTTTATAAAATAGGAAAGAAAAAAGGATGGATGTAACAAGCAATTTCCCTCTTTAGATATTTAGGTTTCATCATTTACTGCTGTTAAGCTTTCATATTACTGTTTACCTTGCCCTAAATTTTACATTGGTATATTTATGAAAGACACACTGTCAAAAGGGAAAATTTATACCAGAAGAAAAACATGTGCATAAAGATAAGGTTTAAAACATACTCAGGTTTGTGGAGAAAAAGTGCATTCCTTTCACATCAAACCAAAAATGCTAAATCCGAAATATTTGCTAACTTCCCCATACTACTTCATTGTTTCAAAAATCATCTGTCACAAGTTGAATGAATGTTTAAGATTTTGTTTTGCTTTATGAAATATTCAAAGCCACATAAGAAAAGGATTGAACAGAACTCATGTAATCACTCAGCCTATCTTCTTCCTAGCAGAGTTATATTGAAAACATCAGGAAATGGGACATACTGAATTTTTAATTTTTAATTTGTGAAAATAAATCCCACAACCTGCACTGGTAACAACCTCCAACATCCAAACTTTTATAGCTTAGAAGTTGGTGTTTCTATCCACCTTTTGTGCCTCTATGGACTCCCTCTCTCGGGTGGGCCTTAAGTAGAAAATAACTATTCTGGACATGAGTGGTTCTCACCCCACATTTAAAAATTATTGTTAAATAAATATCATTCTTAAACTTCTCTCATCATTAGTGGAGCACTAGGCGCCTTTCCCCTTGTTAATGAAGACTTCCTGAGACAGCCTCCTTTTCATTACTAGGATGTAAAACAGGTTTATTCTCCAATTCAAGTCCAAACATACTAGGTTCTCATTCAATTCCCCAAATTCCAGTTCCTGGGCCTCATTTAATTCACCAAATTCCAGTTCCTGCACCTCTGAGCCCCATTAATCTAATTATTTCCTTTCAGATACCACTTTAGTTGTCATCCCCACACCCTGGACCATATCTGTAGTGGAAAATGTTTGAGATCTGAAATCATAAGCTCAGTTATCCTTTTTCAGTCTATCCCTGTACTTGTGAACTCCAATTCTTCTTATTCTTTGACTACTTAGAAAGCCTAGCAAAATGATTCTGGTTTTTTTCCGTTTCTTTTTCCCCCATTATTTCAACCTCTCATTTCAACAGCTTCAAGCACCTTGCTCTATTTGGTTTTTTTTTTTTTTTTTTTTCAGTTTTTTTCTACAACACCTTTAAAGAAGATCCCCAGTATAGTAAAGGATCTGCCTGTTCCCTGTCTGCTCCAAAGCCAGGCACAGCTGGAGAATAGTCACACAGACCTGCCATGGGGGCTCCACAAACTCATCTCCTGCATCCTCAGCAGGGCTGTGCATACCGCTTGGCACAACAGACCTACTGTGTCTTGCTAATTACCTCTCCCATTATGCTCAGTATGAATTTCAAACTCTCTCCACTTTACCTAAAACTGCAATCCCATCATGATGCTCCCAGTTTTATTCCTTGGGCTCACCTTTCATTTCTTTGATAAAGAGACATGATCAGCAAGATTTCTTTAAATTTCTTCATGAATCAGCATACTTACTTGACTCTGGGCCGATCTATTCTTTCCTTCTTTGATAATGGATGGGGACCTTTCCTTATAGCCTTTCTTTCAACCTATGTCCTAGCTCAACTCAGCCCACCTTCACAGGTATTGTGAATTTGCTTATGTGATCATAGTCCTTTCTCTACAATATTTGCAACCTCTAATTCTCTGCTGGCTCCTTACCAGCAGCACTTAAAGGTATGGAAGCATATCTAATCTTATTTTGCAAACCCAGTCCTCCCTGTTCTCCCCAATGTATCCTGATATTATACTGCTTTCCCTCCATTCATAGACAGTCATATTTGCAGAGAGATCAGTTTGCCTTGGTCTTCTCAGACTCCCAGCTTCCCCATTTATAACAATCTTCCTCTTACAAATCCAACTGAGTTGAAATTTCTCATACCAATGTTTCTAAATATCTTCTTAGCTAAATACCCAACATTTTCCATGGTGTCCTCCTGACACCTCATCAGTCTATGGTGGAGATGTCCACTCCCTTGTCTTGGGTTTCTGTGACACACACTCTCCCCAATGTTCTGACACCTCCCTCACAACTCCATCTCGATTTCCTTTTATTTATGTCCATTCCTTAAGTGTTGGGGTGGTTCTTATTTATGGATCATTTTTGATCTGCCACTTCATTCTATGCATTATCTTTTGCAATCTTCTCTACACCCATGACTGCAATGAACATCTTTATGTTGATTATTCAAAAATCTATATTTCCAGTCCACATTCCTCTTCCAGATTTCAGGCCCAAAAAGTCATCTATTGACCAGGTGTATGCATGTGAATGTCACATACATCTCAAACTCAAGAAGTATAGAATGGAACTTGCCAGATATTATTCTCTCCTTGTGTTTCTATTGTCAATGAATAGGACCTAGTATTCAGTAAACAGGATCCCATGTTCAGTAAACACCCTAATGTTTAAGTAAAATCCAGGACTCAGATTACTTTTAGCCAGTAATTGCAGACTAAGGAACTAAATAGCCCTCCTATTACAAAACAAATAAATTCTGAATAAAACTTGAATTTTAAAGCATTAGGATTTGCAGGAAGTAAAGAATATCCCAACGGTGCCTTTCCATTGTTTATTCCCCTCCCCACTGAAAAAAAAAATTAATAAAACAAAGCAAAAGCGATGTGCTATAAAGATAGTAGGAGCTGTATACATTAAGGGAAGTAAAAAAGCAAAATTTGCCCTGAGGAAAAAAAACCAAAATCAATATCGCTCTAAAGAGAACAAGCCTTGCAACAGCAGTAGACAGGGGAGATAAATCTGAACTTCTCCTCCTCATATTAGGGCAGAGACTTATGGTAACCCGAAAATCCTAAGGATCCCATCATCAAATCCTCTTTGGTGGAAAACATTACCTATTTAGATCTTAGAATAGGATCAGACAAATATACACTAAAAAAGAAAAAAAAAATAGCTGTCTGACAAAGACTCAGCAAAAACAATGACCATACTATTTAGATCACCAAAACTTTAGATAATGGGATCATCCAATATGGAATATATAAAAATCATACATGCAATCTTTAAAATCATAAAAGATAAAATTGAGAAATGAACTGTTCAAATGAAACTATAAAATACTTGGCAGATGTAATAAATGTCAAATTTAAATTTTAGATATGGGAAATGTATTTGTTGGAATTTCTACTTCAGTGAGTAGATTACATAGAATATTAAACAAGATGAAGGGAGAATTAATAAACCAGTAAATATATCGAAGAAATTGTCCCAAATACAGCACAGAGTAATAAGGAAACAGATTACATATAATGGATGTTTAAAAATATGAGGAAAAGATGAAAATGTCAAGCTTTCAAAGAAGTCAGAAGGTGAAAATAAAGAGCATGGAGAAGTATAGCTGAACAGCACATTTATCAAGTTTGACACCCAGCCAATAAGAAAACACACATTTTTCTTGAACACACATAGACCCTTTGTACAAAATGCCCATGTACTAGTTCATGAAAAATTTCCAATCAGCTTTAAAGATCATAACATGTTCTCTGATGATGACTTAATTAGTTTAGAAGTCAATAGTAAAAAAGGTAAATTTTAAAAGCTTCCATAATTAGGAAATGTGATATAATTCATAATTTAGTGTATTTCCAATAAAATGTTAATAAGATGTATTGACTGATGGATTACAGATCTCGATAAGGTGAGTCTAAAATTTATATGAAGGACAAAAGCCCTAAAATACCCAAAACACTTGTGAGGAAGAAAAAGTAAGCAGAGTTGTCCTGTATATAGTGAGATTTCTTATAAAGCAATACTAATTAATTCAGTGGGATACTGATCGAGCAGTTGACAGAGCTTCAGAAGAGGAGAGCCCAGAAAATATACGTAACATAAGTGGCTTTGCAAGATATTGCCAAAAGAAAGGATTAATTAACAAATAGTGCTTGAAATTTGGCTATCCATCAGGAAAAAAAAAAAAAAAACCCATAAAACTGAATCTCTATCTTATATAACACATAAAAACCAATTCCAAATGGAATAGATTTTGATGTGTAAGACAAAGCTTTAAAACATTCAGAAAAAATATACAAAAATAACACCTAGATGAAATTTGGTAGGAAAATTCTTTTAAAACAAAATGCACAGGCATATAAAACTCATCATTAAAATAAAAGATTGATACATTTGACAGATTAAATTGATAAAGTTAGTGACATAAAATCATAGACAAAATGAAAAGATCAACCAAATTTGGGAGAAAAATATATATGTCTGAATTACATTCTCAATCTTTACACATATACAGATACTCATTTTTAACATTTTATATTGAGATAACTGATTATATGAAAGCAATGATTGTCTCAAAACACAACTATGGCTTTGTCAATATTCTTTTGAACTATGTTATTAGAGAAATGAGGTGAGATGGATGAGTACACACTGCTGTCATTCTCTAAATGAAATTTCAAAAGGTTGATTAAAGCTACACTGGCAATACTGCATTTAAAGTTCAAGAATATTTTTAAAAATGTACTGCTCAAGATCTTTATGAGACATGCTCCCCCAAATTGAATTTAAAAAGCCTCTAAGTAGCCATTGAACGAATAGTTTTTAAAACAGCATTTCAGCATGACTTGCTTTGCTAAATAAAAAACTTTTGTAACTGTTAGCAGTTTTAATTCAAAACTCACACCGCAAAACTTAATGAAGTCAGAAGAAGTAAAAACTTTTCTTCATAAACTTTACAGGATAACTTTCTATGATCTTGAAATGATAGCATAAATGCAATTCACTGCAAAGTTTTTAAACGGGTTAAAACTGTTCCTGTTATCCAATTGCTTAAATGACTTCACTGCACTCTCGTCTCCATCATGTTTCCTTCAGAGTTAACATTATACCATTTCTCTATGCCAACTAATGTTTTACAATTTCTCATTTATTACAGCACACCAATTTGCTGCAGTTTTCCACCCTCCACAATACCACTGGTCTTGCTGTTTGAGTTACAAAGAGAAACAATGGATTTGTACTTCCTAGAGAAATAGCAAGCATTTAAGAGAACTGCTCTTTGCTCATACAGATTCCAATCCTGGCTCTACTATTCCCTAGCCACTTACCTGACTCTCCAAGAACCTGCACTCCACCCTTCCCTACAAGCTCTCCTCACTCCTCCCCTTTCTCTCCTTGGTAATATGAGGGTAGTGACAGTGCAGGCACTGTTCTTCATAGAATGAATATGAGAATGAAATGAGATAATACATAACAATAGTTAAGCCCAATGTCTGCATATATTACGGGTTGTAGCAAGTTGCTACAATGTAATGAAAATGGTATCTAATTTAACAAAAATAGCCAGCAGTTATTGAACCCCTAATATGTGCAGACATTGGGCTTATAGAAGGATTCTTCTCCTTTCATTAGGTTTTAGGGCATGAATTTTGAATAAAAATTATTAACAGTTACAAACACATATATAGGACAGCTTGGTCCAGGATTCTGTCACAATAAAGTATGTGTACCTCTTCAGGGCATCCACTGTCCACCCAGTCCTGCCGATGACGATCAAATCCACTGGAACATCTTCAAAGAAGACCACATTGCAATTCAGAAAAGGAAGGATAGGGTGCAGGGTGGTGGACAGAAATTAAAAGAAAAAGATTAGTAGGTAGTTCATTCTCACATTTTCAGTTTAGCAGAACATTAACTCTTCTATAGAACTTGCAACTAGAGAAGCAGTGAAACATTTAGAGGGTTGCTAAGTAATCACTCACTCCTTAGAGTGTCACTGTTAGGATCACACATGACAACCAAATCACTGTTAAAGTAAACTGCACTGCACGGAATACCTAGATCCCTGCACAAAGGTAAGACCAATTGCTATTCTATGAAGTGAATTTTCTTTTACCTTGTACTTTTTTTCTCATCATTAAAACAAATAAATACAGACTTTTTTTGTGTGTGCAAATATTGTATTTCATGATTGCAGGTTCATTCATTCGTTCATTTCACTCATTCATTGAAGACCCACCATCACACAAACTCTTTCTCTTTTGTGCAGTAAGATGTTAACTTGGCAGTTGTGGGGTTTTCAGACCCTGTATGTTCCAAAGACAAAACTGGCCCTTGACCTGCTCTTGAGAAGTAACCTCTGAACTCCTGGACTATCCCGCCTAGTAAGAGTGTCTACCTTGGGTCTTGTGCCATGAAGATAGTTTATGCTGACAATTTGATTTATTGTGAATATCTGACTTCATTTCCTTGGGACCCTGGGCCATGCTGTAACAGTTTGACCCTTGGGAGAGCTGAAGACTGGAAGATAAGATTAGTCACGAGGGCATTCTATCCCGATGAATGGACCTTTAATAAAAACCCTGGAGACCAAGCTTGGGTGAGCTTTCTTGACTAGCAATACTTGTTGTGTATTATCGTACATTGTCATTGGGGAAATTAAGTACTATCTGTGTAATTCCACTGGGAGAAGACAACTGGTAACTTGTACTGGTCTCTCCTGGATTCTGCCCTATGTGCATTTCACCTTTGCTGATTTTAACTCATCTCCTTTTCCTGTGGCAACCTTGAGTATAACAGCTTTTCTGAGTTCTATGAGTCTGTCTAGTGAATCATGGAACCCGAGTATCTTCTTGGGGACACCCAATTGCACTAGAAATAGGTCAGGCCTAAAAGATCTAATTTAGCAAGCATCCTGTTAATTAGACTGTGTTCACTCATACTGTCTTCCTTGACTGGAATAATTTTCTGTCTTCCCTACGTACTCTTACACAGCCCAATCATTTTCTAAGACCCAGAAATTACTATCCAGAGCACATTCTGGCAAAGCATTGCTACTACAGTCATTCCTTTCAGGAGGTTTCAGTTATCCATGGTTAACTATGGTCTGAAAATAGGTGAGTACAGTACAATAACATATTTTAAGAGGGAGAGGAAAAGATCACATGCATATAACTTTTGTTACACTCTATTGTTATAATTGTTGTATTTCATTACTAGTTGTTAATTTCCATGGTGTCTAATTTGTAAGTTAAACTTTATCATAGGTATGTATATACAGGAGAAAACATAGTATATATAGCGTTTGGTATTATCCTTGATTTCAGGTACCCACTAAAGGTCTTGGAGAAGGGGGGCTACTGTATTGCTGTGAATACATCTTACTTTATTTTTTTTCCTCCTTTATGTAAAAATCTCATGTACTTATGTCTTAATTATCAAACTTAATTGAGAATGTTTGAAAGCTAGGGTCTTATATTGATCATATTATCTACTTTATCTGATACATAATATCTTTTTCATATGAGAAATTCAAGCTACTTTTGCCAGTTCATTGAAATTAAAGATATATATTGCCTCTGAATGTTAACATATAAACACACATGATACACTTTGGCTGTATCCCCACACAAATCTCATCTTGAATTGTAGCTCCCATAATTTCCCTGTGTTGTGGGAGGGACCCAGTGGGAGATAATCAAATCATGGGGGGCAGTTTCCCCCATACTGTTCTCATGGTGGTGAATAAGTCTCACAAGATCTGATGGTTTTATACAGGGTTTCCCCTTTTGCTTGGTTCTCAATCTCTCTTGTCTGCGCCATGTAAGACGTGCCTTTTGCCTTCCACCATGATTGTGAGGCCTCCCCAGCCGTGGGAAACTGTGAGTCCATTAAATGTCTTTCTCTTTATAAAGTACCCAGTCTAAGGTACGTCTTTATCAGCGGGGTGAAAAATGGACTAATACAATATATCTACATATAATATGTAAAAATCCATGTTAATCATGTTACTCTAAATAGATACTCATATATTTTTCTAAATAAATGGAAACTGTTCAACTTTGACCTTATATTTTCTTACAGTGCTCAGAGCGTTACTTTGCAATCTTTCTTTTCTTAAATTATTTTTAACTTGCTTTGCAGTGAGTCCACATGATAGCTCTTTCTAAGAATCCTAGCCAGAGATTATGCACCACGGGATGAACAAGCATAATTTAATTCAAGTGGAATGTGAAAACAACCCTCCTGTCAACACAGAAGACTGCCTCTCTCATTCTCTCAGGGCATGGTCCATTGAAGTTAAGCTATTTTATGCCTACCATCTGTGTTGAACATGCTTAAGTGTGGAGTAAACATTAGTGTGGGATTTGGCATCCTAAATTTGAGAATCCCCAGTTGGTCAAGGCCATCTCTGGTTACCCAATGAGATTTTGATGTATGGTGTCTATTTAATTCCAGATGAATTAGATGAGTGGTCCCTCCTATATTTTCCTTTCAAGTTTGTTTAAACATTGAAGAATGTACTGATATTCTGTTTTGGAAGATGGGGATGTATCAATTATCTTCAGAAAAAAAAATTTTCTTGGGAGCCACCTGACCATAACCACAAGTAATTCAATGGAACAGATGGTTCCTAAAACACAGTTTGTTTTCACTTACTTTGTTTCAAATGTTTCCAAAGTCAATGGGACGTACGAACTTTTACGTTATATTTTAATAAGATAGTGTCAAATCTTAAATTTGTATATCAACTGAAATTTTACCTTGGAATAATTAGTCCTTTAAATTAGTAAATTAATCCCAGGGAAAAGTGCAGAAATGCAGTTTGCTTGATTTATTAAATAATCCCCCAGTTATGTTGCATGAAATTAGGTGCTACTGAAAATATAAATCAATTAAGTAATCCATCATTTATTTATTGACAAAAATTTCTTATTAATTGAAATTTACTGAGGACTAGAATGGAAAGGACTGAGAATGATAAAACAAGTGAAATTTGGTTTGAAAAGCGCATACTTTTTTGCAGCATATAGTGCCTTAAAAATGAATAAAACTGGATCCTGGCATTTTAGCATTTTTTAGAGGCCAGTAATCTAAATAGCATCCAAAAGCAATTATAAGCACAAGAATGTGTGTGTGAGAGAGAGAGTTGTATAAACCACCAGGAAAAGCCACCTTTACATTATTTCTGAATTCTAAGTAAACCAAAATCACTTTTGAGAACACCTTCCTGCCCCACAGAGCTGCTATGTGCTGTGTGTGTGTGTGTGTGTGTGTGTGTGTGTGTGTGTTTTACAGCACAATGACATTAACCATATCACTATCCAGCACATTGTTTTCCAACATTTTTAATGGTTATTCACAAAGAGGCTGTCCCACAATGGAATTACCTGGGATGCCTGTCCAAATGCAAATTCATAGGTGTAACTGAATAAGATTCTCTGGTAATTGGAACCCAGCAATTTTTATTGTAAATAAACACCTTCAAGGGATTCTTACCACAATGACCTCCTCTACAATATATTCAGGCCTCTTGCTCACTCCTGTAGCCCATGCTCTACAACCCATTCATACCCTCCTTTTGCTCTAAGCACAGCAAATTGTTTTCCCTTCCCTGAAGGTGCTATGCTGCTCTTTCATGACTCTGCCTTTGAACACACTATTACATATGGCTGGCCTACCCAACTGGCAAACCCAATCCAACTCAACCCCAATCTCCTCCAAGAAGCAGATTCAGCAACCGTTGCTCAGAGACCACCCAACACCAAGTGCAAATGTCCACTATCATAATACAATTGGTTGCTTTCAAATTTATCTTACAAAGCTTTCAGAACATGATTAAAAGTGAGGCTTTGGAAACCAATTGTTTGAGTTAGTATTTTGGCTTGGGCACAAAAGGTGTGTGATCTTAAACAAGTTATTTTCCTTTTCCTTTTTTTTTGAATGATCGCACTGCATGTTGACAAATTATAATTGTATATATTTATGAAGTACAGTGTGATATTATGATATATGTATGCAATGTGAAATGATTAAATAAGCTAATTAATATAGCCATTATCTCAGATACTGATCTTTTTGTGATGAGAACATTTGAAATTTACCCTGTAAGCAATTTTGAAACATACACTACACTATATATACAATGTAGTCATTATATACAATATGTAATAGATAGGTACAGCGAAATTATACAAATATACAAAAGATACAATATGCTATACTCATTGCATTGCGCAATACATCTCAAGAAACTTATTCCTTCTGTCTAACTGAAACATTGTACTCTAAGTTATTTTTCCTTTCTAAGCCTGTTTCCTCATCTGTAAGATGAGGTGGGGGAAGTTATGTAAGGATTAAAAGTTCAGTATTTGTCTAGTAAAGATTAAGTAAGTGTTAGCTGGTTTAATACCTAATTATACCTTTATACCTAATAATAACTTTGGTACATAGTATGCATGCACCAAATCTGACTATCATAGAAAAATGAGTAAATGAGGTTTTCACTTCATAGACAGGATTTGGAAAATGTTTAGGAATTAATTCTATGTACAATGTACGATATTAATGTGAAATGTGTTTTATAATATAAAGTCCTTTATCATCATATTTGGGAATCAATATCATAGAATATTATGAGAGAAAATCGAACTTGCTCTCACATATGGGCCAAATCTTTATTCAAAATGTACAGAAATTACATGGTTTTGTAAATATTTCTCACATAATTGATTTCAACAAAATGTGAACTCCTAACTACAGTAGGTTTTTAATGTTTTTATGTCCAAGTTATTCTCTTCTCACCATTGTCTGATTCCAAAACAAATTAATAGAGAGCTATAAAGTACTTCAAATTAATTATACTAATTTCCACTCAATTTCAAGGGTGTGTTGATTTCAAAGCCCCCAGGAAACATGCTAAGAGAATTCCATTAAATAAGGTAGCCTAGAAAACAAACAATATTCTCCCAGCTTGTGGAATGTATCGATTCAAGAGATAAAAGTATAAATCTCATCGTATCTCTAACTTATGTCAGTTTCGTAGAAAGAATTTCAGAAATAGGAATTATTTTGCAAGAGTAATATATTCCTATGTAGAAAATAGAGCAAATGTAAAAATACATACATAAGCAACACATAAGGATTAAAAATGAAGTGCTTGTCTTACTCAGCAATTAAACATGTTTCATTCCACCAGTGAAATGAAACTTCTATGAAGAATTTAGCAAAGAAACTACATAGAATCTTAAGACTCTATTAGAAATCAGTTTCTAGGCCAGGGGCCTGCAAACTTTTTTTGTAAAGGACCAGATAGTAAATATTGTAGGATTTGCAGGCTATGTTGTTTCTGTCCCAACTAGTCACCATTGTAGCTTGAAAACAGACACAGATAAATGTGTAAACAGATTGGGTGTGACTGTGTGCCAATAAAACTTTATAAAACCAGCAAGTAGGTCATATTTTTAACTCACTTACTGTAGTTTGCTTAACTCTGTTCTATATGTAAAAATAAAGCTCTGTAAAATTAAATCTTAAGATTTTTTTTAAAAATCTTTTTTTAAAAAAATATGTTAAGATTTTTGGACAACTACTACATCAAATTATCTGGTGATTTATATGATCCTTGTAGCCTTAGGGTATTTATCAGGGTGTGTTATCTTAATGGAAAAGTCAACTGTGCATTTAGTAAATTTTCTTGCCACATTATGCAAAAGTATAAAAAATGATATTCCGGCATCAAAGAAATGGGAAGACGCTTTAAAAAGAAGCACCAGTGTTTTAAATGAGATGATAAACAGCAGTGATTATAGCCAATAACATGTTTTATTATGACAAAATAGGTAACTGGTAGTATAGAGCTATAAGATATGGGAAAATAATTTTCTTTAGAAATACTGAAAAAGTTTAACTGAAAAATGGTCATAAAATTTAAAATGTTAATTATAATTATCCTTATTTCAAATTATAAACTAGTAAAATACATCTTATTTCTCATACAGGCACGCTTACTCCTAGTTGGCCTCAGGCATGAAGTGGACAAGACCATTTCTAAACACATTTCTCCTAAAATCAACAATCTGGAGCTGAAAATTTTCAGAATTTTCATGCCTGAACTATTTATTATACACTACTCTGGGAAAGATAGATGAATCTATTCATAATCTATTACAGAGACAATATTGTGGGATCACTTATGAAGTTTTACATCATTAGAGTATGCAAGAAGGTGGAGTGTGTTTTCTTCTGATAAAAGATCTTGATGCTACTTGTAGCTGAAATCATAATCCAATGTCCATAAGAATAGTTATCTGCAGAATACAAGAACTTTGCTTTAGAGATGGGTTTCAAATAGAAAACTGGGATCACATTATCTAATCTCCAGAAGGTGTAGGTTTTCCAAAGTAAGAGCTCAATCTTTCCTCTAGTTTTCTAGAATCTAGAGTGGCCCTAATATGTATGTATTTATAAAGCATAACAACATCAGGGACTTTTATTCTTCCAATTCTGTCATCTCTCTTACACACACACACAATCAGATTGGGCCAGGCACGGTGACTCATGCCTGTAATCCCAGCACTTTGGGAAGCCAAGGCAGGAGGATCTTTTGAGCCCAGGAGTTCAAGATCAGCCTGAGTAGCTGGGCAAAACTCTGACTCTAAAAAAAAAATAGAAAAATTAGCTGAGCATGGTGGCGCCTGCCTGTAGTCTCAGTTACTTGGGAGGCTGAAGTGGAAAGATTGCTTGAGTGCAGGAGGTTGAGTGTAGGAGGCTGAGGCTGCAGCAAGCTGTTATCACGCCACTGCAACCCAGCCTGGCCAACAGAGTGAGACTCTATCACAAAAAAAAAAAAAAAAGAAAGAAAGAAATTCGTATCTTATTTCGCTCTCCTCCAAATAATAGGCAAAAAAGGTATTTTCATTACTTTTTAGTTGTTATCCTATCTTTCATTGATAAAATTTCCAACAAGGAAAATGATTTCTGCAATTGGCTTTGCATGCTGCAGTTCTTCCTGTGAATGTCACCTCTTTATATCTAGCCTGTTTTCAGTTTAGGAGTGTGTAGGACAGGAAAGAGTTGACACTGGGTGAAGCTACAATATTGAGTCTTATCTAGAAATAGGTGAATTTTCTCAGAAATCGTTCTGATTAAAAGCCACTGATGATGTTGGCAAAATGTCCTTGGTTGTGCATGTGCAGGGCTTTACAGGGATGACAAACATATAAAAAGGTAGATGGAAATACAAGTTGAAATTGTGATGCATTAAAACAAAGCCAATTATACAATGGGACAATCCACTAAGCCCAGTTTAGGAAACAGCAACTCTAGGTAGATTATTAGATGCTTTGGTATTTATTTTATGTCTAAATTTTAAAAATTTCTTAAAACTCTTAGAATGGGAAAGAAAATGAAGTATTCATTCATTTGAAAATAGTTAAAAGTTACAGTGTTTGACTCTAAAGACTTGACTGATTTGCTTACAATACTATTCTCACAGTAAAATCCAATTTCTATCTTTGCTACCTGTGAAACTTTTTAAGTGATGCTAGTACATATTGAAATATGCTGGCTAAGGGGGTTTTAAATGGTGCAAGTTTGGCTGTATATTGACTCACACAATCCTTCTTTACAGAGCATTGTAGCTTCAATAATTTCACAAGTTTAAACCCCACTTGGTTATTGCGCTGGTTACATTTTTAAAAACCAGCAGTTGCGGAAATGGTGAAATCTGAATTCCTCGGTGACTTTCAGTGTGGTTTCACTTGCATCAGGTGGATGGAAATGCATTGGCAACATAAAGTACGACATTTCTGAAATCTTCAATTAAAATTTCTCCAATATAGAGTCTTTGAACCTCTTTAGAAAAAATCATACTAGCAAGTATATTTAACATTGTGTTTGGGTATTTACCTGTATATCTGTGTGTACGTATTGAAGCTAAATATTTGTCACAATGTTTCATTTTTTTGTTCCTTTTTTCTAAAGATCCACATAAAGCACAGATATATTTTCTATGTCATTATAATTCATTTAAAAAATGTTGGTTGTAACCCACTAGGTAAAAATGCTGAACTGCAGTGCTCAGTTTGAAAAATATTGTCCAATAAATAATTTGAACTCTACATAATACGTATATGTTAAATAGCATTGGCTGGTTTTAAAAATAACCATTTTGAAGAAAATTAACAAAAAATTCAAAAACACACTAAAGTAGGTGTATCCTAATGCTAAGATGGTGTTAGTTTTACGTTCAACCTCAACTTTATTTAATGTATATTTACTTGTACCAATGAATTAATCAATTAATTGGAATCACAACATGTAATAGCTTGCTTTTCCAAGTAGATAGTCTAGGCATTTTTCCATGTCCATAAATATCCTTTGAGAGGAAACATTTTAATTGACATATGACAATTTTACACATTTAATGGGGTATGTAGTTATGTTTTAATACATATAATGTATAGGGATCAGATTGGGTTAATTAGAATATCCATCATCTCAAACATTTGTCATTTCTTTGTGTTAGGAACATTCAATATTCTCATTCTAACTATTTGAAAATGTATATTATTGCTAACTATATTATAATATAGAGTTATTGTTAAATAGTTATATTGTTATTGTATGTTATTATATATGTTATACCGTTATATGGTTCTATATCATATAATAGATATAGATAACATTTTAATAGAACACTAGAACTTACTCCTTCTATCTAGCTATAATATATGTCCTTTAACAAATCTCTCCCTTTCTCCCTCTTTCACCTACTCTTCCCAGCCTCGAATATTCACTGTTCTGCATTTTATTTCCATGAAATCACCTTTTATTTTTGTAAAGCTTCTGCATATGAATGAGAATGTGAGGCATTAAACTTTCTGTTCTGGACTTGAAATCAGTGAAACACTTAACATAATGTCCTCCAGTTCCATCCATGTTACCTTAAATGACAGAATTTCCTTCTTTATAAGGCTGAACAGTATTCTATTGCGTATATATCCTACATTTTCTTTATCCACTGATCTGTTGTTGAACAGCTAGGTTAATTCCATATCTTGGCTATTGTGAATAGTGCTGCAATAAACATGGGTGTGGAGATGTCTCTTTAATATACTGATTTCCCTTCCTTTGCATCAATGTCTAGTAGTGGGATTGCTAGATCATCTGGTAGTTCTATTGTTTTTTGAGGAACCTCCATACTGTTCTCCATAGTGGTTGTACCAGTTTACATGCCCACCAACAGTGTAAAAAAGTTCCCTTTTCTCCATGTCCTCATCAGCAGCATTTGTTACTTTTTATCTTTTTGATGATAGCTAGCCTAATTGGGGTAAGATGATACCTCATTGTGGTTTTGATTTGCATTTCCTTGATGATTAATTATGTTGAGTATTTTTAAAATTATATTTGTTGGCCATTCATATATCATCTTTTGCGAAGTATCAGTTCAGGTCATTTACCTAATTTTTAATTAGGTTGCTGGTTTTTTGCTATTTGGATGTTTGAGTTCCTTGTATCTAGATATTAATCTTCTGTCGGATGAATAGTTCATCAATATCTTCTATTTTGTAGGTTTTTTTCACTTTGCTGTTTACCCTGCTGTGGAGAAGCTTTTTCATTTGTTGCAATGTCATTTGTTTATGTTTGCTTTTGTTGTTAAGAGGTAGTTTTTAATGACAGCATATACCCCATTACATGGTTTTATGGAGATTTATTCAACCTATATATGAGATTACATGTGTCATTTGAAACCTTATAAAATACACAACCTCACCTTTTTTTGATTTATATTAAAATGATATTTCATGTTTCAATTAACATTTCTTATATTACTGGTGAGGTTAAATGTTCATTGACTCTTTGTATTCCTTCATTTTTAAATTGTACAATCACTTACTTTCCGCATTTCTTTTGATTGGGCTGTTCTTTCTGTTAAAGCAAAGATTTCTATACACTAAGAGCATTAAATCTCTGTCAAATATACCATGTGTCTCTAATTTTCCCTGTAATTCAATTTTTTTTTTGTTTTTGGCCACACAGCAGTTTGCATATTTACATAGTGAAGTTTTCCAACCTTTTGTTTTAAAATTTCTTTTATTGCTTTTTTGCTCAGAAAAGCCTCTCCTACTTTAGCATTAAAGAAACAACTGCCAGATTCTCTCCTAGCTACCCCATTATTTCATTTCTTAGTTTATTTCTCTAAATTCTTTTAAATTTATTTTGGAATAGGGTGAGAAGTAAGAACCAAATTTAAAAATACATATATTTTTTCCCAGATAGATGACTAACATTCTCAGAATCCTCTGTTGAATAATACCTAGTTTAAATCCTCCATCCTTGTCCTCATTTTTATTTTTTCCTTGAGTAGTCATACACATTTAATTCTTCTCTGCAAATTTTATAATCACATTCTAATGTTCCAAAGAATAGTGCTATTGTGAATTTGATAGAATAGATGTGGAAATAGTTGACATATTACTAAATGCAACTTTACATCCATTAAATGTTTATTCAGGTGTTAGTCAAGTGCCTCATTATTCATTCTTCTCCTTATATAATTTCCATATATTACTAATTTTGTTAGTAACTATTTTTGCTAATGTTAAGAAGTTTAAATTGTTGCATTTTTTAAATAGTCATTTCTGACGTAGAACACTATTGACTGCTGTGTAGCAACTGATTCTTTTATTTACAAATAATAACTTTTCTTTCTCCTTTCCAATAGTCCTATTTCTTACTTATGTTCCTTTTTTCTGTAACTAGAATTACAGAATTATGCTACATAATAATGGTGATCTCATCCTTGCCTTCTTTGTTACTTTAATGTTTCTTGGGCTTCAGCATTTAGTATATTTTTATGTTGTAAAATAATATTTATTATTGCATGTAGTAAGTATCCTCTATCTCAGTTTGCTAATGTTAACTTAAAAAAATGGTTAAATTTTATCAAATATTTTTCCATCTGTCAAGATGACCAAGTGATCTTCAGTACCAGTGCTACTAACTGCATTAATAGATTTCTTTAAATTAAACCACATTTGTATTCACAAAATAGATTTATTATCTGACTATGTTTTAGTTATTTTAACTATTGACTGGATTTTTAACTATTGAGGTTTTAAAATTCTATACAGAATAAATAATACAGAACATCCATGAATAATCTACAGCTAACCTCATACATCATAGTGAAAGACTGACTATTTTCCCTTTGTGTTAGACATATGACAAAACGGCCAGTAACCACTTCTAATCAACATTGTACTGTATCAGTGTGAAGAAGCAAGTTAAGAACCCAAGAAAGTGAAGCCTTGGGAGAATAAATCATTAATCACTTTCTGCCTTGTGTCTTCTTCATGTGAATGCAAAGTAAAATGATAAATCAACTTATAGCTGGATTATATGACAAAAACAAGGCAACCACATCAGGTTATAGCAGAATTGTTGAAACGTTGAGACTCCTAATAATCCTTATTAGAGATATAATTTTTTTATGATGTTGGAAAGTTGAAAAGCTAATAATTTCATTAATACAAAGTCAGCTATAATCCAAAGGATATCTTAGAGTTAAATGCTCAGAGTCAGGTAAATTTTTGTAGTAAGGTGGAAATTGTAGATAATTAAGAGTTAAAAGTTGCAGACATTTCTCTTTTTGAGATTAGTACCCCATAAATATATACACTTACGATGCATCCACAAAAATTAAAACTTAAAAAATTTAAAATAAATTAAACATAAAACATTGGGATTAGCATATATGAAATTTGTATCTATAGTCATAGAAGAGTCGGTCAATATTGAGCTCTAGAAATGATGGGCTTTAGGATTTCCAGAGGATGGTATTTGCTAGGGGTTTAGATGGGAGTGAAACGCAAAGAACAATTAATAAACACATTGTCACTGACACCTTGCATTGCCTTTCTACAAACTACTTTCCAAATCATTTCCCTCTGATTTATAACATACTTTAGCTGCTTGCCTTCTGTTTTACTGCATTCTTTTTTACCCTCCCATCCTACTCACACCCTCAGAGATAGTCAACCCAAGATGCCTTCCCTGGGAAATGTTCTCTGATCAAGGAGGATTCTTCTCTTAACTGGAACTCCAATCAAGGTTAGAGCACCCAGCTTCGGGACAGAAAATTTATTATCTAACAGAAGTTTAATAATTAGAAATACGAATACAAAACTTCTGTTTATCAAGAACTAGTAATATTTAAAATCCAGCTAGTTTTTCCAATATTATTAGGAAAATATTTCTTCATTGATTGTTCTTAACTATGACTTGGGCCACTAACCAGAGTATGGCTGAAAACATGTTTTAACAATTTAGCTTTTTATTTATGAAAGATCCTCAACCTCTTTAGAAACACCATAGAATCCCAGCTACTCAGGAGGCTGAGTGGGGAGAATCGCTGGAACCCAGGAGGCAGAGGTTGCAGTAAGCCGAGATCGCGCCACTGCACTCCAGCTTGGGCAACAGAGCAAGACTCCATTTCAAGAAAAAAATAAAAATAAAGGCTGGGTGCAGTGACTCACGTCTCTAATCCCAGCACTTTGCGAGGCCAAGGTGAGTGGATCACGAGGTCAAGAGATCAAGACCATCCTGGCCAACATGGTGAAACCCCGTTTCTACTAAAAATACAAAAATTATCTGGGCATGGTGGCACGCGCCTGTAGTCCCAGCTACTCAGGAGGCTGAGGCAGGAGAATCACTTGAACCCGGGAGGCAGAGGTTGCAGTGAGAGCCAAGATCACGCCACTACACTCCAGCCTGGTGACAGAACAAGACTCTGTCAAAAACAAAAACACAAAACAAAACAAACAACAACAACAAAAAAACATAGATCTTCAAAGATAAATAATCTGAAGCTGAGGTATGCTTTTTGAAGGAAGACTATGATTGTCATTAGGTAAATGGTTTTGTTTCTTCTGATTACGTATACATGAATGAAATGTTGCATATTTTTTACTTTAGAAAAAGATGATTATATTTATTGTTATTTTATTTCTAAGAGTAAAATTAGTTATTTTCGTAGCTTTTGGCACCTATGATTAAAAGTGACTATTCCATTAAACAACATTGCTATGTTTCCACTTAACTAAAAGCACAACTTCTGAGTCTTGTTCTAGGCAGAAAATTAGCACATCCTGAAGAATTTGGGAGCACATTGCATCAAATTAGAAAAAAAATCCAACCTTGCCACACCTGACTTGCTTTTCAAGTGCAGGCACTAAGAACAATGGCGCCTCCAGCCGTGAATTAACAATTAACAAGTCGATTAGTAATTTCCAACATTTTTACTTCCAGAAAAAAAAATGCCACATTTAATACGGCTATAATGGGAAGAAGAGAGGGAAAAAGTGCAAGTTACTAACAGTTTGAACATGAAATAATTGACATGAAACATGTTCAACAATTGTCTGTTATATAAGTCTCACCTCAAGTTGACACTGTTTCTTAAAATTTTTCCCATTTAACAACTGCAAAACATGAGGCTGTATTATTTAGTGGAAGGAACATGAACTTCAGAATTGCATGCTTAAAACGGGCTGATATCTCTCTCTGCCATCTGTTGGAGATTACTGGGTGGTATCTACAGCTATTATTTGATATTTGTTTTCAGTAAGATAGATTCTGAAATCTAACTTTGCTGGGTTTGAGTGTGTATTAAATGAGATAATGTAGACAAGGCACTCTTTTGGTGTTTCACATAGAGGGTGCTCAACAAATGTCAGTTATTTTATTCTATACCCTCCATGGCACCTAGCACAGGTCAAGAAGTGCTTATGAGAAGTGCTTATTGAAAAAATAAGATATTATCATTTGACGTATACAGAAAATCTACATGAAATCCTCCAAGTCAGGACTTCAGCCTCTTTAGCCACAGAAATCAGTTATAAAACAGCAAGGGAAAATCTTCTCTTTTTGATAGATGAATTCTATCAAAATCTAAAAGGTCCTTTCCAGCATCCAACTTTGCTATCTTGGTAGGACGGAAGTGAGAGGTGAGTTTTCCAGGAAAGAAGAAGAAGATCTCTCCCCTTGGCTGTGAGCTGCTGAAGCAAACACCCCATAACAAATAAAACTAGTGGAAGTGTCAGGATTCCGTTTTGGACACCCTTTCTTAAGAATTCTTGACTTCATACCAAATGTTACACTTGAATAGCACCTTTACATGCATACAAGGAGACAAGAAAGGCTGTAACTTTTATTTTGTTGGTGCCTCGGAAAAAGGAATGGAACATCTTGGGGGCTGAGGTGTGCTGTGCCTCTGTGACGTGCTATCCTGGCACCAATACATTTTTTTCAATGCTGTTCATTTTAATGGCTTCTGGTGTTTTAGGGTTGTCTACCTTCCTCAGGAACATCAACCATGAATGAATCAACTCACCTCTGTTCTGCCAAGATAGCAAAGTTGGACTGTGGAGCAGAACTAGAAATTGTTTTAGATGAGCCAATTGCCTCATCAAAGAAATATCTTTTTTCCAAATTTATTAGTTAACTACAAATAAGCTCCAGAATTATATTTGGAGTGTTGAGAATTACAGAGAGATGGATAAAGACAGTATTTCTCGTTTCTCAGAGAACTAGCACAAACTTTATTCTGTTTTTGAACCATACATATTTAGAAAAGAACTACAAATGAATAGAGAGGCCCATTATCATTGCCCCCATCTCTTAAAGAAGGCAACCAATACACTGCCCCAGAGAAATAAATGGCTTTGATTTGCACTCCCTCCACCAGCTCATTGCTTAGAGACAAAGTATTTCTAATCACAGTTGATTTGGGTCCTTGGAAATGATTTGCAGAAAGAATGGCTGGGTGGATTAGGAAGGTTAGCATTTTTTAACCAGGAAAACATGCATGAATTACTGATCTTCGAGCTCTGTCCAGAGTCCAAGTTTCAGTTTTGCAGAGTCTCTCAGGGGCTGCAGTAGCCCTTTCAGTGGAGGAGAGATAGACTTGGCTGTGAAGCCCAGACCACAGACTGCACCCAAGGTGATCTCATCTTATCTGTTTTATATTTGGAGTTTTATTTTTCAAAAATGTTTCTCCTTCTTAAGGAAAATAATAATTTGAGAACCATTTTATGAAATCATTTGTTTGATTCACCCCATTAATTCATCCAGGCTTGTTATGATTATCTTTTATAATGTTATAAAATCTCTCAGATAAGCACTGTGTGCTCACTTAAAATATGATAATGTAATATTGATAGGTGACTACAAAAAGAGAAGCACGTTTTTCCATAGAAGATGCAGTGCAAGGGAGTATAATGCCAGATAACAGTAATTGAGCAAAGCTTACAAAAATCAGCAGAACATTGTCTCTTAAAAGATATTTCTTTAATGAAATTGACTTCTACATCTTTCAAAAGATATCATATTTGTGAGATAACATTTCTAAGCACCAGATTGTTAGAACATCTTTTAATAATCCACATTAATTTCTAGTAATCATTCAAATTTGAATAATAGCCATTGTTCAATTTCATTAATTTATTTTGATCAAAAAAATTATGTTTTTCCCTTCATATTTTGAGTTCATGGTAAATTCAGCTTTGTCGTCTGCACCCTTAAGGTTGATTATTCCCAGTCGAAGTAAACTGATTTCAGTAGAAATCAAGGCTTATAGAGTTTGCTACAAGGTTACCAAGATAATACCCTTAATATTTTTAAAACTTCATGCTTGAGAATTTTAACTACACACACACACACACACACACACATATACACACACACACAGCTGAGTTCAATTTGCTTCTCAAAGTCTAAGTTAATAACAATGATTAACATATATATATTTTAGTAGTGCCTTTAATATAAATAAAGCTTTGTTTTCTTTTAAAATTCTTGTTATATCCTCTTTATTATAAATTTGTGAGCTTGCCTGGGTCAGTTTCTAAAATTGCACCAGGCTCAGGTCCTTAAGTAGATTGCCAACAAAGAATTAGTAAATTAATTCCACTTTAAAGCATGGTTCTGATCATAAAACAGTGTTCTTCCATATTTCTTTGGTTTTTCTACATCAGATTTGTCAGGCATATAAAATATCAAATTACTAAATGCTAATTCCATTAGAGTGTTATGCAGCTCATGTGTACCAATGTTCTATATCTTATTAAAGACAGCACCAAAAAAAACCACCGAATTTTAAGAATTTGGGTGTGAAGCAATTTTCTGCTTCATAAAATACACTTAATGTCATCTCATGTTAACAGAAGCAGTCTTAGACTTGTAGTTTTTTCTTAAAATTTGCTTTTAATGAAAGTGACTTAGAATATCAGAGCACACCCCTTTTATCCAGACAGAAAAACATTTATAGCAAAAGCTGTGTAAGCATATGTAAAATGCATATATAGTGTTGAATTTTCATGTTCTCTCTCCTTCCATTTATAACACCCATCAACACAACACCTTCAAAATCGTCTCCATTATTCATTTGCAAACATTATTGTATCAGTCTGACTTGGTCCTTCACTGGCTGTCTGCTGTTTCCTTTAAGTAATACTCTTATTAAAAGTGTTTATATAGCACGCTATCACTGTTTACACCATTAAACCCCTTAAAACCAGATAGTCAATATTTTTTTCAAACTAGATTATTGTGATTACATGTTTGACTTTTTTCCCATTAACCAATACATTTGTTATGTATCCTCCATTTATCTGGCAAACTTGTCCTGTAATAGGCTAGATACAGTGAATATTCTGGGCTTACAGGCCATATAGTGTGTATCACAAGAATTCCATTATGGAGAATAATTGCACTAACATAGACATTCTAGCTCTGTCTTAGGTTCTGAACGTACCAAACGAAGTAAAAACTTAGACAAGAGCAGGGACGACTGGAGGATGTCCAGGAGTATCAGAATAGTGCTAAGGAGGGGGCCATATAATTTATGGGACAAACCATTATATGTTTGTAAGAGAAGGAAGCACTCACTGACTAAATGGGACATTGGGACAATAAACCTAAGGCATGTGGCGTAGAGGGGATTAATCTGATTCTCATGATTCACAGACAACATTGGTCTCTTTATAGATGCTGTGTTCAATTTCAGACAGTCTTTTTAGTCAAGTTTTCTTGTATACTTATCTCCTATTATAAATGCATTCTTGTCTACTTTTTTATTTTAGATAATTTAGGTTTATATTTGCATACTAAAACCTTAAATGTCTGAAGTATTTTCAGCCCATTTTTTCTAAAATGTAATATGAAACATTATTCTCTCTTTTCATAGGTCATGTGTCTGGCTCTATGTGGGTGCTGTAGATATATAAATATGTGCTCCACTTTCTGAACTATGAGTAGAAAATGTTGCAGTAAAAGTGATATAGAAATAATTTTCCCACGCAAAATAACAAATTCTTCAAACGCCATTTTTGCTACCTGCCATTTTAATTAATTATTCAGAAATTATTTTTTTATAATTCTCTGTGTGCTGTTTTTATTACTTTGTCCAGTCTGTGGTTTTAATATTTTTATGAGGAGCCTACCTCGTCAATTATGTACTTTGCAATAACTTCCATTATTTTCAAAGGCAATTTTACACGTATCTTTTATAATAAGTCATTGGAATAATTTTTGAATGGAGGTTAGTATAAATAAGCTAGTAAAACCTTTAGAGTAGGCCAGGAAGGGCTTCTTCCCCTTTCCTGATGGACACAACTACCTAGGATTGATTAGCCGGTCTATGCACATACTTGGTAAGGCTACATGCAGCAAAAATTTCAACCTTAGCATTTGCTTTTTCATCTCTTCTCCAATCCATGCTGTCTACAAAAAATTTATTTTAAGTTCTGCCTCCAGCAATTCCTAGTTTGATAACCTTAGGTAAGCTTTACCACCTTCCTAATTCTCATTTACTTAATTTATAAAACAAGGATCCTAACTCTTAACTCTTAACCAGTTGTAAGGTTTTAATTAGATCAAAGAATTAACAGACTTTAGTGACAGTAAAGCCTTTCATGGAACGTGTGGCACATACTAAATACAAAATAAAAGGTAGCTATTATAAACATTTTAAGCATCTCTAGGTATAAGTCAGGCCTACCCTTAAAACAACCCTCCTGTCCTTTATTACAAAGCCCCTGTGATTTAAAATCAGCAAAAGCAGCAGGAAATCTGGGCAGTGATAAAAGAAACCTATGTGTTAGCGGGGTGCAGGGAAAGGATAGAATAATTCTGATGAGGGCATGGGTCAATACAGAGGTCTTCTCTGGTGGTCAGAGGACATTATTTTAGAAATATAAAATCTGTGTATTTTTAAGAAAACCTATCATTAGAAATTGTTGCAGCCAAGGTCGTGATTCATGGAGAGAATAAGAGTAGTACTTCCTTGACTGTGAAGTGTCATTGAAGAAAAAATTCAAGAACTGAGGGTAAAAGTAAAAGTGGCTTTCTAGGAAAGAGAAAAAAATTAGTCTCATTAATCCAGAATCTGCCAATTGCTATCTATAATATCCCAGAAAAGGAAAATTTGAATGTTGACCTTTGTTCAACCAATAAATCTTATTTTTATGCTAAATTACCTTTATCTGTGTTTTGTTTAATAATGTATACTAACTTGATCACATTGGCTTAGAATAATATAGAATGATCTATCTGGATTTCTTGTACTTTTCCATGAACGACAGAATTCCTGGCACATAATTTCCTTCAAAACTCTTTGCAGGTTTTCTTAATGGATAAGACTGCATCTCTGGCTCAGAACTGGACAGAAAATAAACTCTTTGGATTTAGAAAACATAATCAAAATCTTAATTAGGATGTTCCTATTAAGAAATATAAAATAGTCATATTTTCATTTTTCTGGGGGATAGCTTTTAATGGAAGTGAAACATCAAAAACGATCCTGATAACACTTTAATAATTTTCTTATGTAAATATTAAAAGAGCTGGCTTGAGTATTAATGTGTATTTTAAATGTCTTTCTATAGTTTAACATTAGATTCTCCACAAAACAAATAACTAAACTATAAACTACTTTTAAAAAATGTTTTCATTTACCCTCATATCAGCCTTTACGGTAGAAAACTGTTAATGTAATGTTCCTTTTACATTCAATACTAAATTTTTAACAGATGCCAATTGTGAGCTTTGCCTTTTGTTTCTAAATTTTCATTTCCTTGTCCTCTAAGGCTCATATGTTTTTCCCATACCAATTTAGCACCTACTGGTTTTAAAGTGAACAAATCCAATTTCATTTTTGGACAATTAACTTTTATTTATTTCCAGGGGAACTCATTTTATTAATTCAAGCAAGCTAAAGGAATGAAATATATAATTTTCACTAAAATGCTCCATTTTTAGATAGTCCATATATGTTTGTTAGATGGAATTTGTTGAAGTCTAGCCTTTCTACATTACAACGATATAAAGTGCAGCCACTACAGTTGGTTAACACATGAACAAAACTTTAAAATCATTTGGATCATCTTGAAAAAGCAATTGTAAACATATGCGATGCTAAATAATTCTGCAGACTTTATCTCCAGTTTGCCAAATGGTGCTCAGATGGGAAGCAAACACTGCATTTGCTGATGGGAATCAAAGACAACTTAAAAGAATGTCTTGATTTTTCAGGTGGGACTTAGTTATTAGGAGGCTTGGCTTAAGCACCTATTGCTTTAGAGTTTGGGAAAAAAGAAAACTGGTTTCTATTCTTTATCCACATCCCTCATTAAAGACTGGTAGATGACTCAGTGGCCAAAAGAAGACAGAGACCAAAATGCAAAATAGATTATTAATAGGTACACAGATAATATAGGTAGCTATAAATATACAGAGTTCAATACTATTCATATTTTGAAAAAAGACAAGAAGTACATGCATTTTATATTCAACATATAGTAAGTCAAGTATTATCTTTCCAGAGGAAAGTTATACAGCATATCGATTCAG